>NC_092716.1:113032208-113348804 GCF_047496885.1 Scyliorhinus torazame
AGGAGGCCATTCGGCCCATCGAGTCTGCACCGACCCACTTAAGCCCTCACTTCCACCCTATCCGCGTAACCCAATAACACCTCCTAACCTTTTTTGGTCACTAAGGGCAATTTATCATGGCAAATCCACCTAACCTGCATGCCTTTGGACTGGGGGAGGAAACCGGAGCACCCAGAGGAAACGCACGCAGACACGGGAAGAACGTGCAGACTCCACACAGACAGTGACCCAGCAGGGAATCAAACCTGGGACCCTGGCGCTGTGAAGCCACAGTGCCAATCACTTGTGCTTCCGTGCTGCCCTGATGGCAGCATTTACATTTACCTTCAATTTGGCGAGTCACTGACTCGCCTGACTTGGTTGCTAAGTATTAAACAGAGAGTGGTTTACCATCATTTACTGCAAAAAAATTGCACAACCCCAAATAAAAGCATTTCCACCAGTAAATATATTTGATGACCATGCAGATAATTCATAGAAGCAGGACATGAAATTTGAGTCTGTGCCAGCTTTTAGAAGAGACTGAATCCATTTCCATTCTCAATCAAGGGTTTGTGTAACAAATCATCTCCTTCAAATCAAATCAAATTAGCTACGACCAGGACTGTATATAGGTCACCTTAGATCAATATTAATCTCCTTGACACTTGGTTATCCCTCAGTAAGTTACCTTCTGCTGCCAGCTTGCTAAGTTTGCAATTCAAGGATTGTTAAAAAGTATTTAAAAGTTTTGTTAAGTTTTTAACAATTTTTATAAGTTTAAAGAAGTATTTAAAGTGATTAGAAGTTATGATAAGTGTTTAAAAATTAGTTCAAAATGACTTCAAATCATTTTAAAGCACAGACCTGAACAGTGACTGACTGCTTGGCCTCAAAGGGTGTAAGAAGTTCTAGTGATGGCTTTGCTGAAAATCCACCTCACTGCAAGGCTTTGAGGATCAGTTTGCCACTGGAATCTCTCTGCAGCCAGGACAGCAAGTTTCCTCTGCAGTCCACCACCAAGGTAAGTACATATGATTGTATGGCATTTAATAACATCATGGCTGATTTGATAGTAACCTCAAATCTGCATCCTGCCTAGCCATGATAACCCTTGTTTACCAAGCATCTATCCGCCTCTGCTTTAAGAATATTCAAAGACTCTGCTTTCATTGTCTTTTCAGGAAAAGAGTTCCAAAGACTCACAAATTTCTGAGAGAAAAGGTTTCGCCTCACCTCCGTTATAAATGGGTGACCCCTAATTTTTAAACATTGACCCCACGTTCTAGATTCTCTCACAAGAGGAAACATCCTCTCCCCATCCACCCTGTCAATACCTCTCAGGATCTTATATGTTTCAATCAAGTCCTAAATTTACTCTTCTAAACTGCAGCAGGTTCAGCAGGGATATCTTACTGCAATCGTATAGGGCCTTGGTGAGACTCCACCTAGAATATTGTGTGCAGTTTTGGTCTCCTTATGTGAGGAAGGATGTTCTTGCTATAGAGGGAGTGCAGTGAAGGTTCATCAAACTGATTCCTAACATGGCAAGACTGACGTATGAGGAGAGATTAAGTCGGTTAGGATGGTGTTGAGAAGGATGAGGGGGAAACCTATAAAATTCTAATTGGACTGGACAGGATAGATGCAGGAAGGATGTTCCCAATGACTGGGTGTTCAGGACCAGAAGTCACAGTCTGAGGATATAGGGTAAACCATTTAGGATTGAGATTAGGAGAAATTTCTTCACCCAGAGAGTGGTCGGCCTGTGGAATTTGCTATCACAGGAAGAAGTTGAGGCCAAAACATTACGGGCGGGATTCACCCCTACCCGGCGGGGCGGGCGGTCCCGGCGCCGAGGAGTGGCGTGAACCACTCAGGCGTCGGGCCGCTCGGAAGGTGCGGAATCCTCCGCGCCTTCAGGGCTAGGCCGGCGCCAGCGGGGTTGGCGCCGCGCCAGCCGGCGCGGAAGGGGCTTGGTGCCGCGCCAACCAGCCCCGAAGGGCATCTGCCGGCCGGCACGAGTTTGCGCATGTGCAGGAGCGCCAGCGTGTGCTGGCATCATCCCAGCGCATGCGCAGGGGGGTTCGCTTCCGCACCGGCCATGGCGGAGGTCCACAGCAGCCGGTGCAGAGGGAAAGAGTGCCCCCACGGCACAGGCCCGCCCGTGGATTGGTGGGCCCCGATCACAGGCCAGACCACCGGGGGGCACCCCCGGGGCTAGATCCCCCCACGCCCCCCCCGAGGACCCCGGAGGCCGCCCGCAGAGCCAGGTCCCGCCGATAAGTACCAGGCCTAATTTACGCCAGCGGGACCGGCCTCAAATGGGTGGCCGCTCGGCCCATCGTGGGCTGGAGAATCGCCGGGGGGGGGGGGGGGGGGCTGCCAGCGGCTGCCAGTGGCTGCCAGCGGCTGCCGACCGGCGCGGCGCGATTCCCGCCCCTGCCAAAACCCCGGCGCCAGAGAAATCGACAGCCGGCGGGGGCGGGATTCACACCATCCCCCAGCGATTTTCCGGCCCTGCGGGGGTCGGAGAATCCTGCCCCATATGTTTTCAAGAAGGTGTTAGGTATAACCCTAAGGGCTAAATAGATCAATGTATATGGTGGGAAAGTGGAAACAGGTTACTGAGTTGGATGATAAGCCATGTTCATAATTGTTGTGGAGCAGATTATTATACAAAATAATCTCAGGAGACTCAGGTATAGAGTCAATGCTTTGGGAGAGCACTACCTCAGCAAATGTCTCTGAAGCAGGATCCTACTCAACTGAGAAATCATGAGACATTTATACATTGAGAAACACATAGGCAGTCCATTGCTTAAATTCCAACATTGCCAGTTTTAAGTTGACATTAAACAATTTGCAGATTTTCAAGAGGCAGGGTGCCTATTATCCGAATAATTATCTGTCCACCCTATCTCTTAATCTCCTAATCTTGTTGCTACCAACTCGGCCTTGCACTGCAAGCTTTGTTTGTTAAGTCAGGTCTTTGAGGCAATCTAGAGGCCACCAGGCATTCAAACTCCTGATATGGGCCCTGAAGACATCTGGGGTTTACTGATACTCGCTGGCTGTTGAACCACGTAAATATCCAGCTAGCTCTGCCTGTGTGTCTCTGCTACATCATCATGTTAGCTGGGTGGTTCTTTTACCCTGGTTATAGAATTTTCCTTCACCTTTCCTAATACAGTTATATAGTTTTTTAAGTCCCTCCTAAAGTCCCTTTAGTAAGTTACATGGATTCCCCAGTCCCATTTTATCGAATCATTTAATTTTATAAAGAACCCTTCATGAACCATACTCATTATCTGCCCTAATAGATTGTTGAAATAAGTATTACGATCCCAGAAATGACCCAACAGTGGCTAGAATACTGGACAGAAACTCCAATACAATACCCTTAATTTCTAGCTTTATTCCCAATTAAACAACAAGAAAATAAACAATCTCAGCTCTCAATCCACCTTAAATACCAATGGCACAGAGGAATACTTACTTCATAGATATATTCTTTGAGAAAGAGATCTTTTGACTGCTTTACAGAAAAGATCTGACTCCTGCCAGAAATTCTGGCTGTATATCGTCAAAAGCTGTTTCAACTGGCTTGTTTCAGCTTCCCCTTGTCCTCAGACAAGTCTGCACAGCTTTGAATACTGTTAAACTCTTTTAACAAACTTACAATGAGAGCAGAACTGTTTCACTTGTGCACACAGCTTCAGCCAGATCAGAACTGAACTGAAATGCTTTTTCAAAAGCCTGATGCCTTAGCTCCACCCAGCAATATCATCTCACCAAGGAATCCCCTTAATCAAAACAAAATTGCATTAGCCCATACCTTTTACAATAGTTAAATGTACCTCTTGCTCCCAAAAGCTTTGTTGTCTTTGACTTCAGCAGTCAAATACATTCTAACCCAGGATTTTAACCCTTACTTCACCAAATATTTATAATACGATATAGCTGCAATTCCAACATTCATCACACCTGTCCCCTTAAAATAAATAAACCAGCAGTGTAAAAAGATGGCTTCATTTTTCTAAACCCTTTTAACATGAAACATTTCTCATTATTAAACACAACTAATACTGTAGAAGATACATATCATATTACATTTTAAACATGCAAACTTAAACTTGAGTATAGTCAATTTCAGCATTTCTTTTCCATTTTTGAAGTTTTTTCCCACTTCCAATTTGTGATAAAGCATCCAGAATCATATTTGCTCTTGCTGCTACATGGACAAATTTTAAGTTGAATAGTTGTAACAATAAACTCCATTTAAACAGTCTTGCATTTTGATCCTTAAACTTTTCCAAAAACTTTAATGGATAATAGTCTGTATGTACAATTGTCTCCAGTAAATTGTTAGCAACATAAATGTCAAAATGTCGAGGGTAACACGGTGGCACAGTGGATAGCACTGCTGCCTCACGGCGCCGAGGTCCCAGATTCGATCCCGGCTCTGGGTCATTGTCCGTGTGGAGTTTGCACATTCTCCCTGTGTTTACGTGGGTTTTGCCCCCACAACCCAAAGATGTGCAGGCCAGGCTGATTGGCCACGCCAAATTGCCCCTTAATTGGAAAAATGAATTGGGTAGTCTAAATTTAAAAAAAAAAGTTGTAACACCAAACTCAATGGCCGTGATTCTCCGGTCGCCGAGGCCAAAATCGCTTTTGGCCATTGGCCGGAGAATACCCGTTTCCGACCAAATCAGGAGCAGCGCCGCTATCACGATGCTCCGCCCCTCCAAAGCGGCATACTCATAGAGTACGCCACGTGCCGTATCGACGGCCTCAGGACGTTGCCTGAGGTGCACCCCCCCCCCCCCCCCAATGCTCCGCCCCTGACCGGCCGAGTTCGCAACAGCGTGGGTCTCTCAAGGTCTCAGCCATCGGGAACTCGGTGTGGCGGCTGTGGACTCAGCCCAGTACTGCCACATTTGGGGGAGGGACATTCCACGGGCAGGGGAGACTTTGTCAGGGGCTGGGGGCACTGTGGGGGATGGTCCGGGGTTTGCGAGCCGGCCAAAGGGGGGCACTATTTTGCAGACCGGATCCGCGCGCGTCCAATGCCATGTTGCACGGCGCGGCCGCTGCAGGTTGCCGCCATGCACAAGTGCGGTAACGAACCCGCCAATTCTCCGGGCCATAACAGCAGCTAGAGCCGGCTGCTCTACGCTGCTCGGCTGCTAGCCCCCAGCCAAACGGAAGATTGGTGGCCGTTTTGTGCCGGATTTTCAGGCATAAAACGCCATCGTTCCCACGCCGGCGTGAGGACATAGCCTCACAATTGGAGAATACAGCCCAATGTCTTCTTCTCAATGGTCGAATATTTATTTTGATGAATATTTCATTTTATGAGAAAAATAACCAAATGACAGGCCGTTCTATTCTTTCATCGTCTTCCTGCAACAGTGCAGCACCAATAACCTCATCGCTCGCCATCTTAAATTGCTTGGCATAATTAGGTATCGCAAACACTGGTGCGGTGGTTAACACAGTTTTCAGATTATCGAATACCTCCTGACATTCCGAACTCCATATCTGAGTTCCTGTGCTTTTTCAGAAGTTCAGTCAGTGGAGCAATCACACTGCTGAAATTTGGCACGAATTCCCAGTCAAAACCACCCAACCCAGAAATCTCAGAATCACTTTCCTCGTTGATGGTATTGGAAACTCCTCAATAGCGATCGCTTTCACATACTGTGAGGCCATCCGACCATGTCCAATTGTACGGCCTAAGAATGTGACTTGAACTTCAACAAATTCACTTTTTAAAAATTATATTTTTATTAAAGACCTTTTCAAATATATACAAACCAAAGAGCTACAGCAGCAACATCAACATACAACATCCAATAACCATATCTGAACTGCCCCCTTGCCTCCCACCAGCCCATGTTCCCCTTTTCTCTTACCAGAACAAAGCTCAAACAAAAGAAAGAAAAACCCCTCTCCCTGCTGACATTTTACCACTCCTTAAAGAAGTCAATGAACAGCCTCCACCTCGAAGAACCCCTCATCCGAGCCCCTGATAGCGAACTTTGTTTTCTCTAGATGCAGAAAGTCCTTCAAATCGCTCACCCACACCCCCGCCCTGGGCGGCACCAAGTCCCGCCACCCAAGCAATATCCGCCTCCAGGCTATCGGGGAGTCAAAGGTCAACACGTCGGCCTCTCCCACCTGCACTCCCGGATCCTCCAACACTCCAAATATTGCCACTCACGGGCTCGGAGCCACCTTCACCCCCAGAATATTTGACAGTGTGTCTGTAAAAACTTTCCAGAACTCCTCCAGCCTCGGACAAGCCCAGAACATGTGGAAATGGTTCTCCAACCCCCCTGCACACCGCCCATATTTATCTTTCACCTCTGAAAAGACCCGGATCATCCCGGACATCGTCATGTGTGCCCTATACACGCCATGAGCTGGATGAGACTCAGTCTCGCACGCAACAATAATGAATTCACCCTCCGCAACGCCTCACTCCATACTCCATCCTCAAAACCCCCCCAGCTCCTCCTCCCACCTGAACCTTACTTCATCCACCGAAGCTGTCCCTTTCCATCAGCTCCCCATATATGACCCTGCCCTCCCCTATCTCGTCCTTGGACATAATCTTTTCTTGTAGTGCCAGGGGCAGCAGCTTTGTAAATGAGGCTAGCTCCTTCCTCATGAAGTGCCTAACGTGCAAGTACCAGAACCCATTCCCCTTTGGTAACTGATACGTCGTCTCCAATTCTTTTAACTGTGCAAGCCTCTCCCCCCCCCCCCCCCCCCCCCCCCACTAAGCAAGTCCCTGAAGCAAATTCACTATAACCAAGTTTACCACCAATCTAGCCTCCTTAGTCGATCAAATAATTTCTTTAAATATACCAAATGCTCATTCCACGTTTGACTGAAAACCACCAAATTGTCAATGTATGCTGCACAATTATTTAGTCCAGAAATGTATTGTTGTTTAATCTTTGGAATGTTGCTGGTGCACTCTTCATTCCAAATGGCATGATTTTAAACTTATACAGACCATTTGGCATCACAAAAGTTTAAACTTCCTTCGCCCTGCCTGATGAAGGTACTTGCCAATATCCTTTAAGTAAGTCAAGTTTGATAATAAAATTTGCTCGTCTTCCAAATGAGGAATAGGATACTTCTGACTTCGGAACTGCATTGATTTTTCTATAGTCCACACACAATCGTGTGTTCCATCTGGTTTTGGGACCATCACAATAGATGAGCTCCAATCGCTGCAACTCGCTTCAGTGATATAATTCTTAAACATGCTATCAATCTCCTTTTGTATCTCTGCTAACTTTAGTGGATTGAGCCTGTATGGATGTTGGTTAATTGGAATAGCATTTCTTACATCTACATCATGCATAATTACTTTTGGACTTCCCAATTTATTCCCACACACAGCTCTATGTGACTCTTTTAGGTCATTTTGATTTTACTCCGGAAGGTAACTCAATAATTTGTCCCAATTTCTTATTACTTCCTCATTGTCCAATCTAATTTCAGGAATATCATAGAATTTACATTGCAGAAGGAGGCCATTCGTCCTATCAAGTCTGCATCGGCTGTGGAATGAGAACCCCACACAAGCCCAAACCTTCACCCTATCCTGCCACCCACTAACCCCACTTAACCTTTTGGACACTTAGGGGCAATTTAGCATAACCAATCCACCTAACCTGCACATCTTTGGACTGTGGGAGGAAACCGGAGCACCCGGAGTAAACCCATGCAGTCATGGGGAGAACGTCCAAACTCCACACAGTCACCCTAGGCCAGCATTGAACCTGGGTCTCTGGAGATGTGAGGCAGCAGTGCTAACCAGTGTGCCGATGTGCCGCCCTAAATTCACAATCATCTGCATTTATCTCTCCTCCCTGAGTTACAATGACTAACACCCCCTCCTTCTTTCTTTCTCTGTCAAAATACCTTTGAGCATATTAACATGACACATTCTGTGAGTTGTCCTTCTATCTGATGCTCATATCAAAAAATTCACCTCACTCAATTTCCTTTCAATTTGATAAGGCCCACTAAATCTTGCTTTAAATGGTTCACCTACCATTGGTAACAATATTAATACTTTCCCTCCACTAACAAAACTATGAATCTTTTATTTCTTATCCACCTCCTTTTCATCACATGTTGTGACAAATGTAAATTCTTTCGAGCCACCTCACCAGTTCTAGTTTAAAAAAAATAAATTTAGAGTATCCAATTATTTTTTTCCAATTAAGGGGCAATTTAGCGTGGCCAATTCACCTACCCTGCATATTATTTTGGGTTATGGGGGTGAAACCCACGCAAACATGGGGGAAATCACCAGCCCTAGTTAATCTCTCCCTAAAGTTTGACACATAGTCCAACATCGTTGTCTCTGAATGCTGACTCACCAACTTCTTTTTGATCAACTTAAGTGGTCCTCTTACCTCAGGACCAAAAATCAATTTGAATGGACTGAATTTAGTTGATTCTTTTTGGTGCATCCCTAATTGCAAATAGTACAAATGGAATTTCTTTATCCCAATCTTCTAGATAATAATAATAATCTTTATTATTGTCACAAGTAGGATTACACTGCAATCATAGATCATAGAATTTACAGTGCAGAAGGAGGCCATTCGGCCCATAAAGTCTGCACTGGCTCTTGGAAAGAGCACCCCACTCAAGCACACACACCCACCCTATCCCCGTAACCCAGTAACCCCACCTAACCTTTTTTTGGACACTAAGGGCAATTTATCACCTAACCTGCACATCTTTCGACTGTGGGAGGAAACCGGAGCACCCGGAGGAAACCCACGCAAACACGGGGATAACGTGCAGACTCCACACAGACAGTGACCCAAGCCGGGAATTGAACCTGGGACCCTGGAGCTGTGAAGCAGCTGTGCTAACCACTGCACTACTGTACTGCGCTACTGTAATGAAGTTACTGTGAAAATACCTTAGTCGCCACACTCCGGTGCCTATTCGGGTGCACACAAGGAGAGTTCAAAAGTTCCAATTTACCCAACAAGCACGTCTTTTGGGGCTTGTGGGAGGAAATGGCACACCCGAAGGAAACCAATGCAGACACTTGGAGAATGTGCAGACTCTGCACAAACGGTGACCCAAGCGGGAATCGAACCTGGGACTTTGGCACTGTGAAGCAACAGTACTAACCACTGTGCTACCGTGCCACCCTGACTATATAATCCTGACTCTATGTGCTCAACATTATCTTTAAAGCTTGATGCCATCTTTCTAATATTCCTTGTGATTCACAGTTGAGTTAAATTGCTTTATTCCTAAGCTATCCATAACTTCCTTGAATAATTTTGACATAAAATTGCATCCTTGATCTGATTGAATTTTTTTTGTTAGGGCGGCAAGGTGTTGCAGTTGTTAGCACTGCTGCTTCACGGCACTGAGGATTCGATCCCAGACCCGGATTACTGTCCGTGTGGAGTTTGAACATCCTCCCCGCGTCTGTGTGGGCCTCACCCCACAACCCAAAATGTGCAGGGTAGGTGGATTGGCTGTGCCAAATTGCCCCTTAATTTGAAATATATATTTTTAAAGATTTATTTAGTTGGTCCATATCTAGCAAAAAATTTGGTTAACTCCTTTGCACCCCTCTCAGCTGGAATGTTTCTTAATGGAATGGCATCTGGAAATCTAGTAGACACATCCATTATGGTCAACAGATACAGATTCCCACTTTTCGTTTTAGGCGAGGATCCCACACAATCAATGAGGACCCCGTAAAAGATTCCTCAAATGATGGAATGGGTGTTCAGGGTGCTGGTTTCGTTATCGGTTCAGGTTTCCCTATTACCTGACGTGTAACATGTACGGCAAAATTATTATTTTTTTAAACTCCCCGCCTTATTCACTGCCTTGAGTGCCTCCCAGAGCGTGGCGGCTGAAACCTCACCTTTATCGTTCAGTTCTACATACCCCTGGGTGGCGTCTCTCACCCACTCACACTCCTCCTCATCCGCTAACAACCCTGCATCCAGCCACCACTGCGGGCGCTCCCTCCTCCCCCGGTCCACTTGCAAGTCCACCCAGTGCGGCACGTGGTCTGAAACCATGATCACGGGTACCATTAGCATTGGGACTGCGGCGCTAAGGACCCAGGTTCAAATCCCGGTCCTGGGTCATTGTCCGTGTGGAGTTTGCACATTCTCCCCATGTCTGCGTGGGTTTCACCCCCACAACCCAATGACGTGCAGGTTAGGTGGATTGGCCATGCTAAATTGCCCCTTAATTGGAAAAAAATATATGAATAATGGGATACTCTAAAACCCACCCAGCAGCGTCTTGCCCACCAGAAAAAAATCAATCCAAAAGTACACCCTGTGCACACGGGAGAAGTATGAGAACTCCCTACACAATCTACACCTATCTGCTATCTACTCTATTGACTCTATCTACACCTCCTGCTGCCTGAGGAACGCGGGCAGCATAATCAAAGACCCCTCCCAGCCAGCTTACTCACTCGTCCAACTTCTTCCATCGGGCAGGAGACACAAAAGTCTGAGAACACGCACAAACAGACTCAAAAACAGCTTCCTGCCCACTGTTACCAGACTCCTAAACGACCCTCTTATGGACTGACCTGATTAACACTACACCCTTTTATGTGTCACCTGACGGTGGTGTTATGCAGTTACATTGTGTACCTTGTGTTGCCCTATTATGTACTTTATTCTAATTTGTACTAAATGACCTATTTGAGCTGCTTGCAGAAAAATACTTTTCACTGTACCTCGATACACATGACAATAAACAAATCTAAATCCTTCACCCTCGGCCTCCCAAACCGCTACAGGTCCACCCCCACCCTCCCCCGACGCTCCATGAACCCCTTCAGCTCCTTCACCACTAATTTTGTCCTAATTTGGGGCACAAACATTAACCAAGACCACCAGCATCCCATCCAGCTTCCCACTTACCATCACCTACCTCCCTCCCAAACCTGCCACGATGTTCCCCACCTCAAACGCCACCCGTTTATTTACCAACACCGCCACACGCCACATCTTCATGTCTAATCCTGAATGAAAGGCTTGACCTGCTCACCCTTTCCTTAGTCTCGTCTGATCCCCGATATTCAAGTGTGTTTCTTGCAAAGACGTCCCCCTTCAAGCTCCTCAGGTGTGCGAACACACCCGACTGTTTGACTGGCCCATTCAGCCCTCTCACTTTCCATATGGCCAACCTGATTAGGGGGCACCACGCCACCCTCCCCTGCCGATCAACCATATCCCTTCTTGGACCAGCCCCCGGCCTGTGTCTCTCGACCCTCCAGGCTCAGCCTCAGATGTCAACGTCACCACTCCTTTTATTTTTATAAATTTAGAGTACCCAATTCATTTTTACCAATTAAGGGGCAATTTAGCATGGCCAATCCACCTAGCCTGCACATCTTTGGGCTGTGGGGGCAAAACCCACGCAAACACGGGGAGAATGTGCAAACTCCACACGGCCAGTGACCCAGAGCCGGGATCGAACCTGGGACCTCGGCGTCGTGAGGCAGCAGGGCTAACCCACTGCGCCACCGTGCTGCCCTACCACTCCTTTTTTTGCTGAGCGACAGCAACGACACCTTTGTCAGCAGCCCCCCTCCCCTCCCCCCATGAACAAAACAACCCCCCCCCCCCACTACATTAACCACCTGGCCACCCCCCAGGGCGCCCCCGCTAACTAACCTGCTCAGCTAGCCTGGCAGCCCCCACCAAGGTGCCGAAGCCTCCTCCATTCCGACGAGGGGTTTTTCACAGTAGCTTCATTGCAGTGTTAATGTAAGCCTATTTGTGACAATAAAAGATTATTTATTTATTATTTACTCCCCAGTGATTCCCCTCCCCCCCCCCCCCGCATACCTCCACAACACAAACAACAATGGAATGCGAAAAAAGGTGCACTCACCCTTGACGCTCCCTAAACACCCCGCCACCAAACCCAACAAAACATCTCAAAGTAGAGAAGTTCCCCAACAAACAAAAAGAAAAAGATAGATAAAGCAAACACCTCCTCCACAGTTCAATGTCGTCCTTCTCCTGCCAGTCTATTGTCTCTTAAAAACACCATCGCCTCCTCTGGTGTCCCAAAATAATGCTCTCGGCTGTGAAAAGTCACCCAGAGGCGGGCCGAGTACAACATCCCGAACTTCACCTCTTTTTTAAAGAGGGCAGCTTTCATCCGATTGAAACTGGCTCTCCTCTTCGCGAGGTCCTCACCCAGGTCCTGATACACCCGAAGCTCGTTCCCAGGTGCACCTCCTCGTCTGCCTCGCCCATCTCAATATCTTCTCCTTATCCGTGGGACGCCACCTCCACACCCGACTGAGCCTGGTCATCCCGGACATTGCAGGGAAGGTCCACTGCAAACAGGGCAGGACCTAGGCGGACGCAGGTTGTCGCACCCCTTTGCGGGATTTCGCCCAGAAGATTCAGTATATTTTGGCGATGGCACCGCATAGGTCCTAGGAGTGGCGTACCCAGTATGGGCCGGTCTCCTACATGGTGCAGGCACAAGGCCGGGAGTCAAATTGACACGTGGACCACTTCCATAGCTGCTTTCCTAAAGTGCTGGACCTGATTCCAGAATTCCCGGTCCCACGTGCTCCACTGCCACCACTGTCACCATTGCTGCTGCTGTAGCCCCCAGCTCCTGCTGCTGGCGAGATCCAGGATGCTGAAATGCTAGACACAGACCCATCCGACTCCGAATCCAGCTCCCACATGGACATTCAGCCGTCAGCAAAGACCACCGCACCGATCCCTGATGCCGCGTCAGCCAGTCTGATCCCATCTCAACACTCCGTGTGCAAATGCTAATCTCCTGCCTGGTATATGCCTCCAGACCCCGCACAGAGAACGCCCGAGCGCTGACCCTGGACGAAGAGAACGAGGGGCCCCTCGTGTCAGTCCACAGAATCAGACATCACTCTGGACTTGTTCTAGTTTTCAAATTCTTTCCTTTTCCTTTACTTCTGGCATTCCCAATCTCTCTTTCTCTTTCTTCCTTTCTTCCTTTGCTAATCTTTCCATTTCTATCTCAACCTTTTGAAAAGCCCTTTCTCTTTCCCTTTCTTTTATTCCCAATTTTTTTCAGTTTTATTTCTTGCTGTTTATTTTTTTTCCTGCATTTTTAATTGTTTCTTTTAAAAAAATAAATTTGGAGCACCCAATTGTTTTTTTTTCAATTAAGCAAGTGGGAGCCACCTTGTGTCCGACTGATCATGGCCGCCACCAGAAGTCCGACAGTGAAATCTTAACCTTTTATTTCTCACTCATAAATCTGCTTTATGTTTCTGGTATTTTCTGAGATTTTTAAATAAGTAAACGGCGGGGTTCTCCGTCCCGCCGCACCCGTTTTCTGATGCGGCGCGACCCCACCGACAGCGGGAGTCTCCATCCCGGCAGCTGGCCAATGGGGTTTCCCATTGTGGGCACCCCCACGCGGTCGGGAAATCCGCGGGCATGAGTGCGCTGCTGCCGAAAAGGAGGATCTCGCCGACGGAGAATCCTGCCCAATATGTTTCAAACACTGGACAAACAGATTTTTAAAAATAAAAATAAAGAACTGTAACTGGGACAAAAGTACAAAGTCGAGAGGCAGAATGCAGAGTGCAACTGCACAGTAACATGACAAAATGGATATTAACATAAAAACATAAATAGGGGCTGGTTTAGCACAGTGGGCTAAACAGCTGGCTTGTAATGCAGAACAAGACCAGCAGCGCGGGTTCAATTCCCGTACCGGCCTCCCCGAACAGGCGCCGGATTGTGGCAACTAGAGGCTTTTCGCAGTAAGGTCATTGACGCCTGCTTGTGACAATAAACGATTATTATAATAATAATTATTATTATTTGAAACATAAAGAGTAGGAGCAGTACTGGGTCATATGGTCCATTGAGCCTGCTCTGCCTTTCAATAAGATCTTGGCTGAACCTTTAAAAAAAAATTTTTTTTTAATTTACAGTACCCAATTAATTTTTTCCAATTAAGGGGTAATTTAGCATGGCCAATCCACCTAACCTGCACATCTTTGGGTTGTGGGGGCGAAACCCACGCAAACACGGGGAGAATGTGCAAACTCCACACGGACAGTGACCCAGTGCCGGGATCGAACTTGGGACCTCGGTGCCGTGAGGCAGCAGGGCTAACCCACTGCGCCACCGTGCTGCCCTTTAGCTGAACCTTTACACCAACTCCACTTTGCAACCTTTCCTTTGATTCCTTTAGTGGCCAAAACATTTCTCAATCTCAGACTTGAAGATACTTGTCAACTGAACAACCACAGGTGTTCCAAAGATTCACAACGAGAAGCAACTTCTCCTCACATCAGTCCAAAATGGCCAACCCCAACTGGCTAGGGGTCAGGGTGAGGTGAGGGACAGCTTGAAATGGCTTTAAAGGTTATCAGGGGAGGATGGGGAAGGATCTAGTCATTGTGATTCATGTTGGGGGCAACAATGTACACAAGAGTAGACATGATGTCCCGTTTGGAGATCGAGTAGCAGAAACTAGCCACTAAATTAACGAACAAAACCTTGTAAATCTAGATCCATTACCCGAGACACATTCAAATTAGCATACGGATAAGCAGATCAAGTCGGTAAACAGGTAGCTGAAAGAATAGTGTGGAAAGGATGGGTCCTATTTCATGGGACACTGTAACCAGTACTTAGACAGTAAGGATCTTTACTGTTGGGGGCCATCTGTACTGAATTGGGACCAGAGTCCTAGTGAAAAAGATAAATAGGGCAGTCTCAAGGAATTTAATAAGTGAGGGACGAGGGCTTGGGTGGAAAAGGTAAGATAGATAATACTTGAAAAACTAACATGATGCGACCATCAATTCACTGAGAGACACGTTGAGAAGTAAACCGTGGTTTTAATCAGCTTACAACTGAGCCTGCCTGTGACCGGTACAACAATGAATGCGGCCCCGCAGGTCAGCTGTCTTTATACTTCCTGTAAGGGGTGGAGCCATGGGCGAACCCGTACATGCTCCGACATATTCCCCCTGTGGGTGAAGCCGTACAATGGCCATAGGTGGAGCCCACAGGGTTAAACACATAACGTAACACGATACAGCAGTAACATGATATCACAGTGCACTGGTGAATTAACAGTAGTTCCATTCACCACATTCATCCCCTGTTTAAAAAATTAAGTCCGGCGGGGGTGACGGATTTGCAGATTCAGTCGGTCTGGTGCCCGGATCGTACATTGCGACCGCCGAAGCACTGTTGTTGCAGCCGTTTCGGATGGCTGTGGAGCTGGGCCCGGAGCCGGCACAAGCGTGGACTCCTGGAGTGGCTCTTCCGGAGCTTCATTCCTGTGGACCGGTGCGGCGGATGGGAGGGAGCACGAGAACCATATCAGGGTAGGGGCGCTGAACTTGGGAGGTTGGATAGGGGTAGGGGCGCTGAACATGGGAGGTTGGATGGGACCTAGTGTGAGGGATGCAGTAGTGGTCGTGGTGTCGGAGCCTGCGGGCGCCAGGTCCCGGAGGAAGACGGTATCCTGCCGGCCATCGGGGTGTCTGATATACGCATAGTGTGGGTTGGAGTGCAGGAGCTGGTCCCTCTCTACCAGGGGGTCGGTCTTATGGCTCTGAACATGTTTTCGGAGGAGGACTGGACCCGGTGTCATCAGCCAGGGCGGAAGTGATGACCCTGAGGTAGCTCCCCTAGGGAAAACAAACAAGCGGTCATGAGGGGTCTGGTTTGTGGCCGTGCAAAGGAGGGACCTAATAGAGTGGAGCGCATCGGGGAGGACCTCCTGCCAGTGAGAAACCGGGAGATTCCTGGACCGTAGGGTCAGTAGGACGGTCTTCCAGACCGTCGTGTTCTCCCTCTCCACCTGCCCATTTCCCCTGGGGTTATAGCTGGTAGTCCTACTCGAGGTGATGCCCTTACTGAGCAGGTACTGACGCAGTTCGTTGCTCATGAACAACGAGCCCCTGTCGCTGTGGACATAGCTGGGGAAACCGAACAGGGTGAAGACACTATGCAGGGCTTTGATGACTGTGGGAGTGGTCATATCGGGACAGGGAATGGCGAACGGAAGCGGGAGAACTTGTCTATGATGCTCAGGAAGTACGTGTTGCAGTTATTGGAGGGGAGGGGCCCTTTGAAATCGATACTAAGGCGTTCAAAGGGCCGGGACGCCTTTACCAGGTGGGCCTTATCTGGTCGATAGAAGTGCGGTTTACACTCCGCACAGATTTGGCAGTCTCTGGTTACAGCTTTGACCTCCTCGATGGAGTAGGGCAGGTTCCGGGTCTTGATGTAGTGGGCGAGCCGGGTGACCCCCGGGTGGCAGAGGTCATCGTGGATAGCACGTAATCGGTCATCTTGCGTGCTGCCGCACGTGCCGCGGGACAGGGCATCTGGGGGCTCGTTGAGCTTCCCAGGACGATACACTATATCGTAGTTATAGGTGGAGAGTTCGATCCTCCACCTCAAGATCTTGTCATTCTTGATCTTGCCCCGCTGCATATTGTCAAACATAAAGGCAACCGATCGTTGGTCGGTGATGAGGGTAAACCTCCTACCAGCGAGGTAGTGCCTCCAGTGCCGCACGGCTTCTACGATGGGTTGGGCTTCTTTTTCGACCGAGGAGTGTCGAATTTCAGAGATGGTGAGGGTGCGGAAAAAGAACGCTACTGGTCTGCCTGCTTGGTTGAGAGTGGCGGCGAGAGCGACCTCTGAGGCATTGCTCTCCACCTGGAAGGGGGCGGACTCGTCCACCGCGCGCATTGCAGCTTTGGTGATGTCTGCCTTGATGCAGTTAAAGGCCTGGCGAGCCTCGGCTGCCAATGGAAAAATGGTGGCCTTAAATAGTGGGCGGGCTTTGTCTGCATACTGGGGGACCCACTGGGCATAATAGGAGAAATATCCAAGGCACCTCTTCAGGGCCTTGGGGCAATGAGGGAGAGGGAATTGGAGGAGGGGGTGCATACGGTCAGGGTCGGGCCCGAGGACCCTGTTTTCCACGACGTAGCCGAGGATGGCTAATCTGGTTGTGCGGAAAACGCATTTCTCCTTGTTGTAGGTGAGGTTGAGTTTTTGGGCGGTTTGGAGAAATCGGTGGAGGTTGGCGTCGTGGTTCTGCTGATCATGGCCGCAGATGGTGACATTGTCCAAGTACGGAAACGTGGCCCGCAGCCCGTACTGGTCCACCATTCGGTCCATTGCTCGTTGGAACACCGAAACCCCGTTTGTGACGCCAAAGGGTACCCGGAGGAAATGGAAAAGGCGGCCATCTGCCTCAAACGCCATGTAGTGGCGGTCCTCCGGGCGGATTGGCAGCTGGTGATATGCAGACTTCAGATCTACTGTAGAGATCACGCGGTAGTGCGCGATCTGATTTACTATGTCTGCAATCCGGGGAAGGGGGTACGCATCGAGTTGCGTAAAGCGGTTAATGGTCTGGCTGTAATCAACCTCCATCCGGAACTTATCCCCGGTCTTGACGACCACCACATGAGCTCTCCAGCGGCTATTGCTGGCCTCTATGACCCCTTCCCGCAAGAGACGCTGGACCTCGGACCTAATGAACGTCCTGTCCTGCATACTATACCGCCTGCTTCTGGTGGCTATTGGCTTGCAATCGGCGGTGAGGTTCGCTAGGTTGGGGGGAGGGTCGATTTTTAGGGTCGCGAGGCTGCATATGGTGAGCGGGGGCAAGGGCCCCCCAAATTTAAGAGTTAGGCTCCTGAGGTTGCACTGAAAATCGAGTCCTAAGAGAAGAGGAGCGCAGAGGTCTGGGAGCACATATAGTTTAAAATTAGCGTACTCGGCGCCCTGGATCGCTAGCGTTGCAGTAGTGCACCCTTGGATTTGCGCCGAGTGCGACCCAGAGGCGAGTTTGTAGCGTTGGGAATATTGGGAGCGAACAACGTCTTACCATGTCCGGGTGAATGAAGCTCTCTGTGCTCCCGGAGTCGAAAAGGCAAGGTGTCTCGTACCCGTTTACCCGGACGGCCATCATGGAGCTCTGGAGGTGCTTCGGTCGCGACTGGTCCAGGATGACTGCGCTGTGCTGGGGGTAGCCGGTGCCATGATCAGAGGTGCTGGGGCGGCCCCGCGATGTCTGCTGTCCATGTCGTTCGCATTCTCGGGCGGTGTAGCAGATGGCGGCCAAGATGGCGGCCCCCGTTGGTCGAACGTGGCGGGCGGTGAGGACGAAGGCGTCCAAGATGGCGGCCCCCATGGATCGCACGTGGCCGGCCGCGTGGGGGAGGATGGTCAAGGTGGCGGCCCCCATGAGTCGCACGTGTTGTGCAGAGGCGGAGTCGGCAGACACGCTGCCACTTTGCGGGGTCTGCGGGCCTGTGGATCGGGTCTGTGAGTTCGTGTTTTTAGACCTGGCCAGGCAGACCTTGGCGAAGTGTCCTTTTTGCCTGCAGTTACTACAGTTCGCGTTGCGGGCCGGGCAGTGCTGTTGGGGGTGTTGGGACTGGCCGCAAAAATAGCAGGGCAGCCCCCCATGATGGGCGGGCGGCCGCGCGGCACAAGCCTGGGGTAGACTCTGGTCTGGGGCCACGAGGGGGTCACGTGGTCGGCGGGGAACGCAGTAAGGCTCTGAAACACGACCTCCAGAGAGGTAGCTAGTGTTACCGTGTCCTCCAGGTCCTGGGCCCCTTTTTCGAGCAGGCGCTGTCTTACATAGTTCGATCGGACCCCCGCCACGTAAACATCTCGGATAGCGAGTTCCATATGCTGAGGGGCCATAATGGCCTGGTAGTTACAGTTGCGCGCGAGGGCTTTGAGGTCATGTAGGTAGTCATCTAGCGACTCCCTGGGGTGCTGTGGTGAAGATGTGTCGTGCGTAGACCTTGTTCACGGGCCGACATATATGCGTTTGAGTAGTGCGAGGGCGAGTGGTGAAGATGTGTCACGCGTAGACCTCGTTCAAGGGCCGACATATATGCGTTTGAATAGTGCGAAGGCCTCTGTATAGGACGCGGCGCCGTCGAGCTGGACAGAAATACGATGGCTCACCCGTGCGTGGAGAAGACTCAGTTTTTGTTCGTCCGTGACGGATGGCGTAGACGACGCGGCGAGATAGGCCTTTAAGCATTGAAGCCAGTGCGAAAAAATTTCTCTCGCCTCCGCGGCCTGTGGATCGAGTTCCAGTCTATCAGGTTTGAGGGCTGATTCCATAGTAGTATTTTAAGCTGATTAAATTGATGCGACCATCAATTCACTGAGAGACACGTTGAGAAGTAAACCGTGGTTTTGATCAGCTTACAACTGAGCCTGCCTGTGACCGGTACAACAATGAATGCGGCCCCGCAGGTCAGCTGCCTTTATACTTCCAGTAAAGGGTGGAGCCATGGGCGAGCCCGTACATGCCCCGACATATCTCCCTGTGGGTGAAGCCGTACAATGGCCCATAGGTGGAGCCCACAGGGTTAAACACATAACGTAACACGATACAGCAGTAACATGATATCACAGTGCACTGGTGAATTAACAGTAGTTCCATTCACCACATAACAAAAAGGAAGAGAGTAGAGTAACAGTTAGAAATTGTGCTTGAGGCACTACAGATAAAGAGAAAACTAAGAGATGGAAAGTAATTAAACCAGGGGAACAGTAAGAAACAGGTGAGTAACATCTTAGACCTAAAGGATAGGTTAAGATGCGTGGCCCAAATAGGCATTCTTTGTGCAAACACGCATAGTGTACATGGAAAGAAATGCCGAGGGAAATCCAACTTCGAGGGTATGGCAAGAGTGCTATTCCTGCAACAAGGCTGAAAGATGGTCAGGACTGTGGTGGCACAGTGGTTAGCACTGCTGCATCACAGTGCCATGGACTTGGGTTCGATTCTGACTGTCCGTATGGACTTTGTACATTCTTCTCGAGTCTGCATGGGTTTCCTCCGGGTGTTCCGGTTTCCTCCCACAATCCAAAGATGTGCAGGTTAGATGGATTGGCCATGCTAAATTGCTTTTTAGTGTCCAAAGGGCAGGGGGTTTGCGGGGGAGTAGGTCTAGGTAGGGTGCTCTTTCAGAGGGTCGGTGCAGACTTGATGGGCCGAATGGCCTCCTTCTGCACTGTAGGGATTCCATGACCTATGATGATTAAATATATCAGGTGATAACACCTACAGGAAAATTGGGATAAATAGGCAGTGAGCAGAATTTGCATCCATGATAATTAGTGGATGATTAAGAAAGGATTTAACAAGAGGTAAGTAGGCACTGGAGACTTTGAGTAGAATTAAGAAGTCGAAAAGGCTATGGAAGTTCTGTAGTTCAGGGTTTTTTGAAAGTGCGGGTCACGGGTGGGTTTTGGGAGAGTCGTTCCCGCTGTGGTCACTACCGTGGGAGAAATGCCAAACAGCCACTACCAGCATATCAAATGAAAATGGCAGCCACTGCCACCTTTTAAATAAGAAGGAAATGAGGCTGTGTGCAATTTTCCAGCCAGAAGCGGCAGCAGTGAGCCGATCATGGGCCCTGCATGTACACCTGGCGTCACGCGCCTTGTATGTACGTGCTTCTGGCACCAAATCACTGTTGATAGTTCCTTCCATTTTCTAGCTGCTGGCAAGCAAGGCAAGAGGACTGTGCAGATTAATCATTTTCTTACAAGTAAGGGAAGGCTAAAGACCTATTAGGCAGTGTACCTACTGGACAGGGCTTCTGGTAAACAGATTACAAAGAAGAAACTTAACTCAGGAACAAAGCAATATAAAGAAGATCTCTTGAGGGTTGGTTCTGTCAATTGTGCCACTGGAAATAAGGATGTAAAGCCCATGTGTGTTATAAGCAGGGAAGTACTGGCAACTGAGGGAAGGTCAGATTTTGAAGGGGAAGTGGTGGGTGAAAAATTGCTTTTGAGGCTGAGACCCCAGAGTCAGTTATTAATTTACAGCTGACTCCAAATGAAAAGACTACGCTGCTATACCATACCTGTGGTAGCACATTAAAAACATGCCAAACGCCCATGAGGTTGTCATCATTCTGGAGTAGCATCTCCCAGGAGGATCCAGTGATGAGTAAAACAAGTATTTTGTTGCTATTGCTCTTCATGACTACCTATATGTGTAGGGTTGGATAGCACAAAGATGAAGACAGCGGAAAAGAACTGGCTGAAATCTGCACTGATATACGCATTGCCATCTCCTCCTGTGAACCTGATTGGAGTGAGATCGTGAGGACCAAGCAGGCTCTCCTTTCGCATTGAAGGTAAACAAAGGTACTGTGTGTCGCGAAGGCCGGCCAGCGTGGGTCGTGAAGGTCAGCCAGTTAGCAAAAGTGGGTCCAGGAAAAACAAGTTTAAAAATCACTGGTGTAGTGGACCCTGGTAGCAGTTGTGAAGTCATAGATTGCATAAATGCTGAGATTGAACGAGCATGTAGCAAGGTAAGAGCGGTTTTCATGGGGGATTTTAATTTTTATATAGATTGGGACAAGCACATGCGAGGGAGGTTGTGAATTTCTTGAGAGTGCGCTAAGGATATTATTCCTCAATATTACCGCAGGGGCTGGTTTAGCACAGTGGGCTAAACAGCTGGCATGTAATGCAGAACAAGACAGCAGCGCGGGTTCAATTCCCATACCGTCCTCCCCGAACAGGCACCGGAATGTGACAATAAGCGATTATTATTGATTAAACCAAATGAGGGCAGGCTGTATTAGATTTAGCAACGAGCAAGGAATCAGTTTAACAATGGGGGAACATTTACTTAAAAGCGACCATGATATGATCAGGTTGAATATAGTATTTGAAAGGGAGAAATGAGAAACAGCTATTAAAGGAAGTAGAAGTTGTGCTTCAGCTGTACAAATCCCTGGTTAGAGCACACCTGGATTAATGTCAGTGGTTCTGGGCACCACACCTTAGGAAGGATATATTGTCCTTGGAGAGAGTGTAACACAGTTTATCAGAATGATACCCGGACTTCAGGAGTTAAGTTACGTGGAGAAATTACACCAATTAGGATTGTATTCTCTGGAATTTAGAATGCTAAGGAGTGATTTGATGAAAGCTTTCAAGATACTAAGGGAACTGATATGGGAGATAGGATGAAACTATTTTTGCTGCTTTGAGTTTCCAGGTTAGGAGGCATTGTCTCAAAATTTTATCCCAGACATTCCAGGAATAAAATTAGGAAATTCTTTTCCACACAACGGAAGATTACAAGCTTGGAACTTTTCTCTGCAAAGAGCAATTGATGCTAGATCAATTCCAAATCTTAAATCTGAGCTTGACAGCTTTTTGTTCACCAAAGATGTTAAGAGATACTTGACAATAGGGTTATATGAAGCTTGGTCGCATGATCCCATTGAATGGTGAAACAGGCATTAGGAGCAAAATTGCCACCTCCCATTCCTCTGTAGCAGCCTTTCAACTTCTACCCTATCCACCCCTTTTACTTACCCTGTCCAGTCCTTTATAATTTTACATACTTCAATTAGATCTCATTCTTCTAAACTCCATAGAATAAAGGCCCATTGTACTTGGTCTCTCCTCAGAGAACAACCCTTTCACTTTAGAAATCAATCTAGTGAACCTTGGTTGCACCCTTCCAAGGTAAGTATATCCTTCATTAGGTAAGGAGACCAAAGCTGTACACAGTACTTCAGATCTTTGCAAAACCCTATATTATTGCAGCAACCCCTTTGCTATGACAACTAAGATATCATGTCTCCCTAATTGCTTGCTGTAATTGCATTTTAATTTTCTGAGATCCGTGTACAAGGACATCCAAATCCATGATTTATCAGAGTTACCAGTCTTTTACGCTTTGAAAAATATTCTGCTTTTCTATTCTTCGTACAAGTGGATAATTTCATGCTTATCACAGCCTTTATAATGGATTCCAGCTTTCCCCCCACATCTGGTGCTAGGCGAATTGGCCAATAGTTCTGTTTTCTCTCTTCTTCCTTTTTTGAATGACAGCCATCCTAAAATCTAGGAAATTCTGGAAGATCAAAACCAATGCACCCACCATTTCTGCAGCCACCTCTTTATATCTGTCAATGATGGTATCAGGAAGATTAGGAGTTAGCCATTGGACCTGTCGAGCCTGCTCCGCCATTGAATTAGATCATGGCTGGTCATCTACCTCAATGCCACTTTTCCGCGTTATTCCA
Organism: Scyliorhinus torazame; assembly: GCF_047496885.1. Classification (NCBI taxonomy): domain Eukaryota; kingdom Metazoa; phylum Chordata; class Chondrichthyes; order Carcharhiniformes; family Scyliorhinidae; genus Scyliorhinus; species Scyliorhinus torazame. The sequence goes on from NC_092716.1 coordinate 113,055,328, forward strand.
TATCCCTTGATGTCACGAGTATCCAGAAATCTATCGATTTCTGTCTTGAACATGCTCAATGACTGAGCTGCCACTGCCCTCTGGAGCAGAGAATTACAAAGATTCACCACCCTTTGAATGATGAAATTTCTCCTCACCTCAATCTTAAATGGCCTGCCCCTTATTCTGAGAAGGTGGGAATGAGCACCGCACTGTCATTATGGATACACAGTCCCATCTTACTGAGGACGTCCTCCATCATGTTGCGTGGCATTACCACCATGCTAAATGAGAAAGATTCAGAACAGATTTAGTAACTCAAAACTGAGCATTCATGAAACATTGAAGACCATCAGCTGCAGCAGAATTGTTTTTCATCACATTGCCTGGCATATCCCTCACTCTACGATTACCAACAAGCCAGGGATCAATGCAGGTTCAATGAGGAGAGTAGGAGAGCTGCTAAGAGATGTACCTAAAAATGAGCTGCCAACCAGGTGAAGCTACAATACAGGATTGTTGACAGTTTTATAAGCAACACTGACTGCAATCACATGCTGTTTGGGTTCTGTCAGGATCACTCGACCTCAGACCTAATTGCAGCCTTGATTCAAATATGGACAAAAATAATTGAATTCCAAACGTGAGGTAATATTGACTGCCCTTGACACCAAAGCAGCATCTGATCAAATGTGACACCAGGAAGCCCTGCTACAATTGAACTTATTGGAAATGGGGTCAAAACCTTCCACTGGTTGGAGTCATACCAGCACAAAGAAAGATGGTTGTGAGTGTTGGAGGCCAATCAGCCCAGTCCTAGGACATTGCTGCAGAAGTTCCTGAGGGTAGTGTCCTACATGCAACCATCTTCATTCAACTGCTTCATTAATGATCTTCCTGTATCATCAGATCAGAAGTGGGGATTGCAGTGTGTGGTTCCATTTGCAATTCCTCAAGTACCACCGATGTGAGGTTGATGATACAAGTGAGAAGCAGGCTGAATATAAAAAGTTCAGAAGTGTCGTGTTGGGTGTTCCGATACACAAACGAACCAACACGGTTGTAGATGGTACAACTCTGTTTTATTATTCTGTACAATAATAACTAATAACTTCTGGCTGTGGTTCGTACTTCACCAGCTAACCTGTGGCCCCAGCCTTAGCACTATCTTAGTGAGGCACTCAGCACATGGTGTATGTCTGAGTGGCACGCTGTGAGCTCTGTGCTCTGAGCTATCTCCTGGTAGAATGAGTAGGAACTGTGGTGTTCCCTGTTTTATCGTGCGTGTGCTCTCACTGGTGATTGGCTGCGATGTTGTGTGTGTGTTGGTTGGTCCAACTACCTGTCCATCAGTGTGTGTGTGTGATTGCACCATGATATGTTAATGTGGATATCATGACATCCCCCCTTTTCACAAGAATATGTGCCTTACCCCCAACATTACATCTGTAAACCTCTGCCAGAAACCCTTTAGCTTCAGACATGCCCAAAACATGTGGACATGGATTTGCGGGCCTCTCCACGCACCGCTCACACCTATCCTCTACCCCCTCAAAAAACCTACTCATCCACGCAGCCGTCATATGTGCCCTGTGAAATACTTTAAACTGAATAAGGCTTAGCTTCACACATGACAAGGACGCATTCACTCTCCGCAGAGCATCCTCCCATATCCCGGCCTCCACCTCCCCAAACAGCTCCTCCTCCCACGTCCACTTTATATCCCCCACGGGTCCCCCTCCCAATCCATCGGCTGCTTGTAGACCTCAGATACCTTCTCCTCCCCTATCTCCCCCTTCAACAGCACCTTTTCTTGCAACCCCAAGGGCGGCAACCTGGAAAGGATGGCACCTCTCTCCACAAAATCCCAAACCTGCAAGTACCTGAAACCATTCCCCCTGGGCAGCTCATACTCTTACTCCAGGTCCTCTAATTTCACAAAATTGCCCCTACAAACAGATCCCCAAATCGCTCAATCCCTGCCTGCCATGGGCGGCAGGGTGGTGCAGTGGTTAGCACTGCTGCCTATGGTGCTGATGACCCAGGTTCGATCCTGGTCTTGGGTCACAGTCTGTGTGGAGTTTGCATTCTCCCCATGTCTGCGAGGGTTTCACCCCCACAACTCAAAGATGTGCATGGTAGGTGGATTGGCCATGCAAACTTGCCCCTTAATTGGGAAAGACATAATTGAGTACTCTAAATTATTATTTTTTAAAAATCCCCGCCTGCTGCCACCCCCGAAACCTCGCATCCAAACCACAGGTTTTGTGATCATCACAAATCGGTGCCCACACTGAGGCAACTTCCAGTCCCACATGTTTCCTCCACTGTCTCCAAACCCTCAAGGCTGACATCACCACTGTGCTCACACAGTATTGGCTGTGAGAATGACAGAGGCGATGTTAACAATGCCCTCAAGCTCATTCCCCTACAAGGTGCCCCTCCGGAGGCATCATAATCACATTAAGCAGCCTCTTCACATTTGCCAACAACTGTTTCCCTTTCACGAACCCTGTGTGGTCCTCGTCCATCAACCCCGGGATGCAGCCTCAATTCGTGAATCCAACAGCTTCGTCAACAAATTGCTGTTCATATTCAACAGCGATATGGGACGGTACGATCCTCACTGCTTCGGATCCTTGTCCTTTTTCAATATCAGGGAGCTGGATGTCTGCGATAGTGTAGGGGGGAGTTATCCCCTCTCCCTAGCCTCATTTTATGTCTTCACCAGCAGTGGCCCCAGGTCCTCCCTAAACCTTTTATAAAACTCCACTGAGAACCCATTCGAGCCCGGGGCCTTCCCTACCTGCATTACCCCCATACTCTCCATCACCTCCCTCAATCCAATAGGGACCCCAATCCCTGCATCAATTCCTCATCCACCCTGGGAAACTCCAAACCGTCCAGGAACCGCCTCATTCCCTCTGTTCCCCGGCTGGGGGCTCCAACTCATAATCTCCTGTAAAAAGCCTCAAACATCCCATTCACCCCCACCGGGTCCAGCCCTACCCTTCCCATCTCATCCTTTACTCTACTAACCTTCCTCGCCACCTCCTGCTTCCTCAGCTGTTGGGCCAGCATCCTGTTCGCCTTTTCCCCATACTCATACACTGCCCCTCTGGCCCACCACCTTCCCCGTGGACACTAATCCAAACTCCATCTGGAGCTTCTGCCTCTCCTTCAGCAGCCCCACCTCTGGGGCCTCTGAATACGGCCTGTTCACCCTCAGAATCGCCTCGACCAGCCTTGCCATCTCTGCGCGTTCCGCCTTCTACCTATGCTCCGAATTGAAATAAACTCTCCCGGTGGGCTTCCGATGGCGGCCATGGTGTGAGTGGTCGCACATTTGTCAGCTCTTGCTTGTGGCAGTGTTTTGGGGCCTTTTCCTCAATTAACGGGTGGATGTTTTAATGGAAAAAGGTGCAGGAGTGGTGGAGGAAGAGTTTATTGCACCGGTGGATAGATTCAAGAATTGGTTTTAGGAAAAAGGAGCTGTCGGAGCGAGAAACATTTCCTGCGGCACAGAGGAAGATGGCGGAGGGTAAGCGATCGGCCTGACCATCTCAGTGACTTATGGAGCAGCTGGTGGACGTCTTGAACGAGTTCACCCAGCTGAGAAAGGAGGCTCATAAGAACATAAGAACTAGGAACAGGAGTAGGCCATCTGGCCCCTCGAGCCTGCTCCGCCATTTAATGAGATCATGGCTGATCTTTGTGGACTCAGCTCCACTCTCCGGCCCGTACACCATATCCCTGAATCCCTTTATTCTTTAGAAAGGCATCTATCTTTTTCTTAAAAACGTTTAAAGAAGGAGCCTCAACTGCTTCACTGGGCAAGGAATTCCAGAGATTCACAACCCTTTGGGTGAAGAAGTTCCTCCTACACTCCGTCCTAAATCTACCTCCCGTTATTTTGAGGCTATGCCCCCTAGTTCTGCTTTCCCCGACCAGTGGAAACAATCTGCCCGCATCTATCCTATCTATTCCCTTCATAATTTTATATGTCTCAATAAGATCCCCCCGCATCCTTCTAAACTCCAATGAGTACAGTCCCAGTCTACTCAACCTCTCGTCATAATCTAATCCCCTCAACTCTGGGATCAACCTAGTGAATCTCCTCTGCACTCCCTCCAGTGCCAATATGTCCTTTCTCAGGTAAGGAGACCAAAACTGAACACAATACTCCAGATGCGGCCTCACCAACACCCTATACAATTGCAGCATAACCTCACTAGTCTTGAACTCCATCCCTCTAGCAATGAAAGACAAAACCCGATTAGCCTTCTTAATCAGCTTTTGCACCTGCACACCAACCTTTTGCGACTCGTGCACCAGCACACCCAGGTCCCTCTGCACAGCAGCATGTTTTAACATCTTACCGTTTAAATAATAATCCATTCTGCTGTTATTCCTCCCAAAATGGATAGCCTCACACTTGGCAACATTGAATTCCATCTGCCGGACCCTAGCCCATTCACCTAACCTATCCAAATCCTTCTGCAGACTTCCGGTATCCTCTGCCCTTTTTGCTTTACCACTCATCTTAGTGTCGTCTGCAAACTTTGACACATTGCACTTGGTCCCCAACTCCAAATCGTCTCTGTAAATTGTGAACAACTGCGGGCCCAACACTGATCCTTGAGGGACCCCACTAGTTACAGGTTGCCAACCAGAGAAACACCCATTTATCCTCTGGAGGACCTGGCGAGGACGGTGGATCTGATTAAGGCCGGGATCAACCGCGTGGAGATAAGTTTGGAGTCTCAAAGTCAGGCAATTCAGAAGGTGGAGGAGATGGTGGGGGAACATGAGGATCAGCTTACTTCATTGGCGGCCGAGATGGGGATGATGCGAGATACCCAGAAGCGGCTTCAGGAGCAGGTAGAGGATCTGGAGAACCGCGCCTGGAGACAGAACCTGAGGATTGTGGGGTTGCCAGAGGGAAATGAGAGAGCGGATGCTGGCCAAGATGTTGGAGAAGTTGCTGGGAGAGGAGGTCTTCGAACGGCCCCTGGAGGTGGACCGGGCGCACAGGGGGCTGATGAGGAAGGGGCTGATAAAGTTGCACCCGTTTCTTGATAAGGAACAGATCCTGAATTGGGGCAGGAAGACGAGGCGGTGTACCTGGGAGGGCAGCGAACTTCGAGTATACCCGGTGCGGGCTTTAACAGAGTGAAGGCTGCCTTCTTTAAGAAAGGGTGAAGTTCGGGATGCTGCACCCGGCCCACCTCTGGGTAACCTACAATGGTCGGGAATACTATTTTGGTATGCCGGAGGAAGCGATGGAGCTTGTGAGAGACAAAGGACTGGCAGGAGAAGGAGGACATTGAACTTTGGAGAAGGTGTTTGGGGAGGCTGGTTCTCTCTGTCCCATGTCCAGGGAGGTTGTTTATTTTTTTAGGGGGGGGTTCCCCACTCTTTTCTTTTACCTTGGGGGGGATTTGCTTTCTCCCTTGAGGGGGAGGGGGGTTTGGGGGGTTTCTTGGGGGATGGGGGACAGTCATGGGTGAGCGCATCGGGTTCTGCTCTGTTTTTTCCCCTCTCTGTTTATTGTCCTTTGTTCTTCTGTGGGGCTTGTGGGGGGGGGTTTCTTTCGGTCTTTGAATGTTAATGTTATTGTTTTCACCAAGATAGTGTTAGAGCGGGGGGGGGGGGGGGGGGGGGGGGGAATCATTAGGGGGTAGGATGCTAGGTGCCATGGGCAGGGGCTGCCAACTAGCTGGGCGGGCTAGTTCACGGAAACGCAGTGGGGGTGAGCAGCTGATTAGAGTGTTGATGGGGGTTGGGATTGTTGTTTTGTGGGCTGGGGGGAGGGGGGACTGCTGACATGGGATGGGCTTTTGAAATATGGTATGCGGGGGGTTGATGATGGTGGACATCTGAGGGTGGGTCTGATTGGGTGCGGGAAGCAGGACGCAGACTGGCCCGGGGGGGCTATGGTTGATCAGCAGGGGTGGGGTGGGGATGGGATTGGGGGGGGGGAAGTCCCCCGACCAGGCTGATCACATGGAATTTGAGAGGGTTGAATGGGCCGGTAAAGAGGGCTCGCGTGTTCATGCATTTGAGGAGCTTAAAGGCTCATATGGCATTCTTGCAGGAAACGCACCTGAAGATTGGGGATCAAACTAGGCTTTGGAAAGGTTGGGGAGGGCAGGTCTTTCATTCAGGACTGGATTTGAAGACGAGGGGGGTGGCGGTCTTGATAAATAAGCGGGTAGCTTTTGAAGTGGGAAACATAGTGGCAGACTCCGTGAGGAGGTTCGTTATGGTGAGTGGAAAATTGGAGGGGATGCTGGTGATGTTGGTGAACATTTATACCCCAAACTGGTATGATGTAGAGTTTATGAGATGGCTGCTGGGGAAGATCCTGGACCTGGACTTGCGGGGGGGGGTGAATGGGAGAGCGGACCCGTGGAGGTTTGGTAGGCAGTGGGCAAAGACATTTTTGTTTTTCTCCCATGTACATCGGGTGTACTCTCGGATCGATTATTTTGTGTTGGACAGGACGTGGTTGTCGGTTCGGAGTACTCGGCAATTGTGGTTTCAGACCATGTGCCTCATTGGATGGACTTGCAGGTGAATCGGGGGGGGGGATAACGCCCACAGTGGAGGTTAGATATGAGGTTGTTGGTGGATGAGGAGGTTTGTGAGCGGGTGAGGGCTGCTATTCAGGGATATGTGGAGCTGGATGACATGGGTGAGGTTTCGGCTGCCATTCTTTGGGGGGCGCTAAAGGCAGTGGTGAGGGGGGAGTTTATTTCAATACTGGCGCATAGAGATAAGAAGGAGCGGGCGGAGATGGCGAGGTCAGTGGATGAGGTTTTGCAAGTGGATAGGAGGTATTCAGAGGCCGGGGGAGGGGTTGTTGAGAGAGCGACAGAAACTCCAGATGGAGTTTGGGCTGATATCCATGGGAAAGGCGGTAGGGCAGTTGAAGAGAGCTAAAGGGGCGGTCTATGAATATGGGGGAAAGGCAAGTAGGATATTGGCGCATCAATTGAGGAAGCAGGAAGCGGCGATGGAGATCGGAAAGGTGAAGGATAGGGGAGGGGGAAGACGGTCATGGACCCTGTGGGGGTGATTGGGGTGTTCGGGGACTTTTATAAGAGATTGTCTGAGTCGGAACCCCCGGTCGGGGTAGAGGGAATGAGGCGTTTTTTGGGTGGGTTGGAGTTCCCTTGGGTGGAGGAGGACCTAGTGGAGGGATTGGGAACCCCCATTGGGCTGGTGGAGGTGTTGGAGGGTATGGAAGCAATGCAGGCGGGGAAGGCCCTGGGCCCGGAAGGGTTGCCGGTGGAATTTTATAAAATATTTTCAGGGGACTTGGGGCCCCTGCTGGTAAGGGCGTTCAATGAGGCGGATCCGGAGCAGTGTGGGTCCTACAGGCCAATCTCATTATTAAGTGTGGACGCCAAGTTGCTGGCCAAGATCTTGGCATCAAGGATTGAGGACTGTGTGCCGGGGGTGATAGGTGAGGACCAGGGGTTTGTTAAAGGGAAGCATCTGTGAGCTAACATCAGCCGGTTGTTAAATGTTGTAATAATGCCCCCGGAGGGACGAAGTGTGTAGGTGGTGATTGCCATGGGTGCGGAGAAGGCCTTCAACCGGGTGGAGTGGAACTATTTGTGGGAGGTGCTGGGGCGGTTTTGGTTTGGGCAGGGGTTTGTGGATTGGGTCCGGCTGTTACGTCCGCGCCGACAGCGAGTGAATATTCCAGGTTGCACCGGGGCACGAGGCAGGGATGTCCGCTCTCCCCATTGCTCTTTGCCTTGGCTATAGAGCCATTGGCAATGGCACTGAGAGCGTCAAGGGACTGGCAGGGGATAGTGCGGGGGGTGGTGGAGAATAGGGTCTCATTGTGCGCGGACAATCTGCTGCTCTACATTTCAAACCCTTTGGAGGTTATTGGGGGGGATTATATTGGAGGAATTCGGCCGGTTCTCGGTGTACAAATTGAATATGGGGAAGAGCGAGGTTTTGCCGATCCAAGCGAGGGGGCAGGAGAACAGGCTGGCGGATTTTCCATTTAGAGTAGTGGGGGCGAGCTTTAGGTATTTGAGCATTCAGGTGGTGCGGGGGTGGGAGCAGCTGTGTAAACTGAATCTGGCTCGATTGGTGGAACAGATGAAGGGGGATTTCAGGAGTTGGGATGTGCTCCTGCTGTTGCTGACAGGATGGATGATGGATGCAATAGGTGAAGATGACGGTTCTCCCGAGGTTTTTGTTTGTGTTCCAGAATCTCCCGATCTTCATTCCTTTTTTCAGGTGGGTGAATGCACTGATTTCAGGGTTTGTTTGGGTGGGTAAAGCCCCGCGGGTGAAGAAGGTGCTGCTAGAGCGGGGTCAAGGGGGGAGCGGGCTCGCTCTTTCAAATTTGTTGAATTAGTATTGGGCGGCGAACATAGTGTTATGGGCCAGGGTTTAGAGAACCCCAAACTGTATCATGGAGTTCACCTGACCCATAACTTTTCATAGATTGTGGTATGGGGAGCACACGGCCCACTCTACAGGTGTGGTACAGCAGAAATGGAAAAGTATTTTTTAAAGCAAAACAATGTTTATTCTATGAACTCAAGTTAACCTTTTTAAAACATACAGTGAACATCTTAGCAACCATTAATTCAAATACAACCCCCAAAGACTACAACACTATGTAATCCTTAATAACTTCCCAAACAACATCCAGAAGACAAAATAAACACCTTTTAACAGAAGCACATTAGGTTAACATTCACTACTATAATTAGTTTTAAATCACCAGGATCGATTTACATTCTTTAGATTACAGAGAGAGACTCTAATACACCTTCTGACTGTGACTGCAGCTATCCAGCTCTGAAAACGAAACTAAAACACACCCTGCAGCAAATAGCCTAAAACGAAAGTAAAAAGCTAACAGACAGCCCAGCTCCACCCCCTCTCTGACATCACTGCAGTAATAAACACCCATTTCTTCAAGGTACTCTCACTACAGATATTGATATATACACCCATTTATAAACACCCATTTCTTAAAGGTACTCTCACATGACAATAGCCATGGTTAGGAAGTGGGTAGTGGGGGAGGGGTCGTAATGGGAGCGAATGGAGGCAGCCTCTTGTAAAGACTCGAGTTTGGGGGAACTGTTGACGGTGCCTTTACCGTTTTTGCCGGCGAGGTACTCCACAAGTCCGGTGGTGGTGGCGGCCCTGAGGGTGTGGGGACAGTGGCGGCAGCACCTGAGGCTGGATTGGGCCTCGGTTTGGGCACCGATCTGCCGGAATCATAGGTTTGCTCCAGGTGGGGGGGGTTCCGGGGGTGGCATCGGGCTTGGAGGGGCTGGTGGAGGAATTTGAGATGCCTGCCGGGAATGGATTCCGGTATTTACAGGTGAGGGATTTTGTCAGGAAGCAGGTAACGTCCGTTTCCCATCTGCCGCCCCAGGGGCTACAGGACAAGGTGGTGTCAAAAACAGGGGTACGTGAGGGTAAAGTGTCGGAAATTTATAAGGAGTTGATGGATTGGAGGGAGCCATGGTAGGGGTAGTGAAGCATAAGAGGGAGGAAGAGCTGGGGAGGGAGGTGGAGGCTGAGGTGTGGGAGGAGGTCTTGAGGAGGGTGAACGCATCCTCTTCGTGTGCTAGGCTTAACCTTATTCAGTTCAAGGTGGTTCACAGGGCACATATGACTGTGGCTAGGTAGAGTAGATTTTCTGAGGGGGTGGAGAATAGGTGTGGGCAGTGTGCAGGAGGGCCCGCGAATCATGTACACATGATTTGGGCCAGTCCGAAGCTTGGGGAATTCTGGCAGAGGTTCGCCGACGTTATGTCGGAGGTTCTGAAAATGAGGGTGGTCCCGAGTCCAGAGGTGGCGATTTCTGGTGTGTCAGAAGACCTGGTAGTCCAGGGGGCGAGAGAGGCCGATGTCTTGGCCAATACCTCCCTGGTAGCTTAGAGACGGATCTTATTGGCGTAGAGGGACTCGGTGCCGCCGAAACCGGGGGTTTGGGTGAGCGACCTGGCAGAGTCCTCAGGCTGAAGAAGATAAAGTTTGCCTAGAAAGGGTCTGTGGAGGGGTTTGCCCTGAGATGGCAGCCATTCAGCAACTTCTTCGAAAATAGTTAAGGTGCCAGCAGTGGGGGGTGGGGAGGGGCAGAAGTGGGTAGTGGGGGATGGGGGAGGGGCAGACGTGGGTAGTGGGGGAGGGGGGGGGTGAAGAGGATGGAGACAGCCTCTTGTAAAGACTCGAGTTTGGGGGTCTCAATAAAATATTTTAAAAAAAGAAATAAACTCCCCCCGAACCACCGCCTTGAACGTCTGCCACAATGTGGCGGCGTGACCTCCCCCGTGTCATTGAGCTCCACATGCCCCCGGATGGCGGCCCTCACCTGCTCGCACACCTCCTCATCCGCCAACAATCCCACATCCAGCCTCCACTGTGGGTGCTGGGCCCACTGTCCCACCCCCCAGTCCACTCGTAAACCCGCCCAGTGTAGTACATGTCAGAGACCACAATCGCCGTATACACGTCAATTTGGGAGTACGCCCAGTCCACATGAAAGAAATATGAAACTTCCTTTGCCCTCGGTCTCCCAAACCTCCACAGGTCCACCCCATCCCTCCCCAATAATCTCCATAAACCCCTTCAGTCCCATCACCACAGCCGACACCTTCCCCGACCGCGGGCTCGATCGATCCAAGCTTGGCTCAATAACCGTATTGAAATCCACCCCCCCGCCGACCATAATCAACCGGTGCGAATCCAGGTCAGGAATCTTCCCCAGCACCTGTCTCATGAAATCCACATCATCCCAATTTGGGGCATAAACATTTACCAGGACCACCGGCATCTCCTCCAGCACAGTAGCACAATGGGTAGTGTAGTGCTATGTATATATGCATACAAGTAAAGGGTTAATTATTACATCTCAGTGTAACACAACCACGAGAGGGCACCACTAGTTCCCAGTACAAATATAAGAACTCAGGGAATCTTGGATAACTAGTCAATAGAGTGTAAGCAGAGAGAGATAGATCACAGCATAGTTAAGATTAGATAGAAGGAGCATGTGTAGTTTAAATTAGTTATTACTTAAATATAGATTACTTGATTACTAGTTATAGTTCTGTGGAGTGTGCAAACTCAACATTAATCAATCGTTATTCAATAAATCAGTTTTGCTTTAAGTTAGAGATTGGTGGTTTCTTTATAATCACACTGTTATAACCTGCCTGCTTACCATTGGCTGGGGACTAATGACAATCCCACAATCCTGTGGGAGTATGAGCTTCCCCAATGAGGGGGGCGGAGAAACCATTAGTAAACTCCAAGTATAAATAAAGCTGGCCAGTTTAGGAACCAGCAAGAAGGAGTGTGCAGCAAGGGAAGTTGCTGCTGCTGTTGTATATATATATATATATATATATATATATGTTATTGTAAATAAATGTTATTACTTTGTATCCTTAAAACTCGTGCTTGATTCTTCGTGGCCCTCACAAAACTGGCGACAAGGGTTAAAGTGAATAGCTGTCTACACTGCTGAAGCCACCTCACTGAATTTTTGTTGGCTACAGGTTGAAAGTTGTTTTCTATTACACCATGCCTCTGTACGGATGTTTGGATGTTTTTGATGCTGCGCTGGAAAGCTGGAACCAGTACGCACAACGGATGCGTTACTATTTCCGGGCAAACAATATCACCGAAAATGAGCGCCAGGTGGTCATATTGCTCACCGCCTGCGGCCCGCATACGTTTGGGGTGATTAGGAGCCTTACGTACCCAGCTGCGCCGGACACCAAAACGTTTGATGAACTTGTGAATATAGTGGGGCAACATTTTAACCCAATCCTGTCCACGATAGTCCAGCGTTACCGGTTTAATACCGCTGAGAGGACCCCTGGAGAATCCCTTGCCGTTTTTCTATCCAGGCTACGCAGGATTGCGGAGTACTGTGACTATGGTGAGACCTTGTCAGAAATGTTATGCGACCATTTGGTTTGCGGTATTAACAATGCAGCCACCCAGAGAAAGTTGTTAGCTGAGCCAACATTGACTTTTCATCAGGCAATTCAAATAGTATTGTCCCGAGAGAGCGCAGAACGAGGAGTGCAGGAGCGACAGGGAATGGAAATGCATGCCTTGGGGCACAACCCCTTCCGTCCGAAAGCGTCCCCCCGCACTCCTGCGGTACCTTGGGCGAGGAGACGTCTGGACCGACGCCAGTGGCCGTCGGACATTCCTCCCCGAAGGGAGCCTTCTCCAGAACCAATGGATGAGGAGCCATGTCCGTGTCAAACTTGTAGGCGCCGGTCCCGTCGCGGACACCGGTCCTGGGGGCGCCAGAGGTGCCGTCGTTCCGACCGAAACTGGGACCAGCCCAGGGGCCGTAACTGGGACCAGCCCAGGGGCCGTACCTTCCATGTGGATGAACCTGTGGCGGCTACTCCTGAGGACGTGGAGACGGAGGACGACTGCCTGCAGCTGCATTGTGTGGCAGCTCCCCGTGTGGCCCCCATTAAGGTGACAGTACGGGTCAATGGTCACCCGCTTGAGATGGAGTTGGACACTGGCGCAGCGGTCTCCGTGATCGCCCAAATCACGGTCCGTGATTCGACCGAATCAAGCAGGGTACACAGACCCTTACATTAACCGACTCACAGGCCAGGTTAGCCACCTCCACTGGGGAACCACTGGACATTGCAGGAACTACAATGACCCCTGTTGTTTATGGACGCCAGGAGGGGCGTTTCCCACTTATCGTGGTGCGCGGCCATGGGCCCAGCCTTTTGGGTCGGGACTGGTTGCGCCATTTGCGGTTGCAATGGCAGCACATCCTCCAAATAGTTTCTGAAGGGTTGACTGAGGTGCTAGGACGATACCCAGATGTATTCCAGCCTGGTTTGGGGAAAATAAAAGGGGCCGTAGCCCGTATCCAAGTTGAACCAGGAGCCACGGCGCGCTATTTCCGGGCGCACCCGGTGCCTTACGCCTTGCTCGAGAAGATAGACGGGGAGCTCACTTGTTTGGAGAGTTTGGGTATTATCAGGCCCGCCCGTTTTGCTGACTGGGCAGCACCAATTGTACCTGTAATGAAGACAGATGCCACAGTTCGCTTTTGTGGCGACTATAAACTTACAGTGAATACGGCTTCCCGACTCGACCGATATCCAATGCCTCACATAGAGGATCTCTACGCAAAGCTTGCAGGCAGACTCTCCTTCACAAAATTAGATATGAGTCACGCCTACCTACAGTTGGAGCTGGACCTTGCCTCCCGACCATATGTAACGATGAATACACACCGGGGCCTGTATGAATATACACGGTTGCCCTTTGGAGTATCCGCTGCCTGCGCTATTTTTCAACGTGTTATGGAGGGCATTTTGAGAGGTTTACCACGTGTTGCTGTCTACTAAGATGACGTTTTGATTACAGGGACGTCGGAGCAGGAACATTTGGAAAATCTGAAGGCTGTCCTTAGACGCTTTTCGGAGGCTGGAGTCCGTTTACGTCGCACAAAGTGTGTATTTCAGGCAAAGGAAGTAGTCTACCTAGGTTATCGGGTGGACCGCGAAGGTTTGCAGGTGGACCGTCGCAGAGAAGGTGCGTGCGATTCAACAGGCCCCCGCCCCGACTGACACTTCGCATCTTCGTTCTTTTCTCGGTCACGTAAACTATTACGGGAAGTTCCTCCCCAATTTGGCAACTACGCTGTCCCCGTTGCACCTTCTGCGAAAGAAAAATCACACTTGGGTTTGGGGTCAGCCGCAAGAAACCACATTCCGGCGGGTAAAGCAACAATTGTCGTCGTCTGGGTTACTAACCCACTATGATCCTGGAAAGCCTTTGCTCGTCACATGCGGTGCATCCCCGTATGGTATTGGGGCCGTCCTGTCCCACAAGATGGAGAACGGGGCTGAGCGACCGATAGCTTTCGCCTCCCGCACATTGACTGCAGCGGAGAAAAAGTACGCGCAGATCAAGAAGGACGGCCTGGCAGTGGTTTTTGCAGTGAAACACTTCCACCAGTACGTGTATGGCCGCCATTTCACTATCGTGACTGATCATAAGTCTCTGCTGGGAGAACACGTACGCGCAGATCGAGAAGGAGGGCCTGGCAGTGGTTTTTGCAGTGAAACACTTCCACCAGTACGTGTATGGCTGCCATTTCACTATCGTGACTGATCATAAGCCTCTACTGGGACTTTTCAGAGAGGATAAGCCAATACTGCCCATTGCTTCCGCACGGATCCAGCACTGGGCTTTTTTGCTTGCTGCATACGAGTATTCTCTGGAGCACAAACCAGGAACGCAGATAGCAAATGCCGACGCACTGAGCCGATTGCCTTTATCGACCGGCCCCATGTCGACCCCCACGACCGGTGACGTGGTTGCAACCCTAAATTTTATGGACACCTTGCCTGTCACGGCATCACAGATCCGTGAGTGGACCCAGACGGAGCCAGTCCTGTCAAAGGTTCGGCACATAGTCCTGTATGGTGGGCAGCATAGACAGCTCCCAGGCGAGTTGCGGGCATTTTCCTCCAAGCTGTCAGAATTCAGCGTGGAAGACGGCATCCTCTTGTGGGGGACGCGTGTGATTGTCCCGGAAAAAGGCCAGGAGCTGATACTAACAGGCTTGCACAATGGGCATCCAGGTGTGACCAAAATGAAAATGTTGGCCTGGAGGTATGTCTGGTGGCCAGGCCTCGACACCGACATTGAGAAGTTGGCCCAAAACTGCTCCATTTGCCAGGAGCATCAGATGCCTCCGCCGGCCGCCCCTACATCACTGGGAATGGCCAGGGCAGCCTTGGGCACGCTTGCATGTAGATTTCGCAGGCCCTTTTCAAGGATCCATGTTCCTTCTATTAATCAACACCCAGTCTAAATGGCTAGAGGTGCAAAGGATGCAGGGGACAACGTCCTGCGCAACAATTGAAAAGATGCGTTTGTCCTTTAGCACGCATGGCCTCCCCGAGGTGCTGGTCACGGATAACGGCACTCCATTCACGAGTGAGGAGTTTGCGAGGTTCACGAAGATGAACGGCATACGCCATATCCGCACTGCCCCTTACCACCCGGCTTCAAATGGGTTGGCAGAGCACGCAGTGCTGACATTCAAAAGAGGCCTAAAGAAGCAGTCTTCCGGATCAATGGACACGAGACTGGCTCGCTTTTTGTTTACGTATATGACCACCCCCATGCGGTGACTGGGGTAGCTCCCGCAGACCTCCTAATGGGCCGGAGACTTTGCACCCGCCTTAGTATGGTTTTCCCGGACATTGGCGCAAAAATACGCCGCACACAAGAACGGCAGGGACAGGGATTTTCTCGGCATCGGCCGATTTGGCAGTTTGCGCCCGGTGACCCAGTGTTCGTTCGGAATTTTGCTGGTGGTGCCCAGTGGGTTCCTGGCGTAATCCTTCGCCAAACGGGCCCTATGTCTTACCAGGTGCAAGCCCAGGGTCGTCTCCAGCGCAAACATGTAGACCACGTTCGGTCCAGAAGACTATCCCCTCCAAAGATTCCTCGCCCCCGGAGTTCATTTCTACAGCCGCAGCGACCAGAGACAAGGGAAGGTAGTCCTCACAATCTTCCACTGGTTCCTCACTCAAAGCCTGCGCAGGTCGTTACAGAACCGAATGCTGACATGACGGAGGCAGCAGACTCTGACTCCGAGATGGAGACACAGGACGCATCAGAGGGGGAATCCTCGGGTCCACGGGCCGTGGATGTACAACCGTTATGCCGTTCATCATGGAAGCGCCGGTCTCCGTCTCGTTACACGCCGCCTGATCCAGCGCCACGTGCAAATGGTGTCCGGCCTGCGGCAATACGAGTCCGCCGCCCTCCTTCGCCAGGGTCTTCGGTGGATTCCGTCAACTTTGGGGGGGAGGGATGTTATAACCTGCCTACTTACCATTGGCTGGGGACTAATGACAATCCCACAATCCTGTGGGAGTATGAGCTTCCCCAATAAGGGGGGCGGAGAAACCATTAGTAAACTCCTAGTATAAATAAAGCTGGCCAGTTTAGGAACCAGCAGGAAGGAGTGTGCAGCAAGGGAAGTTGCTGCTACTGCTATATATATATGTTATTGTAAATAAATGTTATTACTTTGTATCCTTAAAACTCGTGCTGGATTCTTCGTGGCCCTCACAATACACACCATCAGACCATTCTGGATTACGAAGCAAAGAGTAACGATATATTACCAAATAGTAATATAACAGGTAGCACTGTTGCTTCACACCGTCAGGGTCCCAGGTTTGATTCCCGGCTTGGGTCGCTGTCTGTGCGGATTCTGCACGTTCTCCCCGTGTCTGTGTGGGTTTCCTCCGGGTTCTCCGGTTTCCTCCTACAAGTCCCGAAAGACGTGCTGTTAGGTGATTTGAACATTCTGAATTCTCCCTCTGTGTACCCAAACAGGTGTCGGAATGTGGTGACTCGGGGCTTTTTCACAGTAAATCCATTGCAGAGTTAATGTAAACATACTTGTGACAATAAAGATTCTTATTATAGCTTCCCACAACCATCACAAACCTCTGCCCCGTATCAGCCACTATGTTCCCCACCTCGTACGCCACTTGCTGATACACCAGCACCGCCACCCCCCTCGTCATCATGTCCAGTTCCATATGGAACACCTGCTCTACACATTCTTTCCTCAACTTTGTCTGGTCCTCAATCTTTAAATGCGGTCTCTTGTAAAAAGGCCACGTCTGCCTTCAGACTCCTCCGATGTGTGAACACTTGGGCGGCACGGTGACACAGTGGTTTGCACTGCTGCCTCACAACTCCAGGGCCCTGGGTTCAATTCCGGCCTCGGGTGACTGCCTGTGTGGAGTTTGAACATTTTCCCCGTATCTGTGTGGGTCTCCTCTGGGTGCTCCGGTTTCCTCCCACAGTCCAAAGATGAGCAGGTTAGATGGATTGGCCATGCTAAATTGGCTCTTAGTGTCCAACATGTTAGGTCGGGTTACTGGATTGCAGGGATAGGGCGGAGACGTGGGTATAGGTAGGATGCTCCTTTCAGGGCCGCTGCAGATCCGTTGGACCGAATGGCCTCCATCTGCACTGTAAATTCTATGTGACCGTTTGACCGGCCCATTTAACCCCCTCACTTCCACGTGACCAGCATGGTTGGGGGACTCCCCGCCCCCCTCCCCTGCCGATCAACCATTTCCCTTTTTGAGCCAGCCCCCAGCCCGTGTCACGCGACCCTCCCAGCCCACCCTCGGATGTCCACCGTCATCACTCCTTTTCCAACTGCACCACAACAACCAGATACTTGTCAGCAACGCCTGCCCCCAAACAGAACAACCCCATCCCCCTCCCCTGCACCTACCTCCTGACAACCCCCCAATGCACTCCTGTTAAATAGCTCACCCAGCTAGCTTGGCAGCCTCGCCCGAGACCTCCAAACCCCCTACCCCCCAATTCCCCTCTCCCCTGCCCATGCTGTCCCCCCAAAACACAGAAAAGATGCACTCACCCTTAGTATCCCCCCCCTTGCCCCTCCTGGAGGAACCTGCCCTCTACAAACCCTGCCATCAAAACCAAAGAAACATTTCAAGAGGAAAAGTTTCCCAAGAACAAAGAAACCTCCTCACAAACTCCTCCAAAGATCAATGTCCTCCGTCTCCTGCCAGTCCATGTCCCTCAGAAACTCCATCACCTCCTCTGGCGTACCAGAATAATATTCTGGCTTTTGGAAAGTCACCCAGAGGTGGGCCGAGTACAGCAGTCCAAACTTCACCCCTTTCTTAAAGAGGTCAGCCTGGACCTGATTAAACCCAGCCCTTCTCTTCGCCAGTTCTCCACCCAGGTCTTGATACACTCGCAGCTTGTTCCCATTCCCAGGTGCCTCGCCCACCAAATAATCTTCTCTTTATCCAGAAAGAGAAGTAACCGCTTCATCGTCGCCCTTGGTGGCTCACCCACTTGCGGCCCCCTCATCAGAATCCTATGCACTGTAGCCACCTGAGTTGGCCACTTCCCGACTTAAAATGGAGATCCGCAAAGGCTGAAGGAAAATTCAGCCAACACAGGCAAAAACTAGCAGGTGCAAGTTTACTGTGTATTAGACTCTGCAGAAACCCAGACAGCATCGATACAAGCAGCCATCTGCATAGTAATGTAGCAGCCATCGACATATTAATGAGCGATCCCCGGGAACAATCGAAACATTTTAAGGTAAACAAAGCCAAGCCAGACTCCTCGACGCCAGCAGGAGCCAACACAAAAGAGATTAACAGACACTTAAAGACCGCCCAACGATCAGGGAACCGCTCCAGCTTTGGAGAAATTGAACTAAGTGATTGGAACGAAGTCCAATCACTTGGAACCAGGTACGGGGTCCGCCCCGAAGGGCGGGAAGCCCCTGGGGACTATAAAGCAAAGCCCCCAAGTTCAAATCGTCCTTCTTGACCGGGTCACTCAGCAACGCGAAGCAACCCCAGAGAGTGAACTGTCCAGCGGCCTCCAAGCAAGTAAGTCTCAAGTCAACGCACGCTACGAGATAGGTGCTCCTAGCTACCAGTCCATACCAGCTTTGAATCCAGCAGACTCAGGACCTGAACGAAAGGCCATTTATTCCCCTGACCTGGTGGGTCAGTCCGAAGCTAAGTATTGGCCTGTTAGTGATAGAAATAGCTTAGAAAGTAGAGTTTATGCATGAGTAGTGATTTACTGTATATAATAAATGTGCTTTGATTTGAATCTTACTAATTGGTGTGTTGAGTTATTGATCATTACTTGAACTTGAACCTCGTGGCGATATCATAAAGATACCTGGCGACTCTAGAGCAAAGGTTATAAAACAGAGCCAATTGAACCAACCAAATGTTAGCAACATATTACTGGCGACATCCTGACGGGACCTGATCTAGAAGTGGCTTAACCACTTCGGGAGAACCCAAAATTTGAATTAGAGATCCAATTGGGAACAGAAAAAACCACAAATGTTCAAGCAGTTCTGATCAATCCTCATAATTCGGAAGTGTGTTAATGCATGCGTAACTAAGGTAAACTGATAGATTTTATGTTGCGACAAAACTGTCGGGAGTTTGTATTCCGGAAAATAGCGAAAGCCTTACCCGTAATTACAGCACCGCCTTAATACCCCTTGTTCCAAATTTCAAGAGAAGTATTCAGAGAGGCAAGATGGCAATGCAGGCAATGCAATGCCTCATGAACCCCGAAGAATTTGTGGTCGCAGCGATCAGCAGTAGAGTAGGACAGTGTCCCGTTTGGGAAGAGGAAATCAGAAAGTACCTCAAAGGGAAAGGATGGCCCCTTTGGAGCGAATTCTGTGAAAATGAGGAAACAGGTCCCGGGAATATCGAACATATTTGGTGGGAGAACCTGAGCGAAATCCATAAGAAAAGCTTGGGAAAAGCTCGCAAGCCGATGGCAATCATGTCCTGTTTGGCACAATTGCGAGGCACAGAGCAGGTCGTTCGGACGCTCCGTAGAGAGATAGAGGGGGCACATCGAATGAGTAAGGTCGATGTGAGCGAGATAGAGAAAGAAAACGTAGAATTAAGAAGGAAGTTAGCAGCAAAGGACGGACAGGTGGATGATGCCAAGCGGGCACCCAGTCTTGTCTGGCGCACTTAAGCAGCTTCCAATCCCAGTACGAAAAGGCCTATCAGGACACGCAATGTGCAGTCCTGGTAAGAGAGGAAACAGAGAAGCAGGTAGAGGCATTGCAAAGGCAATGTAGTGACCTGAAGGCAGCGTTAAGAGCACTCCATACTACCACCACGGAGCAAAGACAAAGCTCATTAGACCACGCAAAGTGCCGGAAGCAGATTGCAGGACTGCAATCTCTGCTTTCAGTTCAAAAAGGATTCCAGGGAAACCTTTGGATCACAGTTAGATGAGGAAGATGGCCCTGATTGGGAACATGTGTGCAGGGAAAGCCCCAGAAGAGAAAAGCGCCCCAACCCCCCACAAAGCAGATAGTTCAGGCTCCCACCGCACAGCCACATTGGACGACATGGAATTTCTGTACACCACCCCCTTAACAGTGACCCAATTACGGGACACGTGCGATAAAATTAAACCGTTCCTCCCCACCTCAGACCCCCACCACTTCTTTGCCAGAGTAAAACAGCAGGCTACCATGTACGGCCTGTATGAGCGAGAGCAAATAAAGCTCACAGTTTTGAGATTAGACCCTTCAGTTGTAGCAGCCCTTCCCGACCCACAGAATGTAGGAGGAGGCACCCTTGCAGAAATGCATACCGCGATCCTAGACGCGATCGGGTATAACAGGGGTGACCCCGTAGACGGCCTCAATAAGTGCAGGCAAAAGAAAACCGAGCACCCCACAGCGTTTGCTGGACGCTTGTGGATCCATTTCGCAGCAGTTTTCGGAGACTTAGACTGCGCCCATTTGTCCCCAGACAACATGGCCAAATGGACCCGCAGCAGTTTTCGGAGACTTAGACCGCGCCCATTTGTCCCCAGACAACATGGCCAAATGGACCCGCACCCTGATCTCCCATGCCACAGAAACAGGACAAAAAGCTTGTGCCAATTATGATCCCTCAGAGGAGGCTCATAATGAGAAATGGGTTGTAAAAAGGTTGTCCCGCGCCTGGAAGCAATCTGTTCAAAACAAACCCACAAATAAAAATCCCGAAGAACAGCAAGCAGAAGCAGACATACACACAGTTAAGGCACATCAAAACCCCGCATGGGTAAATGAAGGCAGGAACAGCCCCCCACAAAAGCCACAGGAGTGTTACAACTGTGGACAGTTAGGACACTTTGCAAGAGAATGCAATGCCCCACGAAAGCCACAGAGAGCCCAGCAGGCAGGCACTCTGAATAAGAATAGGACAGAGCCCATACATTTCGATCACCATTTCCCCCAGGACAATAGAGTTTGAATCAAGGAGTTGCAACAGTAGCAGACTAACCGGCACCATCCCCCCTTATTTATAAAGGCCTAAGTGCCTGGGACAATGATAGCTGGGACCCGCCCAGCTATCAAGGTATCCACCCCCTAATTGGCTGAGATCGATGAGGGTGATCTAAAACCCTACCGATCCACTGGACCTGGAGTAAGGACCGCCCAAAAGGGTGCGAAAGAGACGAAGGATAAAAAGCCCTGCACACTAGAGATCTGTCTCTTTTGGGACCAGCCTGTGTGCAACCAACTGCAGCAGAATAACCAAGTTCAAGGTCCCCCGACCATTCCTGAAGGACGAGCCCTGCTGAGACGAACCCAACAACTTCCAAACCGACCACGTGGACCCGGATAAAGGCCTTATCTTGTACAGTGCCGGTCACACGAAGTTGAGTAAAGGTCATCTTAGTCGTTAGGTGTAGTTTAGTACGGAGCCGCGTGTGTTATTGCATAGAGATACAAGTCTTGTGTTATTAATAAACTGTGTTTTTGAGCTGTGGTAATTTGGTCGTATAAGAAACAGCTTGTGGTTCACCCCAAAGTAAAGAAGGCAACAGGGTGTTAAAATCCCACGAAGACTTTGGAGGAAGAGCAAGGGAGATTTTCCTCGGCTAGAGTTCCTCCAACTAAAAACAATCAGCTGGTAATGTATCATCTGGTGTTTGTAAGTCTTTGTTGTAAATTGGCTGCAGTTTCTCAAACTTAACAACAGGAGCTATGTTCAAATGAAATAATTAATGAGGATAAAGTGTTTAGGCCACCTTGATACCAGCCTTTCTTTAATTAGACGGTTGTTGGACAAATTTAGTTGTTTTCAAATTCCTCCAATCCAAGGTCTTTTTCTCTCTATCCAGCCCAGTGCCTGTATCTGTCTTTCGTCTGTGTCTCACTCTGTCTGCCTGTCTCTCTGTCACTTTCTCCCTCTCGGTCTATCTCTTTCTATCTGTCATCTGTGTCATGTGAGAGTACCTTTAAGAAATGGATGTTTAAGCAATGTACCTTTAAGAAATGGAGCTGAGCTCACTTCTGCTTTTTTGAGTTTCAGTTTGAGAAGGCTGCTGGGTGTGTCTGTGTGTTTTTCTGTGAGCTGCAGGAAGAAACACAGAGCTGGTCTGTTGATGTCTGCAATCAAAAAACTATAAATATATTGAATGTAACCTAATGTGTTCTTATTTTTGAAGGTTTGAAGTCTTTTGGATGTTTAAAGGAACAGTTTGTAGGATTATTTAGTGTTGTAGTCTTTTGGGGTCATCTTTGAAGTAATGGGTGTTAAGATATTCAATGTTTGTTTTTAAAAGGTTAACTTAAGTTCATAGAATAAATATTGTTTTGTTTTAAAAACCATTTTGTCCATTTCTGCTGTATCACACCTGGAGAGTATGCCGTGTGCTTCCCACACCACAATCTATTACAAATTGTGGGTCGGTTGAACTCCATGAAACACTTTGGGGTTCTGTAAACCCAGACCCATAACAATTGGGGGCTCATCCGGGATAAAAGTCTATCGATTGGATTGGCTTAACGAACTTAAAGACAGTGAGGGGTAAGCGTATTGTGGTTGCTTTTCAGGTGTGGTATTTTAGTTTAAGTGGGGAGTGTGTTGTGGACAATGGCTCTTTCAGAGGCTCAGAAGTTTTTGGGGGTGGACACGATAACACGCAATACCTTACGGACAGAGACTAAAAGCAGACTGTTAGATTTGGCAAAAGTATTGCAGTTAACATTGCCTGGCAAAATGCAAAAAGATGAGGTACTTACCACGGTAGCTGAGCATTTAATTTTGCCTGAGATACATTCTGACTCATTAGAAATGCCAAAGCTCCAGTTGCAGATTAAGCAATTTGGACATGAAAAAGAATTAAAGCAGCTTGAATATGGAATGAGAGAAAAGAAAAGGAGAGAAAGGAATGAAACAAAGATAGTGATAGATAGGAAAAAGAAAAGGAGAGAGAAGAAAGAAACAAAGAAAAGGAGATAGAGAGGAAAGGGAAAAAGAGAGTTCGAACTTCATAAAATGGCTATGAAACATGAAAATCAGTTAAAATTGGCAGACGCAAAGGGAAACATACAGTTGGATGAGATTGATGAGGATAGTGAGACAGAGCGTCATAGTCGAAGACGTGGTGGGGATTTATTTAAATATGGCCAAGCATTGCCAAGGTTTGATGAGAAGAAGGTAGAAGCCTTTTTCATTTCATTTGAGAAGGTAGCTAAGCAAATGAAATGGCCACAGGACATGTGGGTATTACTGATTCAAACAAAGCTGGTAGGTAGAGCTAGTGAAGTGTTTGCATCACTACCGGAGGAGGTATCTGGAATGTATGAGGAAGTGAAAAAATCCATCTTAGGTGCATATGAGCTGGTGCCTGACGCTTACAGACAAAGTTTTAGAAATTTAAGGAAAGAATTTAGTCAAACATACATGGAGTTTGAAAGGATCAAACAGAGTAATTTTGATAGGTGAATAAGGGCTTTGAAAATAGACCAAACGTATGAAGCTCTCAGAGAAATTATACTTTTGGAGGAGTTTAAAAATTCAATTCCTGATGTAGTGAGAACTCATGTGGAAGAACAGAGGGTTAAAACTGCGAGATGAGCAGCAAAAATGGCAGATGATTATGAATTAGTTCATAAATCAAGGCTTGGTTTCCGATATCAGTTTCAGCCTGTGAGGGATAGAAACTGGGAACATGAGAAATACTCAAGTGGGAAAGGTAAAGGTGATCTGATGGGAGATAATAAAGAGAGTGTACCTCAGATTAAAAACAAAATCCAGGAGGGTGGAAGAGAAATGAAAAGTTTCAAATGGTTTCACTGTAATAAACTAGACCATGTAAAGTCACAGTGATGGTGTGGTTGAAGAAAAGCACTGGGAAGGCTGATATGGTAAAACAGGATAAGACAGTGGGGTTTGTTAGAGTGGTAAATGGAAGCCCAAGGGAAGCGAAGGAGGTGCATAAGAATTGATAAGAAGGTGCCAGATGTCTTTAAAGAATTTACTTGTGTGGGTAAAGTTGACTTATGTGTATCAGGAGGAGCAGGTATAGAAGTCACAATTTTAAGAGATACAGGAGCTAGTCAATCTTTAATGGTAAGAGATGAGGAATAATGTAGTTTGGGAAGAATGTTGCCAGAAAAGGTGGTAATATGTGGAATTCAGGGTGAGAGGAGTAGCGTTCCATTATTTTCGGTAAGGTTGGAAAGTCCAGTGAAGAGTGGTGAAGTGGTAGGAGCAATAGAGAAACTATCTTGTCCAGGAATACAGTTTATCTTGGGTAATGATATAGCTGGATCGCAAGTGGGAGTGATGCCTACTGTGGTTGATAAACCAATAGAAAATCAGACAACTGAAGTGTTGAAGGATGAATATCCTGGGATTTTTCCGGATTGTGTGGTAACAAGGTCGCAAAGTCACAGGTTAAAACAAGAGGAGAAATCAAAGAGTGAAGATGAAGTTGAAGTGCAATTATCAGAAACGATTTTTGATCAGATGGTTGAAAAAGAACAAGAACAGGTGGAGGATGAGGCGGATATTTTTAGTTCAGGAAAATTGGTGGAGTTACAACAGAAAGATGTAGAAATAAAACGGATATATCAGAAAGCATATACGGAAGAGGAATCTGAGAGTATACCAGAGTGTTATTACCATAAAAGCGATGTCTTGATGAGAAAATGGAGACCTTTACATTGCAGGCGGATGAAAAGTGGGCAGAAGTTCATCAAGTAGTATTGCCGGTCGGGTATAGAAAGGAGGTGTTGCGAGTGGCACATGAGGTACCAGTGGGAGGTCATTTGGGGATAAGGAAAACTCAAGCTAAAATCCAGAAACATTTTTATTGGCCTAGGATAAGAACTAGGAGCAGGAGTAGGCCATCTGGCCCCTCGAGCCTGCTCATTCAATGAGATCATGGCTGATCTTTTGTGGACTCAGCTCCACTTTCCTGCCCGAACACCATAACCCTTAATCCCTTTATTCTTCAAAACACTATCTATCTTTATCTTAAAAACATTTAATGAAGGAGCCTCTACTGCTTCACTGGGCAAGGAATTCCATAGATTCACAACCCTTTGGGTGAAGAAGTTCCTCCTAAACTCAGTCCTAAATCGACTTTCCCTTATTTTGAGGCTATGCCCCCTAGTTCTGCTTTCACCCACCAGTGGAAACAACCTGCCCGCATCTATCCTATCTATTCCCTTCATAATCTTTTATGTTTCTATAAGATCCCCCCTCATCCTTCTAAATTCCAACGAGTACAGTCCCAGTCTACTCAGCCTCTCCTCGTAATCCAACCCCTTCAGCTCTGGGATTAACCTAGTGAATCTCCTCTGCACACCCTCTAGTGCCAGTACGTCCTTTTTCAAGTAAGGAGACCGAAACTGAACACAATACTTCAGGTGTGGCCTCACTAACTCCTTATACAATTGCAGCAGAACCTCCCTAGTCTTAAACTCCATCCCTCTAGCAATGAAGGACAAAATTCCATTTGCCTTCTTAATCACCTGTTGCACCTGTAAACCAACTTTTTGCGACTCATGCACTAGCACACCCAGGTCTCTCTGCACAGCAGCATGTTTTAATATTTTATCATTTAAATAGTAATCCCTTTTGCTGTTATTCCTACCAAACTGGATAACCTCACATTTGTCAACATTGTATTCCATCTGCCAGACCCTAGCCCATTCACTTAGCCTATCCAAATCCCTCTGCAGACTTCCAGTATCCTCTGCACTTTTTGCTTTACCACTTATCTTAGTGTCGTCTGCAAACTTGGACACATTGCCCTTGGTCCCCAACTCCAAATCATCTATGTAAATTGTGAACAGTTGTGGGCCCAACACTGATCCCTGAGGGACACCACTAGCTACTGATTGCCAACCAGAGAAACACCCATTAATCCCCACTCTTTGCTTTCTATTAATTAACCAATCCTCTATCCATGCTACTACTTTCCCCTTAATGCCATGCATCTTTATCTTATGCAGTAACTTTTTGTGTGGCACCTTGTCAAAGGCTTTATGGAAATCCAGATATACCACATCCATTGGCTCCCCGTTATCTACTGCGCTGTTAATGTCCTCAAAAAATTCCACTAAATTAGTTAGGCACGATCTGCCCTTTATGAACCCATGCTGCGTCTGCCCAATGGAACAATTTCCATCCAGATGCCTCGCTATTTCTTCCTTGATGATAGATTCCAGCATCTTCCCTACTACCGAAGTTAAGCTAACTGGCCTATAATTACCCGCTTTCTGCCTACCTCCTTTTTTGTGACTGGTGTCACGTTTGCTAATTTCCAATCCGCCGGGACCACCCCAGAGTCTAGTGAATTTTGGTAAATTATCACTAGTGCATTTGTAATTTCCCTAGCCATCTCTTTTAGCACTCTGGTATGCATTCTATCAGGTCCAGGAGACTTGTCTACCTTTAGCCCCATTAGCTTGCCCATCACTACCTCCTTGGTGATAACAATCCTCTCAAGGTCCTCACCTGTCATAGCCTCATTTCCATCAGTCACTGGCATGTTATTTGTGTCTGCCACTGTGAAGACCGACCCAAAAAACCTGTTCAGTTCCTCAGCCATTTCCTCATCTCCCATTATTAAATCTCCCTTCTCATCCTCTAAAGGACCAATATTTACCTTAGCCACTCTTTTTTGTTTTATATATTTGTAGAAACTTTTACTATCTGTTTTTATATTCTGAGCAAGTTTACTCTCATAATCTATCTTACTCTTCTTTATAGCTTTTTTAATAGATTTCTGTTGCCCCCTAAAGATTTCCCAGTCCTCTAGTCTCCCACTGACCTTTGCTACTTTGTATGTTTTTCCTTCAATTTGATACTCTCCCTTATTTCCTTAGATATCCACGGTCGATTTTCCCTCTTTTTACCGTCCTTCCTTTTTGTTGGTATAAACCTTTGCTGAGCACTGTGAAAAATCACTTGGAAGGTTCTCCACTGTTCCTCAACTGTTTCACCAAAAAGTCTTTGCTCCCAGTCTACCTTAGCTAGTTCTTCTCTCATCCCATTGTAATCTCTTTTGTTTAAGCACAAAACACTAGTGTTTGATTTTACCTTCTCACCCTCCATCTGTATTTTAAATTCCACCATATTGTGATCGCTCCTTCCGAGAGGATCCCTAACTATGAGATCTTGAATAAATCCTGTCTCATTACACAGGACCAGATCTAGGACCGCTTGTTCCCTCGTAGGTTCCATTACATACTGTTCTAGGAAACTATCGCGGATACATTCTATAAACTCCTCCTCTTTTTTTTTGTAAATATTTTATTGAAAATTTTTGGTCAACCAACACAGTACATTGTGCATCCTTTACACAATATTATAACAACACAAATAACAATGACCTATTTTATAAACAAAAAATGAATGAATCAATAATAAATAACAAAAATGAAAACTAACCCTAATTGGCAACTGCCTTATCACAAGTGACACTCTCCAAAAATATAATTTAACAGTCCAATATATAATTATCTGTAGCAACGACCTATACATATTATACAGTATATATTAACAACCCGGAGAGTCCTTCTGGTTCCTCCACCCCCCCCCCCCCCCCCCCCCCCCCCGCCGGATCCTGGGCTGCTGCTGCTGCCTTCTTTTTTCCATTCCATCTATCTTTCTGCGAGGTATTCGACGAAAGGTTGCCACCGCCTGGTGAACCCTTGAGCCGATCCCCTTAGGACGAACTTAATCCGCTCTAGCTTTATAAACCCCGCCATGTCATTTATCCAGGTCTCCACCCCCGGGGGCTTGGCTTCTTTCCACATTAGCAATATCCTGCGCCGGGCTACTAGGGACGCAAAGGCCAAAACATCGGCCTCTCTCGCCTCCTGCACTCCCGGCTCTTGTGCAACCCCAAATATAGCCAACCCCCAGCTTGGTTCGACCCGGACTCCTACTACTTTTGAAAGCACCTTTGTCACCCCCATCCAAAACCCCTGTAGTGTCGGGCATGACCAAAACATATGGGTATGATTCGCTGGGCTTCTCGAGCACCTCGCACACCTATCCTCCACCCCAAAAAATTTACTGAGCCGTGCTCCAGTCATATGCGCCCTGTGTAATACCTTAAACTGAATCAGGCTTAGCCTGGCACACGAGGACGACGGGTTTACCCTGCTCAGGGCATCTGCCCACAGCCCCTCCTCGATCTCCTCCCCCAGCTCTTCTTCCCATTTCCCTTTTAGTTCATCTACCATAATCTCCCCTTCGTCCCTCATTTCCCTATATATATCTGACACCTTACCATCCCCCACCCATGTCTTTGAGATCACTCTGTCCTGCACCTCTTGTGTCGGGAGCTGCGGGAATTCCCTCACCTGTTGCCTCGCAAAAGCCCTCAGTTGCATATACCTGAATGCATTCCCTTGGGGCAACCCATATTTCTCGGTCAGCGCTCCCAGACTCGCGAACTTCCCATCCACAAACAGATCTTTCAGTTGCGTTATTCTTGCTCTTTGCCACATTCCATATCCCCCATCCATTCCCCCCGGGGCAAACCTATGGTTGTTTCTTATCGGGGACCCCCCCAAGGCTCCAGTCTTTCCCCTATGCCGTCTCCACTGTCCCCAAATCTTCAGTGTAGCCACCACCACCGGGCTTGTGGTGTAGTTCCTCGGTGAGAACGGCAATGGGGCTGTCACCATAGCCTGTAGGCTAGTCCCCCTACAGGACGCCCTCTCTAATCTCTTCCACGCCGCTCCCTCCTCCTCTCCCATCCACTTACTCACCATTGAAATATTAGCGGCCCAATAATACTCACTTAGGCTCGGTAGTGCCAGCCCCCCCCCTATCCCTGCTACGCTGTAAGAATCCCGTCCTCACTCTCGGGGTCTTCCCGGCCCACACAAAACCCATGATGCTCTTTTCAATCCTTTTAAAAAAAGCCTTCGTGATCACCACCGGGAGGCACTGAAACACAAAGAGGAATCTCGGGAGGACCACCATCTTAACCGCCTGCACCCTCCCTGCCAGTGACAGGGATACCATATCCCATCTCTTGAAATCCTCCTCCATTTGTTCCACCAACCGCGTTAAATTTAATCTGTGCAATGTGCCCCAATTCTTGGCTATCTGGATCCCCAGGTAACGAAAGTCCCTTGTTACCTTCCTCAACGGTAGGTCCTCTATTTCTCTACTCTGCTCCCCTGGATGCACCACAAACAACTCACTTTTCTCCATGTTCAATTTATACCCTGAAAAATCCCCAAACTCCCCAAGTATCCGCATTATTTCTGGCATCCCCTCCGCCGGGTCTGCCACGTATAGTAGCAAATCGTCCGCATACAAAGATACCCGGTATTCTTCTCCTCCTCTAAGTACTCCCCTCCACTTCTTGGAACCCCTCAACGCTATCGCCAGGGGCTCAATCGCCAGTGCAAACAATAATGGGGACAGAGGGCATCCCTGCCTTGTCCCTCTATGGAGCCGAAAATATGCAGATCCCCGTCCATTCGTGACCACGCTCGCCATTGGGGCCCTATACAACAGCTGCACCCATCTAACATACCCCTCTCCAAAACCAAATCTCCTCAACACCTCCCACAAATAATCCCACTCCACTCTATCAAATGCTTTCTCGGCATCCATCGCCACTACTATCTCCGTTTCCCCCTCTGGTGGGGCCATCATCATTACCCCTAACAGCCTCCGTATATTCGTGTTCAGCTGTCTCCCGTTCACAAACCCAGTTTGGTCCTCGTGGACCACCCCCGGGACACATTCCTCTATTCTCATTGCCATTACCTTGGCCAGGATCTTGGCATCTACATTTAGGAGGGAAATAGGTCCATAGGACCCGCATTGTAGCGGGTCCTTTTCCTTCTTTAAGAGAAGCGATATCGTTGCTTCAGACATAGTCGGGGGCAGTTGTCCCCTTTCCTTTGCCTCATTAAAGGTCCTCGTCAATACCGGGGCGAGCAAGTCCACATATTTTCTATAGAATTCGACTGGGAATCCATCCGGTCCCGGGGCCTTTCCCGCCTGCATGCTCCTAATTCCTTTCACCACTTCTTCTACCTCGATCTGTGCTCCCAGTCCCACCCTTTCCTGCTCTTCCACCTTGGGAAATTCCAGCCGATCCAAGAAGCCCATCATTCTCTCCCTCCCATCCGGGGGTTGAGCTTCATATAATTTTTTATAAAATGTCTTGAACACTCCATTCACTCTCTCCGCTCCCCGCTCCATCTCTCCTTCCTCATCCCTCACTCCCCCTATTTCCCTCGCTGCTCCCCTTTTCCTCAATTGGTGTGCCAGCAACCTGCTCGCCTTCTCCCCATATTCGTACTGTACACCCTGTGCCTTCCTCCATTGTGCCTCTACAGTGCCCGTAGTCAGCAAGTCAAATTCTACATGTAGCCTTTGCCTTTCCCTGTACAGTCCCTCCTCCGGTGCTTCCGCATATTGTCTGTCCACCCTCAAAAGTTCTTGCAGCAACCGCTCCCGTTCCTTACTCTCCTGCTTCCCTTTATGTGCCCTTATTGATATCAGCTCCCCTCTAACCACCGCCTTCAACGCCTCCCAGACCACTCCCACCTGGACCTCCCCATTATCATTGAGTTCCAAGTACTTTTCAATGCACCCCCTCACCCTTAGACACACCCCCTCATCTGCCATTAGTCCCATGTCCATTCTCCAGGGTGGGCGCCCTCCTGTTTCCTCCCCTATCTCCAAGTCTACCCAGTGTGGAGCGTGATCCGAAATGGCTATAGCCGTATACTCCGTTCCCCTCACCTTCGGGATCAATGCCCTTCCCAGCACAAAAAAGTCTATTCGCGAGTAGACTTTATGGACATAGGAGAAAAACGAGAACTCGTTAATCTAGAATTAATCTAGGACAAAGGTTCGGCACAACATCGTGGGCCGAAGGGCCTGTTCTGTGCTGTATTTTCTATGTTCTATGTTCTATGTTCTATGTTCCTTACTCCTAGGTCTGCTAAATCTCCACGGGTCTACACCTCCCATGTGCTCCATAAAATCTTTAAGTACCTTGGCTGCTGCCGGCCTCCTTCCAGTCCTGGACTTCGACCTATCCAGCCCTGGTTCCAACACCGTATTAAAATCTCCCCCCATTATCAGCTTTCCCATCTCTAGGTCCGGAATGCGTCCTAGCATCCGCCTCATAAAATTGGCATCATCCCAGTTCGGGGCATATACGTTTACCAAAACCACCGTCTCCCCCTGTAGTTTGCCACTCACCATCACGTGTCTGCCCCCGTTATCCGCCACTATAGTCTTTGC
Source organism: Scyliorhinus torazame (assembly GCF_047496885.1). Lineage (NCBI taxonomy): Eukaryota > Metazoa > Chordata > Chondrichthyes > Carcharhiniformes > Scyliorhinidae > Scyliorhinus > Scyliorhinus torazame. Next base: position 113,086,476 of record NC_092716.1, read on the forward strand.
CTCGAACATTACCCGCTTCCCCACTAATATAGCCACCCCCCTGTTTTTCGCATCTAGCCCCGAATGGAACACCTGCCCCACCCATCCTTTGCGTAGCCTAACCTGGTCTATCAGTTTCAGGTGCGTTTCCTGTAACATAACCACATCTGCCTTAAATTTCTTAAGGTGTGCGAGTACCCGTGCCCTCTTTATCGGCCCGTTCAGCCCTCTCACGTTCCACGTGATCAGCCGGGTTGGGGGCTTCCTACCCCCCCCCTTGTCGATTAGCCATCACCTTTTTCCAGCTCCTCACCCGGTTCCCACGCAGCTGTATCTCCCCCAGGCGGTGCCCCCCCGCCCATCCCCTCCCATACCAGCTCCCCCCTCTCCCCAGCAGCAGCAACCCAGTAATTCCCCCCTCCCACCCCCCCCGCTAGCGTAATTACTCCCCCCATGTTGCTCCCAGAAGTCAGCAAACTCTGGCCGACCTCGGCTTCCCCCCGTGACCTCGGCTCGCACCGTGCGACGCCCCCTCCTTCCTGCTTCTCTATTCCCGCCATGATTATCATAGCGCGGGAACCAAGCCCGCGCTTCTCCCTTGGCCCCGCCCCCAATGGCCAACGCCCCATCTCCTCCACCTCCCCTCCTCCCCCCATCACCACCTGTGGGAGAGAGAAAAGTTACCACATCGCAGGATTAGTACATAAAACTCCTCTTTCCCCCCTTTTTAACCCCCCTCTTTGCCCCCCACATTCGCCCCACCACTCTGTTCAAACGTTCTTTTTAATAACCCGCTCATTCCAGTTTTTCTTCCACAATAAAAGTCCACGCTTCATCCGCCGTCTCAAAGTAGTGGTGCCTCCCTCGATATGTGACCCACAGTCTTGCCGGTTGCAGCATTCCAAATTTTATCTTCTTTTTATGAAGCACCGCCTTGGCCCGATTAAAGCTCGCCCTCCTTCTCGCCACCTCTGCACTCCAGTCTTGATAAACGCGGATCACCGCGTTCTCCCATTTACTGCTCCGAGTTTTCTTTGCCCATCTAAGGACCATTTCTCTATCCTTAAAACGGAGGAATCTCACCACTATGGCTCTGGGAATTTCTCCTGCTCTCGGCCCTCGCGCCATCACTCGGTATGCTCCCTCCACCTCCAACGGACCCGCCAGGGCCTCCGCTCCCATTAACGAGTGCAGCATCGTGCTCACATATGCCCCGACGTCCGCTCCCTCCACACCTTCAGGAAGACCAAGAATCCTCAGGTTGTTCCTCCTTGCGTTGTTCTCCAGTGCCTCCAACCTTTCCACACATCGTTTCTGATGTGCCTCATGCGTCTCCGTCTTCACCACCTGTATGTCGTCCTCATTCTCGGCAGCCTTTGCCTTCACGACCCGAAGCTCCCGCTCCTGGGTCTTTTGCTCCTCCTTTAGCCCTTCGATCGCCTGTAGTATCGGGGCCAACAGCTCTTTCTTCATTTCCTTTTTGAGCTCTTCCACACAGCATTTCAAGAACTCTTGTTGTTCAGGGCCCCATGTTAAACTGCCACCTTCCGACGCCATCTTGGTTTTTGCTTGCCTTCCTTGCCGCTGTTCTAAAGGATCCACTGCAATCCGGCCACTTTATCCTCCTTTTTCCATCCGTATCCAGGGGGGATTCCCTTCTGGTTTACCGCACAGTGTTTTTAGCCGTCAAAATTGCCGTTGGGGCTCCTATCAAGAGCCCAAAAGTCCGTTTCACCGGGAGCTGCTGAAACGTGCGACTCAGCTGGTCATCGCCGCACCCAGAAGTCTATAAACTCCTCCTCAAGGCTGCCTTGACCGACCTGGTTAAACCAATCGACATGTAGATTAAAATCCCCCATGATAACTGCTGTACCATTTCTACATGCATCAGTTATTTCTTTGTTTATTGCCTGCCCCACCATAATGTTACTATTTGGTGGCCTATAGACTACTCCTATCAGTGGCTTTTTCGCCTTCCTATTCCTGATTTCCACCCAAATGGATTCAACCTTATCCTCCATAGCACCGATGACATCCCTTACTGTTGCCCGGATGTCATCCTTAAATAACAGAGCTACACCACCTCCCTTACCATCCACTCTGTCCTTCCGAATAGTTTGATACCCTCGGATATTTAACTCCCAGTCGTGACCATCCTTTAACCATGTTTCAGTAATAGCCACTAAATCATAGTCATTCACGATGATTTGCGCCATCAACTCATTTACCTTATTCCGAATACTACGAGCATTCAGGTAAAGTACACTTATGTTGGCTTTTTTACCTCTGTTCTGAATCTTAACACCTCGATCAGTAACCTCTCCTAAGTTATATTTCCTCTTAACTTTTCTCCTAATTTTCCTTGTTGTTGAACCCATATCTTCATGTAACAACCTGTTTTCACTTCCCGTTTAATTCCTTTTAGTATTCCTGGTCCTATTCACTGAGCTCCCCTCAGTCACTGTACCTTGAACGGTCGCCCTTTTTGATTTTTGACTATGGCTTCTCTGCCTTACAATTTCCCCCTTACTGCCTTTTGTTTCTGTCCCTGTTTTACTACCTTCCAACTTCCTGCGTCAGTTCCCACCCCCCTGCCACATTAGTTTAAACTCTCCCCAACAGCTCTAGCAAATACTAGGACATCGGTTCCAGTCCTGCCCAGGTGCAGACCGTCCGGTTTGTACTGGTCCCACCTCCCCCAGAACCGGTTCCAATGTCCCAGTAATTTGAATCCCTCCCTCTTGCACCATCTCTCGAGCCACGCATTTATCCTATCTATCCTGACATTCCTACTCTGACTAGCTCGTGGCACTGGTAGCAATCCTGAGATTACTACCTTTGAGGTCCTACTTTTTAGTTTAACTCCTAACTCCCTAAATTCAGCTTGTAGGACCTCGTCCCGTTTTTTACCTATATCGTTGGTGCCTATGTGCACCACGACAGCTGGCTGTTCACCCTCCCCCCCCCCCCTCCACCCCCCCCCCCCCAGAATGTCCTGCAACCGCTCCGAGACATCCTTGACCCTTGCACCAGGGAGGCAACATACCATCCTGGAGTCTCGATTGCGTCCGCAGAACCGCCTGTCTACTCCCCTTACAATTGAGTCCGGCCATTCTTCTTCCTGCCCAGCTGCGCAGCAGAGCCAGCCATGGTGCCATGAACCTGGCTGCTGCTGCCTTCCCCTGGTGAGCCATCTCCCTCAACTGTATCCAAAGCGGTATATCTGTTTTGCAGGGAGATGACCACAGAGGACACCTGCACTGCCTTCCTACTCTTGTTCTGTCTTTTGGTCACCCATTTTCTATCTCCCTCAGTACCTTTCACCTGCGGTGTGACCAACTCGCTAAACGTGCTATCCACGACGTCCTCAGCATCGCGGATGCTCCAAAGTGAGTCCATCCGCAGCTCCAGAGCCGTCAAGCGGTCTAACAGGAGCTGCAACTGGACACACTTCTTGCACGTGAAGGAGCCAGGGACAGTGGATGTGTCCCTGAGCTCCCACATCGCACACGAGGAGCATGACACGGGTATGAGATCTCCTGCCATGTCTTAAACCTTCAGTTAACTTCAACAATTACAATTTACCCCCCAAAAATTAAATAAATAAATAAACAACGAAGAAAAAATATATCAATATACCAATGAAAAGAAAACAGAAACACTACTTACCAGTCACTGACCTCGAGCCTTCCTCTTGATCTTCACAGCGGTTGTTTTTTTTGGTTAGACGAGGGGGGTAGCGAGGGAAACACTGAAGAAGTGTTTCGGGTTTAAGTGTCACTTGACAACAGCTCCTCCACAAACTACCTTCAAATGAGGGTGACCACGACGGAGGTATGCAAATTTCCCTTGTAACACCAATCAGCAGCTCTGCTCTACTGCCCTCTGCTGGATGCTTGTCTTCACTCGAACAGCTAGGGTCTTTAGCTCAGGTACACCTGCAATTTAGGGTGACCACGACAGAGGTATGCAAATTTCCCTTGTAACACCAATCAGCAGCTCCGCTCTACTGCCCTCTGCTGGATGCTTGTCTTCACTCGAACAGCTAGGGTCTTTAGCTCAGGTACACCTGCAATTTAGGGTGACCACAACGGAGGTATGCAAATTTCCCTTGTAACACCAATCAGCAGCTCCGCTCTACTGCCCTCTGAGGAACCTTTTACAAGGGTCCTAATTGATTGGGTAGGACCGCTTCCTAAAACAAAAAGTGGGAATCAATATCTTTTGACTATAATGATATGTCTACTAGGTTTCCAGAGGCCATTCCAGTACGTAATATTACAGCTAAAAAGATTGTGGAGGAGTTACTTAAATTCTTTACTAGATATGGACTACCCACAGAAATTCAATTGGATCAAGGATCAAATTTTACCTCAAAGTTATTCAAAGCAGTTATGGATAGTTTAGGAATAAAACAATTTAAATCAACTGCGTACCATCCAGAATCGCAGGGAGCATTAGAAAGGTGGTATCAGACATTAAAGACAATGTTGAGGGCTTATTGTCAAGATTATCCATTCGTACTGTTTGCAATTAGGGATGCACCTAATGAGTCAACCAAATTTAGTCCTTTTGAATTCATATTTGGTCACATTTAATCAACTTAAATTGATTAAAGAAAAATTGGTGGGTGAGACATCGGAAGTTGCACTATTGGATTACGTGTCAAATTTTAGGGAACGATTAAATAGAGCAGGTGAATTGGCTAGACAACATTTGAAAGTTGCACAAAATGTGATGAAACGGGTAGCGGACAAGAACGCCAAAGTTCGTAGTTTTGCCAGTGGAGATAAAGTTTTAGTGTTGTTTCCAATGGTAGGTGAACCTTTAAAAGCTAGGTTTTGTGGACCATATCAGATTGAAAGGAAATTAAGTGAGGTGAATTATGTGGTAAAAACACCAGAAGACTCACCGAGTGTGTCATGTGAATATGCTTAAAAGGAACTTTGAAAGGGAAGGAGAGAAAAAGGAGGAGGTTTTAATGATTCTAACTCAAAGTGACGAACCAAATCCAGATGACTGTGAATTTGACATACCTCAAATTAAATTGGTAAATGAGGATGTTCTTAAAAATTGGGATAAATTGTTAAGTTACCTTCCAGAGGAAAAACGAACTGACCTGAAAGAGTTATTGATATCACATGGGCAAGTTTGTAGAGATAAATTGGGAAGTACTAAAATGGCTATACATGATGTAGATGTGAGAAATCCTAACAAACAACATCCATATACACTTAATCCTTTAAAATTGGCACAGGTTAACAAAGAGATTGAGAGTATGCTTAAAAATGGCATAATTGAAGTGGGTTGCAGCCAATGGAGCTCACCCATGGTGATGGTACCTAAACCAGACGGTACCCAACGGTTGTGTGTGGACTATAGAAAGGTGAATGCAGTTACAAGAATGGACTCTTATCCTATCCCACGTTTGGAGGATTGCATTGAGAAAGCGGGACAATGCGCCTTTATTTCCAAATTGGATTTACTTAAAGGTTACTGGCAGGTACCTTTATCCGAAACGGCGAAGGAGATTTCAGCTTTTGTGACTCCAGATGGGATATATCAATTCAAAGTTATGCCATTTGGCATGAAAAAGGCCCCAGCCACATTTCAACGGTTAACTAATACAGTCGTTTCAGGATTACCCAATTGTGCGGTATATATCGACGATCTGGTAGTTTTCAGCCAAACATGGAAAGAACATTTAAAACATCTTATGGAGTTATTTGATCGACTTCAGGAGGGAGGTTTGGTGATAAACCTAGCCAAAAGTGAATTTGGAAAAGCCCAAGTCACTTTCCTTGGCCATACAATCGGACAGGGTCCATTGGTCCCACGGGATGTGAAAACAAAAGCTATTGGGGAGTTTCCGATACCCTCGACACGACGGGAAATAATTTGATTTCTTGGCATGAGTGGATTTGATCAAACCTTTGTGCAAGAGCTTTGTAGCGTGATTGCTCCACTGACGGACTTGCTCAAGAAACGTAACAAATTTCAATGGACAGCGGAGTTTCAACATGCATTTGACTGCCTGAAAGCAGTGGTAACCGATGCTCCTGTATTGGAGAATTGCAAGGGACTCTGTGATCAGATTGAACTGAAGTATCTTACTTTAAAGAGAAATGCCGAGGCGTAGAGGAATGGATGGATCGTGCAGAGACTTTCTTGTTCAAAGAGATTGTCAATCGAGAAAGATTTTGGTTGGAGGAAGAAGACCAAAAAAAAAAAGACTTTTTTATTATACCTGTTTGCATGTGTTTTTTTTTTTGAACTGGTAAAGTGTTTTTACTGTGTGCATTTCTTAATTGATGGTGCAAAGGTGAAAACTGAAACCATCTTGAAGTTGATGGTTTATTTTTTTTTCTTGGGGGGAGGTGTCATGTGAGAGTACCTTTAAGAAATGGATGTTTAAGCAATGTATCTTTAAGAAATGGAGCTGAGCTCACTTCTGCTTTTTTGAGTTTCAGTTTGAGAAGGCAGCTGGGAGTGTCTGTGTGTTTTGCTGTGAGCTGCAGGAAGAAACACAGAGATGATCTGTTGATATCTGCAATCAAAAGACTATAAATATATTGAATGTAACCTAATGTGTTCTTATTTTTGAAGGTTTGAAGTCTTTTGAATGTTTAAAGGAACAGTTTGAAGGATTATTTAGTGTTGTAGTCTTTTGGGGTCATCTTTGAAGTAATGGGTGTTAAGATATTCAATGTTTGTTTTTAAAATGTTAACTTGAGTTCATAGAATAAACATTGTTTTATTTTAAAAACCATTTTGTCCATTTCTGCTGTATCACACCTGGAGAGTACGCCGTGTGATTCCCACACCACAATCTATTAAACGTTGTGGGTCGGTTGAACTCCATGAAACACTTTGGAGTTCTGTAAACCCGGACCCATAACATCTGTGTGTGTCTCCCTGTCTGTTTCTCCTTCCAGTCCAGGGAATGTCTCTCTGCATCTGTCTCTCTCTGTGTCCTGTGTATGTGTCTATCCCTATCTGTTTCTCCAGCCCAGGGGATGTCTCTCTCTACATCTGTCTCTCTCTGTGTCCTGTGTATGTGTCTCTCCCTATCTGTTTCTCCAGCCCAGGGGATGTCTCTCTCTACATCTGTCTCTCTCTGTGTCCTGTGTATGTGTCTCTCCCTATCTGTTTCTCCAGCCCAGGGGATGTCTCTCTCTACATCTGTCTCTCTCTGTGTCCTGTGTATGTGTCTCTCCCTATCTGTTTCTCCAGTCCAGGGGATGTCTCTCTACATCTGTCTCTCTCTGTGTCCTGTGTATGTGTCTCTCCCTATCTGTTTCTCCAGCCCAGGGGATGTCTCTCTCTACATCTGTCTCTCTCTGTGTCCTGTGTATGTGTCTCTCCCTATGTGTTTCTCCAGTCCAGGGGATGTCTCCCTCTCTCTCTTTTTTGGCAGTGTTACAGGAGCTGTTATGTATTCTGCACCGCCCATGTTTCCGAGAATGTATCATTCGCTGTCGATCACGTGAGCAGCCTATTCCGAGCTGGTCATCTGAGAAGCCAATCCCGGCTGCCGCATTCTTGTCAATTCCTCCGGGTTGTGGCTGTATATCCTACGGTCTCTCTCCCCGCCTGCTTCGCAGCAATGTGGTGGAGTTTGCTGTTGCTCTGTGTGGCCGGCGCTCTGGGACATTACGCTCCAGATGAAGTCCTGTCCTTGCCGGGTCTGAGTACCCAACTCAACTTCAGGCAGTGGTCCGGCTACCTGCAGGCATCTACAGGCAAACATCTACATTACTGGTAAGTGAACGGTACAGGAGGCGAGCTGCTGGATGCCCTACCCTGGCATTGAGGATTTTCATTTTCAGGTTAGGGCTGGTCGCCCTACTGAACTCTCAGTGTGTGAAGATCCTATTTTGGATCATGAGCAGACAGGGAAGGTGGGCGAGATAGGCCAATGCAATTGCTTGTGAAATCTGAACCTCGCCCGAATCTGAGGAGGAAATGAATCTCTATAATAGCTGAAATCCTTCAACTGTATCTCTGCACCAATGCCTTTTATCACCTCTTATGTTATCTTGACCCTCATGCATTCTACCTGTGTGCGACATGATGTACATTGGGTTATGTCTTGTGTGATGAGAGGTCAGGGAATCCTGGAGTTATCCTAAACGAGGAGGGGATGGATGTTTGATAAGGTTTTAGCCTGAGGTGCTGCTTTAATGTGACAGGGTTTATATTGTTCAGTTATTGCAGCGTGATTAAAATTGAATAGTTGATTGAAGGACATTATACCAAGTTTTGACATTGTCAGTGGACTCCTGGCCTCAGTTTATCTTGTTTTTTGGGAGAGAGTTCCAGATTTCCATTATCCTGTGTGTGGAGTGCTTCCTGACATTATCCCTGAATGTCTCCACTCTAATTTAAGTATAGGCACTTCATTCTGGACTCAGCCACTAGAGGAAATAGCTTCTCTCTGTCTGTCTACATTGAAATTCTTTAATCATCCCAAACATGTCAATTATCACTGTTTAATCTTCCACACTCGAGGGTCGAATTGGCCTTGGAGTGTTATGTTTTTGTCAGTGTTTTTTTTTAATGTGTCTTATGAAATGAGACCGCTGTTGGTGAGGATGTTATCTAATCATGATTTTTCAGGCATCACGGTTATGGGGCAAGCGTGGTGGATCAAGATAATATTTCTCTGCTTGTCGTTCTTCTGTTCCTGTTTCAGTGAAGGAAGCCTCTCTCGTGAGGAGAAACTCCGACTGTTGTAATTAAACATAACTGAAGTGAGGATTTGATATTCTCTAAATATCACCCGGTGACATTCCTCAGAATGTCACTGACTGTTGGGGGGGGGGGGAGGCGGGGGGAAGTGGCAGAAGTGATGGGACGGTTAATGGATTGAGACCAGACGCAGGGGCTTTGCTTAATTTTTCTCCTTCTGAATGCAAGAGAGTTGAGGCTATTGAAAGTATCCCCGATGTAGTCAGTTAACTGGGTACAGACTGGAAAACAAAGATGAGGTATTTTATCCTGTGGCTCAGTTACACCCAACCGTTGGCAGCTGAGACACTAGCAGAGCTAATAGCTGTCTGACTCTGGACTCCCCATCCCCACATCCAACCACCTCTCGCTAGGATTGACCTGTATTTTGATTTAGATTTATTGTCATGTATACCATGAAAACGTATTGTTCTGCATACAATCCAGGCAGATTGTTCCATGCATGAAAAACATAGGACCGACGATAAATACATTGACATCGGGTGAAGCATGCAGAATATAGAGTTACAATAGAGAAGCATAGAGAGATCAGTTCAGTCCATAAGAGGTCATTTAGAAGTCTGGTAACAGACATCTGACTATTTCAGACTGTACCGTGGGACAAGGCAGGGGTGTCCCCTCTCCCCACTACTGTTTGCGTAGCAATAGAGCCGTTGGCAATTGCCCTGAGAGCTTCTAGGGGTTGGAAGGGGCTGGTACGGCGGGGGTGGGGGTGGGGGTGGGGTGGTGGGGTGGGGTGGGGTGGTGGGGTGGTGGGGGTGGAACACAGTGTTTCATTGTATGCCGACGACCTGCTCTTATACATCACGGATCCAGTGGCTGGGATGGATGAAATCATGGGGATCCTGAAGGAATTCGGCCGGTTCTCGGGGTACAAACTGAACTTGGCAAAGAGTGAGTTGTTTGTAGTCCAGGCGAGGGGCCAGGAGGGCAAGCTCAGGGGGCTGCCATTCAGACTAATAGGAAACAGCTTTAGATACTTAGGGATACAGGTGGCGAGGGACTGGGGCTGTCTGCACAAGTTGAACTTCTCGGTTGGTGGAGCAAATGAAGGCTGAGTTCCGGAGGTGGAATGCGCTCCCACTGACACTAGCGGGGAGAGTGCCGACAGTTAAAATGACGATCCTCCCGAGATTCCTGTTCGTTTTCCAGTGTCTCCCCATTTTCATTCTGCGGTCTTTTTTCAAGAAGGTCAATAAAACGATTATGGGATTTGTGCAGGCGGGGAAGTCCCCGCGGGTGCCAAACTTTAGTAACTACTACTGGGCAGCCGACCAACATAGCTATGATAAGGAAGTGGATGGTGGGGGCAGGGTCAGTTTGGGGGAGAATGGAGGTCGCTTCATGCAGGGGCACCAGCTTGGCAGCCCTGGTTACGGCGCCCCTGCCGCTCCCGCCGGCAGGGTACTCCACCAGCCCTATAGTGATGGCGACTTTGCGGATCTGGGGCCAATGGAGAAGGCACGTGGGGGGAGTGGGAGCATCGGTTTGGTCCCCAATTTGCGACAATCACCGGTTTGCCCCGGGGAATATGGACGGTGGGTTCCGAGCATGGCGGAGGGCTGGGATTGAGAGGATGGGGGATTTGTTCTTGGAAGAGAGCTTCCCCAGCATGAGGGCGTTAGAGGAGAAATTTGGGCTGGCGAGAGGGAATGAGTTCAGGTACTTGCAGGTGCGGGACTTTCTACGCAGTCAGATTCCATCCTTCCCACGCCTGCCACTTAGGGGGATCCAGGACAGGGTAGTGTCCAGTGGATGGGTGGGGGAGGGGAGGGTCTCGGATATATATAAGGAACTTATGGGAGCAGAGGAGACACAAACCGAGGAGCTGAAGCTTAAGTGGGAAGAGGAGCTTGGGGGTGAGATGGAAGAGGGCTTATGAGCGGAGGCGTTGAGTAGGGTAAACGCGACCGCAACATGCGCTAGGCTCAGCCTGATTCAATTCAAGGTCGTCCACCGGGCCCGCATGACAGTGGCCCGGATGAGCAAATTTTTTGGAGTGGAGGACAGGTGCGCCAAATGTTCAGGAGGGCCGGTGAACCATATCCACATGTTTTGGGCATGCCCAAAACTCAGGGGGTACTGGCAGAGGTTCATGGATATTATGTCCCGGGTACTGAAAACAGGGGTTGTGATGAGTCCAGAGGTGGCTATTTATGGGGTTTGGGGTTTCGGAGGACCCGGGAGTCCAGGAGGAGAGAGAGGGTGATGTTTTGGCCTTTGCTTCCCTGGTAGCCCGGCGACGAATTCTGTTGGCATGGAGGGACTCAAAACCTCCGAAGTCGGAGGCCTGGCTATTGGACATGCAAGCTTTCTAGGTCTGGTGAAAATTAAGTTCGCTTTGAGAGTGTCACTGTCAGGGTCCTCCCGGAGGTGGCAACCATTTATCGACTTCTTCACGGAAAAGTAATCATCAGTGGGGGGGGGGGGGGTAGGTTAATGTAGATTAGGGGGGTAGTTAGACTGGTCCTTGTAGGAGGGGAGCTGGTTGTCTTTCACTATAATGATTGTTTTTTGCACACTGTTTTATATTGTTGTTTATTGTGCCAAAATGTCTTAATAAAATTGTTTATCAAAAAAAAAAACTGTTATCACTATTGCTCCATTGGTGCCGGGAAAAAAAAAGAAGTCTGGTAACAGTGGGGAAGAAGCTGTCTTTAAATCTGTTAGTGCGCTTTCTCAGACTTTTGTATCTTTTACCCGATCGAAGAGGTTGAAAGAGAGAATAACTTGGGTGGGAGGGGGTCTTTGATCATGCTGCCCACTTTCCCAAGGCAGCGTGAGGTGTCGACAGAGTCAATGGATGGGAGGTGGGTTCATGACTGTATTTTCTTACGGTCTGGGCCGAGCAGTTACCATACTGTGATGCAACCAGATAGGATGCTCTCTACAGTGCATCTGTTCAAATTGGTAAGAGTCAATGTGGACATGCCGAATTTCCCTTGTTTGCTGAGGAAGTATAGGCGCTGTTGTGCTTTCTTGGTTGTAGCGTCGACGTGGGTGGACCAGGACAGATTGTTGATGATGTGTACACCTAGAAATTTGAAGCTGTCAACCATCTCCACCTTGGCACCATTGATGCAGACAGGGGTGTGTACGACACGCCGCTTCCTGAAGTCAATGACCAGCTTCTTAGTTTTGCTGACATTGAGGAAGAGATTGCTTTCTAAAATGTTTTCCAATTAAGTGGCAATTTAGCGTGTCCAATCCACCTACCCTGCACATCTTTGGTTCGCGGGGGTGAGACACGGGGAGAATGTGCAAACTACACACAGCCAGTGACCCGGGGCCGGGATTGAACCCGGGTCGTCAGTGCCGTGAAGCAGCAGTGCTAACTACTGCGCCACCATGCTGTCCCTGAGGGAGAGATTGTTGTCATTACACCATGCCACTAGGTTCTCTATCTCCCTCCTATACTCTGACTCATCATTGTTTGAGATCTGACCCACTGCGGTCGTGTCATCAGCAAACTTGTCGATGGAGTTGGAGCCAGATTTTGCCCCACAGTTGTGTGTGTGTATTAGGAATATAGTGGTGGGCTAAGTACGCAGCCTTGTGGGGCCCCGGTATTGAGGACTAGCGTGTAAGAGGTGTTGTTTTATATCCTTACTGATGGTGGTCTGTGGGCCAGTTGGTCGAGGATCCAGTTGTAGTGGGAGGATCCAAATGTGTGTATATTTACAGTATTGATTTTTAAAAATATAAATTTAATAATATCTTTATTAATGTCACAAGTAGGTGAAAATCTGCTAGTTGTCACACTCCGACGCCTGTTTGAGTACACTGAGGGAGAACTCAGAATGTCCAATTCACCTAACAAGCACTTCTTTTGGAACTTGTGGGAGGAAACCGGAGCACCCGGAGGAAACCCATGCAGACATGGGGGGAACGTGCAGACTCCGCACAGGCAGTGACCCAAGCCGGGAATCGAATCCGGTTCCCTGGCACTGCAAAGCAACTGTGCTAACCACTGTGCTACCATGCTGCCCCAATTTAGAGTACCCAATTCTTTTTTTTTCCAATTAAGGGGCAATTTAGCATGGCCAATCCACCTATGCTGCACATCTTTTTGAGTTGTGGGGGTGAGACCCATGCAGACATAGAGAAAATGTGCAAACTCCACACGGACAGTCCACCTGAGGCCGGGATCGAACCGGGCAGCAGCGCTAACCACTGTGCTACAGTGCTGCTCTCGTATTTACAGTATTGATGAAGTACATTTACAGACTTGCATGTGATCTGTCATATTTACAAAGCCTCTTATAGACATAGGAAAGGGATAGGCCATTTAGCCCCTCGAACCTGTTCCACCATTCAATAAGATGGTCTGTGACGTTCAGACCTGAAAGGTTTGACTGTTTGACTCTAACTTTTAGACAACATTCTCTGGTCTTAGACTCCCCAACCACCCCAGTGGAAATAGTTTCTCCCCTATCTGCTTCTTTTAACATCTTGAAAAGATTGATCAACCCAGCTGTTAAATTCCAGTTTGTCTAATCTCTGCTTATGTGTCATGTGCATTTGACTCTCAAATGCCTCCGCAATGTACAAATAAATAATTGGAAACCATTTAGCACTTGCACAGCCTGAGGATGTCCAACTCACCTTGCACACGTACTAAATGAACATGGAAATTTCTGGAATTACTCAGCAGATCAGGGCAGGACTGTTCATCAGATCTGGTGAAAGGCCGTCAACCTGAAATGTTACCTCTGTTTCCCTTTCCACAGTAGTTACCTGTCCGACAGTTTTTCCAGTGTTTTGATACTAATTTGGATTTCCAGCATCCGCAGTATTTTGCTAAGTGAGGTTTGTCACTATTGTGATGTCGGAAAAGTGGTGGCCAGTTTTCACACAGCAAGATGATAATGAGCAAGTAATCTGATGTTGATTGAGGGATGTATAAATATTGGCCAGGACACAGGGGATAACATCCTGCTCTTCAGAATGTACCAAGGGACTGTTTACGTTTATCCGAGGGAACACAGAGTCTCAGTTTAACGTCACATTGACAAAGGGCACCTTTGATAACTACCGCACTCCCTCATTACTGCATTGGAGTGTCAGTCTAGATTTTGGACTCCAGACCCTGGAGCAGGATTTGAAGCTATAACCGTAGAACCCCCACAGATTTAGAATTATTGTCACAGTGCAGAAGGAGCCCATTCTGCCCATTGGGACTCCACCGAGGGAGGGGTTTTGTTTTGTTACATGTTACCGCGGTTGGCTTTTGTATTTTTGTGAATATGCAGATATGAAAAATGCCTTCAATAAAATGTTTTTTTTAAAAAAAAGTGACTGCACCGACCGTCCGAAAGAGTACCCCACTTAGGCCCACTCCAATGCCCAATCCCCGTAACCCCACCTAACCTGAATATATTTGGCTTGTGGGAGGAAACCCACCTTCTGACTCGGACAACTGTGGTACCATTGAGACGGTCAATGAGAATAGCTCCGGGCTGGAACTACAGCCAGAATCTGAATCCGGGGTGATTGAGAGAAAGGGCAATGAGTGGGATAATCGGTTGCACGTTCACACATGTCATTACTACCAATTCAAAGCTTATCTTGTGTAAACCAGCAACCCTGAACAATTTACAAAGTAAATAGCTGACTCTAGCAGATTAGGCAAGCTGATTACTGACTTGGCAGGTGGGACATTGGTGCAACAAATTGGCCCTTGTTGACGGACAGTAGCCAGAGTCACTGCTCCTCATCACTGTTGGAATTACCCTTCAGCCTCCGGGATCTGCTCTACCATTTAATTAGATCAGGGCTGATCTGCACCATGACTCTACTTATCCAGCACTGTTCCATTTCCTTTCGCAGGTGTGTGTAGATGGTGAAGAAAAAGAATGAACTAAAATCTGCACCGTGTGAGGGAAGTGGGGGTAAAGTGGGGTTTTATTTTAAGCAACAGAAATAAATTACAATATGGAAATAGTCCCAAGGTTTGTCCCACCAAGTGCATGTTGTTTATCCTTCCTGTGAGCATATCTTATTCCCACATGCATGCCCAACCCCACATCCCTTTGTTGTTCTTTCCTTCGCCCAGGTCTCTGGCCTATTTTTAGTTGACGATCTTTGGCGCTGCTGGACCAGAACAAAAGTGGGTGAGCTGTGTCTCCTCAGTAACCCAACCTGAGGAATGCTGCAGCTCCGGCCAAGTCACAATCGCTTTCCATTCCCCAACATTCAAGAGGGGAACTAGAAAATGGGGTCTGATTTTTTTTTTTTAAGAATGCAGTTCTGTGCAGCGGAAATGAGAGAATGAGGTGAGATTCTGGCTTGTAACCTGAGAGCTTGAGTAGCAGAGCTGATGGGTTCCTGTACAACAGTTAGGAGGCCAAGCAGGCGAGTTTCCTGTGTGCTCCCCAAGCTCGGGTTGCAGGCCTGTATGATCAATTTTCAGCATTGGCACCACTCCAGCTTCAGGTTCTCTTAACCACAACCCAGTGAGAGGCTCTGTCAGCGTTGAATCACAACTCACAACTCAGCCAGATTCACTTTCAAAAAGGACCTGACATATTTAAGGCTACTTCCTCATTTTTAAAACCTTCTATGATCCATTAGCCCCCAGATTTTGATTCAGTGATAATGAAGGAATTGTGGTATATTTCCAAGTCAAGATGGTGAGTGACTGAGACGGTGGCGCAGTGGTTAGCACTGCTGCCTCATGGCACCGAGGACCCGGGTTCGATCCCGGCCACAGATCACTGTCCGTGTGGAGTTTGCACATTCTCCCCGTGTTAGCGTGGGTTTTGCCCCCACAACCCACAAAGATAGGCAGGGTAGATGAATTGGCCACACTAAATTGCCCTTTATTTCGGGGCTGGTTTAGCACAGTGGGCTAAACAGCTAGCTTGTAATGCAGCAGTGCGGGTTCAATTCCCATACCGGCCTCCCCGAACAGGTGCCGGAATGTGGCGACTAGGGGCTTTTCACAGTAACTTCATTAAAGCCTACTTGTGACAATAAGTGATTATTATTATTTATTGGGAAAAAACTGAATTGGGTACTCTAAATTTAGTTTTAAAGAAGGATGCTGAGTGACTTGAAAGGGAATCTCCAGGTACTATTGTTCCCATACATTTGCTGCCATTGTTCTTCAAGGCTGGGATTCTCCGCCGGGGTGATTCTCCGTTATTCCCAGGGGTTTCCCGATGGTGTGGGGCTGTCCCACAATGGGAAACCCCATTGACCGGCTGGCGTAACGGAGAATCCCGCCGGCCGGTCGGCGCAGAAATGTGGCGTGGCGGGGCGCAGAATCCCGCCCCGTGCCTTTGGAAGTTTCTGTCACAGAAGCCTTCGGAGTTCCTGCAGTGCACCTTGTAGATGGTGTGCACTGCTGTCAATGTGCGCCAGTGATGGAGGGAGTGAATGTTTAAAGTGCTGCTGGGGTGCCAATCAAACGGGCTGCTTTGTCCTGGGTGGTGCTGAGATTTTTGAGTGTTGTTGGAGCTGCACTCATCCAGGCAAATGGATCACACTCCTGACTTGTGTCTTGTAGATTGTGGACAGGCTTTGGAGAGTCAGCAGGCGAGTTACTTGCCGCAGAATTCCTAGCCTCTGACCTGCTCTTGTAGTCACAGTATTTATGTTGTTAGTCTGTTTCAGTTTTTGATCAATGGTAACACCCAGATGTTAATGGTGGGGAGATTCAGTGATGGTAATGCCATTGAATGTCAAGGGAGGTGATGAGATATTCACTTGTTGGAGATGTTCATTACCTGATACATGTGTGGTGTGACCATGACTTGCCACTTAACAGTTCAAGTCTGAATGTCGTTCAGGTCTTGTTATATGCAGGCACAGACTGCTTCAATATCTGAGGAGTTGTGAAAGATCATGGGCGGGATTCTCCGACCCCGGGCGGGATTTTCCGACCCCCCCCCCCCCCCCCCCGCCGGGTTGGAGAATCGCCGGCGGACGGCATGAATCCTACCCCCCTGGCTGCGGAATTCTCCAGCGCCGGGGTTTTGGCGGGGGCAGGAATCGCGCCGGTCGGTGGCCACTGGCAGCGGCCCCCCTGGCGATTCTCCGGCCCGCGATGGGCCAAGTGGCCGCCCGTTTTTGACAAGTCCCGCTGGTGTTAATTACAACAGGTATTTGCCGGCGGGACCTGGCTGCGCGGGCGGCCTCCGGGGTCCTCGGGGAGGGGGGGGGCGGGGGAATCTGGCCCCGGGAGGTGCCCCCACGGTGGTCTGGCCCGCGATCGGGGCCCACCGATCCGCGGGAGGGCCTGTGCCATGGGGGCACTCTTCTTCCGCGTCGGCCGCTGTAACAGTCCGCGATGGCCGACGCGGAGATGACCCCCGCGCGCATGCGCTGGGCTGATGCCAGCACGCGCTGGCACTCCCGCACATGTGCCAAATCGCGCCGGCCGGCAGAGACCTTTCGGCGCTGGTTGGCGTGGCGCCAAGCCCCTTCCGCGCCTGCTGGCGCAGCCTGCTGGCGTGGCGCAAACAACTCCAGCGCCGGCCTGGCCCTCCTCACCTTTGGAGCGGCCCCACGTCGGAGTGGTTCACGCCACTCCTTCGCGTCGGAGCTGCCCGCCCTGCCGGTTTTTGCAGAATCCCGCCCCTGAACTGTGCAATCATTCGGGGAGACAGTGACAAAGCGGTATTGTCACTAGACTAGTAACCAAGAGCCCTGGGTTCGAATCCCACCATGGCTCATGGTGAAATTTGAATTCAATTGAAATCTGGAATTAAAAGTATATGAAATCATTGTCATTTGTCGTAAAAATCCAACTGGTTCACTGATGTCATTCAGGGAAGGAAATCTGCTGTCCTTACCCAGTCTGGCCGAAATGTGACTCCAGACCCACACAGTGATGTGGTTGACTCTTAATGCATGCACGGCCCCGAACCCGGCAATTCCGCGGCCGTATCAGCAGCTGGAGCCGGGTGTTCTAGGCTGTCGGCATGCTAGCCCCCAGCAAAACAGGGAATCGGTGGATGTTTTACGCCTTTTGTTCTGGCGTTCCGATGCCGGCGTGGGGGACAGAGCCCCAGAATAGGAGAATGACCAGGGCATCCGCAATTTACGCTCTCTCTTTCAACCGTATCCTTCAATGCGTCTCATCCAGTCCCAGTGCTTTATCAACTTTAAATGCGGACTATCCAATACCATCTTCTTATCAATTTTAAACCCACTCTCACCATGGCCTGTGCAGCATCTTCTTTGGTGCAGGCATGCAAAGTGTTAATTTAATCCTTCAGCTAACCCTCTGCCTCCATGAGTAAATCCACTTTTTGTTCCCAAATCGGCCCTACTCCTTTTACCCCCACCTTTTACTATTTATAAGCCTGTTTGAACTCTTGTTTCTCAGACTTGTTTCTTTGTTCGTCCAGTCCAGTAACATAATTGTATTTCAATTCTAATAAATATTCTAACCAGTACAAAGGCTATGGGGCTAAACTGGACCACCCCCGGAAACAAGTTTTGGGAATCACAATGCACAGTTACCCTGCACCCATTCACTGTGATACAGGCAGTACACCAGCTTCATGTTACTGGTTCATTGTCATTTTGGCTTACGGACTGCATTGAACACTCTGCTAACTGGCTGCATGCACCAGCTGGAGGGCCCAACTGGGCAGCATTAGCCTGCACAATTCAGTTCCAGCCTGTACTTATCTAAATCCTTTGTGGGCTGAATTTGGACCATGAAAGAGAGAGAGGAATGGCTGAACATGGGAATGAGCGGATGCTCAGATCCTCCAACGATGCACCGGATGCCCCAATGGAGGAGGTGGAAACGAGGGGAACCGCCCTGCATCTGCATGGAGTGAGGTGCCCCTCCGCACACATGAGGCTGGATTTTACTCTTTCCCTCAGCGACCAGGTTTGAAGGCTTGGGGACTTGTTAAATCTAGCAGGTGGCCTGCCATTACCTGGCCGCCCCCCCCAACGCAATTATAACAGCAGCAGCGATGGCATTGGACAGCACGCCTGGCACTGGGCCAACTGAGGTCCCCAAGTGGACAGTTGCTTCACCCCCAAAACCTCACTCCACTGCCAGCAATTAACCAGTGATGGGAATGGCCCAAGCCACGTGGCCAGCCCTGCAGCTTTCCCTGTGTGAGCTGGTAGTGGGCAGGTATGTCCCTCAATGGGACCCTTGGCCCATCGGAGGGCCTACCCAAAGTTTTTTTTTTTTTTTTTTTTTTTTTTTTGGTACCATCCCCACCCCCCAAAACGATGCCATGCCCTCATGACCTGCCAGCCTGACACCTAGCGCGACACCCAAACCCTGATGCAATGCCACATACCCCGAGTAATGGAGGGCTAGGGGTCTCTGCTTGCTTGACTCTGAGGTGCGACTACAGTTGCAGGATGGTGGTAGTCCTACTGTCAGCCTATTGACTGTTAAATGACTGCGGAGAAGTGGATATTAGGAGCAAGCATTTCTCGCAGCAGGCTCCTGACTGACATTTTGGCCGGGTGGGCCGTCGCCTGCTCATGCGTTTCTCCTTTTAGACACCCAAGAAGTGTAACCCAATCAGGTAGCAGAGGAAGACCATGAAGAGAAAGATGATGAAAACGCAGTGCCGTCACTTGATTTGTTGCTAACAGTCACCAGCTCAGATATTGACACTAACCGTGAGGCAGGAGCTGCACCTGGCAAGTCTGTTAAACATGACTGCACAACGCCATATGAGCCAAATATAGTTAAATCTAACAGTGCGTGAATATTTATGAAACAGGGATCATTATGATCAAGTTCAATGTAGTATTTCCCCTTGAGTTTGCTCCGCCATTCTGTACGATCATGGCTGATCTCATCTCTACCTCAACTCCACTGTCCTGCCTATTCTCCATAACCCTTCAACCCATTACTCATTAAAAATCTGATTCTCTCCTCACATTTACTTAATGTCCCGTCATCTAATACACTCTGGGGTAGTGAATTCAACAGATTCATGACCCTTTGAGAGAAGTCATTTCTCCTCATCTCTGTTTTAAATCTGCTATCCCTTACCCTAAAACTGTGATGTCTCGTTCTAGATTGCCCCACAAGAGGAAGCATCTGTTCTATGTCTACTTTGTCAATACTTTTTATCATATATACCTCTAAACTTGAGAGAGTGTAGGCCTAAATCTCTCAATCTCTCTTCATAATACAAACCCCTCATCTCTGGAATCAATCAGGTGAACCTTCTCTGAACTGCCTCTAATGCAACTATGTCCCTTCTCAAGTAAGGGGACCAAAACTGTACACAGTACTCCAGGTGCTCTCTCACCAATGCCTTGTACAGTTGCAGCAACACTCCCCTACTTTTATACTCTATTTCTTTAGCGCTGACTCTGATGGATTGCTTTTTGACTTTCCAAATGTCTTGTTATTACTTCCTTAGTGATGGATTCTAACAATTTCCCAGCAACAGATGTTAAAGTAACTGGTCTATAGTTTTCTACTTTCTGCCTCCCTCCCTTTTGGAATACGCATTTTTTCAATTCACTCGACGCTTTCCTGTATCTAGAGAATTTTGGAATATTATAACTAATGAATCCACTATCTCCACTGTCACTTCCTTTAAGACCTTGGATATAGGCCATCAGGCTCTGGGGACTTGTCTGCCTTCAATCCCAATAGTTTGTTTCGTATTTTTTCCCAATTGATGATTGATTGTTCTACGTTCCTCCATTCTAATACCCCTGCATTACCTGTTACTATTGGGATGATACTAGTGTCCTCCACCATAAAAATTGAGGCAAAATAGTGTCTCTGCCATTTCTGTGTTCCCCACCATTAACTCCCTGGTCCCAATCTCTAAGGGACCAACATTCACTTTAGCTACTCTCTTCCCTTTTGTATACTTATAGAAGGTTTTTCTATCCTTTTATATCTTTTGTGCTTTCATAATTTTCCTTTGCCCTTCTTATTATGTTTTTGGGAACCCTTTGATGATCTTTAAAGTTTCCCAATCTTCAATCCTGTTGCAGGCCTTTGCAATTATGGTATGCCTTAGTTTTTATCCCTGTTATCTTTAATTTTGTTGCTTAACCATTGGATGTTTTTTCTCTCTCTAGAATACACTTAGTTGGAAGGAATTGAATATCTCCTTAAACAACTGGCACTTTTCATCAGCTGTCCTACCTTTTAGTCTTCCTGCCCAGTCCACCAGTGCCAAATCTGTCCTCAAGCCTATGTAATTACCTTTGCTTAACTCGAGAACGTTAGTGTGGGACACCCAGTTTCTCACCCTCAAACTCAAAATCAATTATGCTATGATCGCTCTTCTCTAAAGGATCCTTAACTATGACGTTATTAATTAATCCCTCCTCATCACACAATACCAAATCCAGAATAGCCTGCTCCCTGGTTGGCTCCACAACATATTGCTCCAAGAAACAATCCCTGATACAATAAAATAGAGCCTGCCCACTGTAAACTGGGCACATTTGTTAATGGGTAAAATGGCAGGAGATCAGTGGGAGGCGTTCAAGAATTTAATCTGATACAGAACCTGAAGGGACAAGATCTCTACTAACCAAAAAGGACAGCCGAAGGACAAACTAAAAGAAAATGCATGCACAAAATGGTGCAGGCTCATGCGAATGAGAAAATACAAAAATCAGCAAAAGGTTGCAAAGAAAATCAACACTTTTTTAAAGAAAGTCACATCAGGAAGAAGAGTAATAAAAAACAGAAAATGCTGGCTAAATTCAGCAGGTATGGCAGCATTGGGGAGAGAAACAGAGTTAACATTTTGAATCTAAATGATTCTTTTAGAGAACTGGATGAAGCGGGTTCACTCAACTTGTCCAAAGCACACTGAAGGATCTCTGCATTCTCCTCCCTGCTCACCTTCCCTCCCAACTTGGTGTCACCTGCAAATTTGACAATAAGATATTTTGTTCCCTCAGCTAAATCATTAATATATATTGTGAATAGCTGGGATCCTAGCACCGATCCCTGCGGTGGCCCACTAGTCACTGCCTGCCAATTTGAAAAAGATCCATTACACACTAATCTTTTATGTGAGACTTTATCAAAAGCCTTCTGAAAGTCCACCTACACCACATTCACTGGCTCCCCTTCATCAATTTTACTATTTACATCTTCGAAGAAATCATGCTTGACAGATTTCTGGACTTTTTTGAGGATGCGACCAGTAGAGTGGACAAGGGTGAACCAGCGGATGTTGTGTATCTGGACTTTCAAGAGGCTTTTGACAAGGTCCCACATGAGATTAGTGAGCAAAATTAAAGTTTATGGGGTGGGATTCTCTCAGCCCACGCCAGGCCGGAGAATCGCCGGGCCGGGCGCAAATCGCGCAACGCCGCCCTGACGCCGGTCCGCCGATTCTCCGGTGAGCGGAGAATCGGCACCATTGGCGCCGGTCGGGGGCCGCTCTACGAGGCCCACTCCCCGCGATTCTCCACTCTGGACAGGCTGAGCGGCCGCATAAAAAATCTGAGTCCCGCTGGTGCCGTCCATGTGTGGACTTACCCGGCGGGACCACGGCGTGCATCCATCTGGGGGCGGCCTGTTGGAGGGGCCGACTCCAGGGGGGGGCCTCCGCTGTGGCCTGACCCACGATCGAGGCCTTCCGATCGGTGGGCCGACCACTCGGGCTGGGGGCCTCTTTTGCTCTGCGCCGGCCCCTGTAGCCCTACTCCATGTTGTATCGGGCCGACGCGGAGAAGGGAGCCACCGTGCATGCACTCAATCGCGCCGGTCGCACTGCGCATGCGCAGACCTGTGGCGCCTATCTGATGCCTGTATTGGCAGCTGGAGCAGTGTGGGTCGCTCCAGTGCCGTACGGCTCCCTGGAGGGGTCAGAATCGCTGCTCCTGGGGCCAAGTTGACGCCGGTGTGAAACGCGACAGCGTTTACGACGGCGTCAAAACTTAGCCTCAGGATCATAGAATCCCGCCCATGGTATTGGGGATTATGTATTGATGCGGATAGGGAACTGGTTGGCAGACAGGAAGCTGAGAGTGGGAATAAATGGGTCTTTTTCAGAGGGCAGGCAGTGACTAGTGGGGTACCGCAGGGTTCAGTGCTGGGACCATTTGGACGATGGAATTGCATGCAATATCTCCAAATTTGCAGATGATACTCAGCTGGGTGACAGTGTGTGCTGTGAGGAGGATGCAAAGAGGCTGCAGGCTGACTTCGACAGGCTGACTGAGTGGGCATACACTTGGCAAATGCAATATAACGTCGGCAAATGTGAGGTCATCGACTTTGGTCGCATAAACAGAAAGGCAGATTATTATCTGAATGGTGGCAGTTTAGGAAAAGGGGAAGTGCAACGAGACCTGGGTGTCATGGTGGAACAGTCGCTGAAGGTTGGCATGCAGGTACAGCAGGCGGTGAGGAAAGCTAATGGCATTCTGGCCTTCATAGCGAGAGGATTTGAGTATAGGAGTAGGGATGTCATGCTGCAGTGATACAGGGCCTTGGTGAGGCCGCACCTTGAGTATTGTATGCAGTTTTGGTCTCCTGGTTTGAGGAAGTACATTCTTGCTATTGAGGGTGTTCAGCGAAAGTTCACCAGACTAATTCCCAGGATGGCAGGACTGACATACAAAGAAAGACTGGATCGACTGGGCTTGTAATCACTGGAGTTTAGAAGAATGAGAGGGGATGTCATAGAAACGTAAAATCCTGATGGTACTGGGCAGGCTAGATGAGGGAAGAATGTTTCGAGGCTGGGGATGTCCAGAACTAGGGGGGTCACAGCCTAAGAATAAGGGATAAGCTATTCAGGACTAAGATGAGTCAGAGAGTTGTGAAGTTGTGGAATTCTCTACCACAAAACCTTTTGGGGCCAGTTTGTTGGATATATTCAGGAGGGAGCTAGACGTGGCTTTTGCAGCTAAAGGGATCAAGGCGTATGGAGAGAAAGCGGGAGTGGGATACTGAATTTGCATGATCAGCGATGATCATATTGAATGGTGGTGCAGGCTTGAAGGGCCGAATGGCCTACTCCGACACCTATTTATTATGTCTAAAAGTCTCCACCCCCCCCCACACCCCCACCCTGTATTCATGTATGCAGAAGCATTTGTACTATAATGTGCCAGTTTTGAGGGTTTGTTGTGTTATTTGTAAAAATGGGAACACTCTTAAAAATAGATATAAAACAAAAACTGATGATTGTGATGCTGTCAATGAAAGTGAGAAAATGGTGGACATGCTGAGTGATTACTTTGAGTCCATGTTTACAATAGAGTAAGAAGTCATCCCAAGGAAGCTATTATCGAGTCAGGTTTATTCCAGAATTCAAATTTATATTTAACCATCTCACCATAGTGAGACTTGAACCTGGAACCCCAGAATATTGGCATTGGTTTACCAGGTCAGTGACCTCGGCCACTAGGCCACAGGAGGAAGCCAATATTGAATCAGGAATTCAATCCAATTAACCGAAACAAAATAATTGTAATGAAGAGAACTAACTTATGACAATTTCTCAGGAACAGATGATTTCCATCTCAGGATTTTAATGGACGTAGATGAGAACATTGCAGATGCCGGAACTAATTTTGCAAAGGATTCTCGACTTGAGAACTGTTCCTGCAGATTGGAAAATTACCCATGTCACTCCACTATTCAAGAAAGATGAGAGAGGGAAGTCAGGGAATTACAGACTAGTTAGTTTAAATTCTGCTGTTAGGAAATTGCTAGAGTTTGTATTTAAGGATAGGGTGATTGAACACCTTGAACATTTTCAGTTGATCCGAAGCGTTTGTATCGAGTTTTGTTTCTTTTCTTATAAATTTAGGGTACCCAATCTTTTTTTGTCCAATTAAGGTCAATGTTAATGTAAGCCTACTTGTGACAATAAAGATTATTATCATTATTATTATTTAGCATGGCCAATTCACCTTCTCCACACATCTTTTCGGGTTGTAGGGGTGAGACCTAGGCAGACATGGGGAGAATGTGCAAACACCACATGAGCAGTGACCCAGGGCCGAGATCAAACCCGGGTCCTCAGCACTGTGAGGCAGCAGTGCTAACCACTGCACCACTGTTCTGCCTCCCCTTGTATAGAGTTGTGAAGGGTAGGTCATACCTAACAAATCAGATTTAATTTTTTGAAGAGATGATGGGGTAGAGGTATCGTCACTAGACTAGTAATGCCTGTAATAGGCCCAGAGTAACGCTCTGGGAAGCTGGCAGATTTCACTGGCAGATGGTGAAATTTGAATGAAAATGATGATGTCGATCGTTGCAAAATCCCAACTGGTTCACTCATGTCCTCTAGGGAAGGAAATCTGCCATCTTTACCTGGTCTGGCCTACATGTGACTCCAGATCCACAGTAATGTTTCCTTCCACAATCCAAAGATATGCAGGTTAGGTGGATTGGCCGTGCTAAAATTTCCCCTTCGTGTTCAAAGGTTGGGGATGGAGCAGGAGAGTGGGCCTGGGTTAGGGTGCTCTTTTGGCGGGTCAATGGGCCGAATGGCCTTCTTCTGCACTGTAAGGAGTCTATGATTCTACGAATGTGGTTGACTCTTAAAATGCACTCAGTTCAAGGGCAATTAGGTATGGGCAATAAATGCTGGCCCAGCCAGCAGTAGTGAAAAAGACAATGTGTCTGGATGTTATTTCTATGGACCTCCAGAAGGCACTTGACAAAGTTCCGCATGAAAGACTGTTTATTAAAGTTGGAATTGGAGACGACTTATTAGTCTGGTTAGGGACTTGTCTTAGTGGGTGTAGACGAGTATGGATCGTGGGCAGATATGCCAATTGACAGAGTGTGACTAGTGGTGTCTCACAATATCGGGGTTTGTGTGGGCGGGGAAAGCCCCACAGGTGAAGATGGTGCTACTGGTTGTTGTAACAGGCGCTGGCAGCATGTGTAAGGACGAACCGTGTGAGTTTGGGGTATTTTAGGCTGCACTGTGGGACGAGGGAGGGATGCCCACTCTCCCCATTGCTCTTTGCCTTGGCGATAGAGTCACTGGCAATGGTGCTTAGAGCGTCAAGGGGTTGGAAAGTGATTGTGCGGGGGTGGGGTTGGAACATAGGATCTCGCTATCTGCCGGCGGCCTGTTGCTCTACATATCGGACCCAGTGAAAAGTATTGGAGGGATCATAGACATTTTCGGAATTCGGCCAGTTTTCTGGGTATAAGTTAAACATGGGGAAGGGAGAGGTCTTTCCGATCCAGATAAAGGGGCAGGAGAGGAGGTTGGGCGACCTGCCATTTAAGGTAGTGGGGGTGAGTTTCAGGTATCTGGGCATGAAATGAAAAATGAAAATCGCTTATTGTCACAAGTAGGTTTCAATGAAGTTACTGTGAAAAGCCCCTAGTCACCACATTCCGGCACCTGTTCGGGGAGGCTGGTACGGGAATCAAAACGTGTTGCTGGCCTGCCTTGGTCTGCTTTAAAAGCCAGCGATTTAGCAGAGTGTGCTAAACCAGCCCCTGGCATCCAGGTGGTGTGGGGATGGGGGCAATTACATAAATTGAATTTGGCCCAGTTTGGTGGAACAAATTGAAGGGGGGGTTCAGCGATGATACCTCTTAAAACTGAATAGCTAGCATGCCACTAGAGTAGTTTAACATAAGTTTTTTTATTAAGGATTGAGATGAATCATTATTTCATTATTAACCATTAAAGATGTATTTTTAGGACAGAGCAGGAATAAGTAATCAAATGGGATTTAGGGTAGCTAACTTGACCAAAAGGACATTACTTCTGACATCTTGGGCGGGATTCTCCCGAATCCCCCGAATCCCCCGATGGCCCGACGCCGGCGTAATAAAATGGCGCGAACCACTCCGGCGTCGGGCCAACCGGAAGTTGCGGAATCCTCCACAGTTCCGGGGGCTAGGCCAGCGCGAGTTAGCGCGTGCGCAGAACCGCTGCCGTGGTTCCGCGCATGCACAGACCGGCCGCCGTATTCTTGCGCATGCGCAGGGGGTGTCTTCTCCGCGCCAGCCATAGCGGAGCCCTACAGGGGCCGGTGTGGAAGGAAGGAGTGCCCCCATGGCACATGCCCGCCCGCAGATCGGTGGGCCCCGATCACGGGCCAAGCCACCGTGGGGGCCCGCGCCCCCCCCCGAGGACCGCACCAGCCGGCCAGGTCCCACCGTGTGGGACCATGTCCATTTCACGCCGACGGGACTGGCCAGAAACCGAAGGCCGCTCGGCCCATCGGACCCGGCCCGGAGAATTGCAGGGGGGGGGGGGGGGGGCGCTGCCTGGGGGGGGGGGGGGGGGGGGGGGTCAGAGAATCCAGCCCCTTGTCTTTGTGAAACAATTCAGGGTGCTGGTTCTGTTGTTCTGTTTCTCACAAACAGTCAGCACAGGCGGCTGGGATTGTACACAGCTGTCAGGATGAGGATCAATCATGCGCTGCTTGCAATTCTATTGGATAAGTTTAAAAGTAGCAGCTTCAGGGTTGGATCGCGTCCAACTGGGGTGGGCTATTGATTTTTGAACGTTGTATAAGTACAGTGTTCTGGTCTTTGTTCGGCAGAACAGGTCTTGGCAGATATCCAATCTGTTCTCCATGTACACATAACAAGCTTGATTAAATAAGCCATCTTGTCCAGGTTGTCGTGTTTGTTCCTCTCTGTACTGAGTTGAGCCACAGGGAATAACCCCATGTGGAAGCTGACTCAATACACGGGTCTTGAAACCGCTCATACATCACAAATGAAAGGGCACTTAAAGAGGTGGGACGTGCTCCCGCTGTCATTGGCGGGGTGAGGTCCGTGAAGATGACGGTACACCCGAGGTTTCTTTTCGTGTTCCAGAATCTACCAATTTTTATCTCAGAAGGCCTTCTTTAGGAAGATCAATACATTGATCTCAGGGTTTGTGTGGGGCGATGCGGGGTGGCCTTGCCAAACTTAATGAATTATTTCTGGGCAGCAAATATAGCTATGATAAGGAAGCGGGTAGTGAGGGAGGGGTTGGTATGGGAGCAGATGGAGGCATCCCCGTGTAAGGGCACTAGCTTGGGAGCACTCTTTTTATTTTTAGATTAGAGGACCCAATTAATTTTTTTCCAATTAAGGGGCAATTTAGTGTGGCCAATCCACCTACCATGCACATCTTTGGGTTGTGGGGGCGAAACCCACTCAAACACTAGGAGAATGTGCAAACTCCACATGGATAGGGACCCAGAGGTGGGATCGAACCTGGACCTCGGCACCGTCAGGCAGCAGGGCTAACTCACTGCGCCACCGTGCTGCCCTGCTTGGGAGCACTCTTGATGGCTCCTCTGCCGTTCCCGTCGGCCAGGTGCTCCACAAGGCCAGTAGTGGTGGCGGCCCTGCGGGTGTGGGGACACTGGCGGCAGCACCTGAGGCTGTGGGGGGGCCTTGGTTTGGGCTCCGATTTGTGGGAATCACAGGTTTGCTCCGGGGTGGGGGGCTGATGTGGGTTTCCAGGCATGGTGGCAGGCGGGGATTGAACGGTTTGGAGACCTATTCGTGGAGGGCAGCTTTCCAAGCTTAGAGGGACTGGTTGGGGAATATGAACTGCCCAGTGGGAATGGGTTCTGGTACTTACCAGTCCGAATCTATGTGAGGAAATCGGTGACATACTTTCTTGACCTGCCACTCCTGGGATTGCAGGACAAGGTGGTGTCAAAAACAGGGGTTGGTGAGGGCAGGGTGTTGGAGACTTATAAAGATTTTTAAAAAAAATTTAGAGTACCCAATTATTTGTTTTCCAATTAAGGGGCAATTTAGCGTGGCCAATCCACCTAACCAGCACAGCTTTGGGTTGTGGGGATGAAACCCACGCAGACACGGGGAGAATGTGCAAACGCCACACGGACAGTGACCCAGTTCCGGGATTCGAACCCGGGTCCGCAGCGCCGCAGTCCCAGTGCTATCCACTGCGCCACATGCCGCCCGACTTATAAAGAATTAATGGACTGCGAGGGCGCCTCGATAGAAGTTAAGCGCAAGTGGGAGGAAGAGTTGGGGAAGGAAATGGAGGCTGGGTTACGGGAGGAGGCTCTGAGAAGGGAAGTGGCCACAATGAGCAGGTTTTTTGAGGGGGTGGATGATAGATGTGGGCGTTGCGCGGGGGTGCCCGCAAACCATGTCCACATGTTTGGGGCCTGTCCGAAGCTTGAGGGATTTTGGCGGGGGTTCGCTGACGTGATGTCTTGAGATGCTGAGGGGTGAGGCAGTCCCGAGGCCAGAATTGGCAATGTTTGGAGTTTCGGAAGATCCGGGAGTCCAGGGGATGAGAGAGGCTGACGTTTTGTCCTTTGCCTCTCTGGTAGCCCGGAGCCGGATCCTGTTGGGATGGAGGGACTTGGGGCCTCCAAAACTGGGGGCGTGGGTGAGCGACCTCGCGGAATTCCTTCTGCTGTAAAAAAATCAAGTTCGCCCTGAGAAGGTTGGTGGAGGGATTTGCCCGGAGATGGAAACAGTTTATCGACTTATTCCAGGATAGTTAAATCAGGAGGCACTTTATCTTAATACACTGTGCATCTCTAAAAAGATATACAAATTAATGGCATAAATAGAGAGAAATAGGTTTGATCTAATAGCCATTACAGAAGCATGGGTGTATGGTCACCAAAGTGGGGAACTAAATTTCCAGGTTACACTATTTTGAAAAGACAGATAAAATCAATATGGAATAGAGAAGACAGAAGGTAGACCTGATAAAGGATGACAAGCAGTCGTGAGGAAAAATCTTTTGCTCAGAAGAGCAGGAAGTGAAATCTGTGTGGGTGGAGGAGATAAGAAGTAACAACGGTCAGAAAATGTTAGTGGTAGTTGTTTGTAACGGTAATAATTACTTATCTTATAAGCGGACTAATCTTTTTAAATTTAATTCTAAGACTAACATTATTACTAATTGTTCTCTCTTATCTTCCGGTGTCTATGTAGTTACATTGTGTACCTTGTGTTGCCCTATTATGTATTTTCTTTTTCTTTTCATGTACTTAATGATCTGTTGAGCTGCTCGCAGAAAAATACTTTTTACTGTACCTCGGTACACGTGACAATAAACAAATCTAATCCAAAATAGTTTCCTATAATAAAGCATTATGGAACCAACCAGTGAAACGGTTATTTTTCAATCTTTGTATAATAAGACTGGATGGTTTAGTAATCTCATTGGAATGGATCTTGAGACTTGGGAAAATGTGGCAATGAGCTGGAGCAGGTAATTTTTACTGGAGCTCCGAGATGATGGGGTGTGGGTCTGTGACGCAATACAACCACTTCTCAATAATCAGGGTATTTCAAGCCTGTGGCTAGATGTGGGAACATTTCTCTTTTTTTATCGTCCAAATGGCCGTTATTCATGTCTGAGCTTGGGTAGCAGAGTTGATCTGCCCTTCAACCATGAAGGTATCACAGCTGAACCACACATGCAGAGTATTAACATAGCAATTGGGATTTTTTTTCCCCTTGCATTCTCTCAATGATGAGGTCAGATTTAGTACCTAGCTGAGATCCGTTAATTCACATTTACCAGAAATTGAATCTGGGGACTTTACAATCCAATCGTATGGTTTATTGCCACACCATGAGAAGCCTTTACTGACTGGGCCAGTCTAAGTTTCAAGCTTTTGCTGGCTTGTGTTGTTCTGGTTGAGGATTTATTTCCGGCATAGATTCGAACAACACGCTCACTGCTGAGTTAAAGCTGTAACCTGAAGTAGCTTTCCCTACAAGGAACGTTTCTCTTTTGCTTCTTCTCTTACCTTTGTACACATTCCCTCACTCATTCTGGCTCTCTCTCCCTTACTCCTGTCATTCATTCACATTCTTCTTTATGCTCTTCCTCAATGTTTCTCACTCTCTGACTTTCTGTGTTTCATTTTCTCTCTGTTTCACTCTACATTGGGTGGAAGAGGGAAGAACTAGGAGCAAGTGGCGGACGCAGAGAAAGTAATTCATCCCTGATCATCACGAGGGCAGAGAACAAAACAGGCGTATCCATTGTGTGTCAGAGCAGGGACCATCAATGCCTTCTGTCCTTTTTGTTTTAGATTGGGAACTTGGCTGCACAGCAAATGGACCCATAGAACCTCGAAAACTGGTTGTCAGATGTCACATCTCCCCACGGTTTCTCCAGGAGCCTCCCATGCAGCACAGTGACTATATTTCCAGATGGGTAACTGTGATAACCCTCATGAGGACCACGGGTCAGTGGGAATAATGTGAGGTGCCGGATTAAGGATATGTTAATTGATGCCAATACAATAAAGAAGGCTAGTGTCAGCATTGCTGTGGTTTCATGTTTTGACCTCATTCTTTCGGTCAAAACCCGATTTTCCACAGGAAAGAAAAGCATCCAGATTTTCAAATTGTGGATTTGTTCTCCGGACATGTGTGTTGTTGCCAAGACCAACATTCATTGCTCATCCCTAGTCTCCCTGAAACAATAGCGGGTGGTTGCCACCGTCTTGATCCACTGGAGTCCATTAGATGTTGAGGCAGATAATCTCCAGGGTCTTGACCTAAGGACAATGAAGAGGTCGCATTCATAGAGGTCCATGTCAGGATGTGGAGGGGGACTTGGAGGTGATAGTATGAGTCTGCTATTGTTCCTCTCAGTAGTAGATGTCTCAGGGGAGGGATGTGCTGTTGAAGTAACCTTGATGAGTTGCAGTATTCACATGATGCATAATTGCAGCCAAAATGGGCTAGTGATAACAGTGTTGGGTAATGAGCCCTGCGTGAAACATGAAAATATTGTACTTGCACCAAGGCTTTATGCATTGAGCTGGATGTAGATTGGACTGTCAGAATCAACGTTTGTATCAGGCTTGGATTACTATGGGGTTAATGGTGCTGACAGTGTGCAGCCTAAATACACTGTGGTGGGTCATGAGAACAATTTGACCTGCTTTTAAAGTCACTGTGACTATGGTCAGAAGATAGCAAATGTTGTTATGTAAACTATTGTTGGCAACTGTCTGCCAATGGTGTGACCAGTCAGCAGTTTGCCTCAGTTGCAACATTAGGAATAGAAATAGGAGCAGGAGTGGACCATAAGGCTTCAACTCCACCTTGCCTCCCACTCCCCATATCCCATGATTCCCCGAGAGACCAAAGATCTGTCCATCCCAGCCTGCCACATATTCAATGATGGCTCATTCACAACCCTTTTGAGTGAAGAAATTTCTCATCTCAGTCCAAAATGGTTTAGCACAGTGGGCTAAACAGCTGGCTTGTACTGCAGAACAAGGCCAGCAGCACGGGTTCAATTCCCATACCAGCCTCCCCGAACAGGCGCCGGAATGTAGTGACTAGGGGCTTTTCACAGTAACTTTGTTGAAGCCTACTTGTGACAATAAATTATTATTATTATTATTATTATTATTATTATTAATAATCAGTCCCTTATCCTGAGATTGTGCCTCCGTGTTATAAGAACATAAGAACTAGGAACAGGAATAGGCCATCCGGCCCCTCGATCCTGCGCCATCATTCATTAAGATAATGACTGATCTTTTTGTGGACTCAGCTCCACTTACCCGCCTGCACACCACAACCCTTAATTCCTTTTCTGTTCAAAAATCTGTCCATCTTTGCCTTAAAAACATTCAACAAGGTAGCCTCAACTGCTTCACTGGGCAGGGAATTCCACAGATTCACAACCCTTTGGGTGTCGAAGTTCCTCCTCAACTCAGTTCTAAATCTGCTCCCCTTATTTTGAGGCTAAGCCCCCTAGTTCTAGTTTCTCCTGCTAGTGGAAGCAATCTCCCTGCTTCTATCTTATCTATTCCCTTTATAATTTTCTATGTTTCGATAAGGTCCCCCCTCATTCTTCTAAATTACAATGAGTATAGTCCCAGTCTACTTAGTTTCTCCTCATAAGCCAATTCTCTCAACTCCGGAATCAACCTAATGAATCTCCTCTGCACCCCCTCCAGTGCCAGTACATCCTTTCTCAAGTAAGGAGACCAAATCTGAACACAGTACTCCAGGTGTGGCCTCACCAGCACCCCAGACAGCTGCAACACAACCTCCCTGTTTTAAACTCCATCCCTCTAGCAATGAAGGACAACATTCCATTTGCCTTCTTAATTACCTGCTGCACCTGCAAACCAACATTTTGCAATTCATGCACAAGGACACCCAGGTCCCTCTGCACAACAGCATGCTGCAATTTTTTACCATTTAATAGCCTATTTTGCTGATATTCCTACCAAAATGGATGACCTCACATTTAGCAACATTGTACTCAATCTTCCAGACTCTTGCCCACTCACTTAAACTATCTATATCCCTCTGCAGACATTGTGTCCTGTGCACACTTTGCTCTACCACTCATCTTAGTATAATCTGCGAACTTTGACACATTACACTTGATCCCCAACTCCAAATCATCTATGTAAATTGTAAACAATTGTGGTCCCAACATTGATCCCCGAGGCACACCACTAGCCACTGATCACCAACCAGAAAAACACCCATTTATCCCCATTATTTGCTTTCTGTTAGTTAATCAATCCTCTATACATGCTAATACATTACCCGTTATGCGCCTTTATCTTATGCAGCAGCACTGTCCGTGTGGAATTTGCACATGAATGAAAATGAAAATAGTTTATTGTCACAAGTAGGCTTCAATGAAGTTACTGTAAAAAGCCCCTAGTCGCCACATTCCGGTGCCTGTTCGGGGAGGCTGGTACTGCACATTCACCCAAAGAGGTGCAGGGTAGGTTGATTGGCCACGCTAAATTGCCCCTCAATTGGAAAAATAAACATTTTTTTTAAAAAAAGTGGGTGGAGGGGTCCCCGAACAGGTGCCGGAATGTGGCGACTAGGGGCTTTTCACAGTAACCTCATTTGAAGCCTACTTGTGACAATAAGCGATTTTCATTTCATTCCATCATGTCATTTCATTCATTTACTAGATAAGTAGCCCCTCCAGAAAGCCAGACACAATGGGTTGAATGGCCTCCTTCTGGCCTATAACCTGTCATTCTGTGATCATGCCATTTGCTTTCCTAATTGTTTGCTGTACCTGACTGCAAATGTGTTGTATTCCTTGTGTGGGTACACTTAAGTCTCTCTGAATATCAACATTTAAAACGCTATTCTGGCATTTCAGTTCTAATGACCAAAGTGAAAAACTTCCCACTTCCCCACATTATACTCCACCTGCCACTTTGTTGCCCCCTCACTGAAACTGTCAACATAACATCCCTTTGTGTTGGGGACTTCCGTGGGGGCATGTAGGAGAAGGTCGCGCATAAGGTAGCTCCCGCCAGAGTCCTTGTTTTTTGGTACTTTTAGCTCGGTTCCCGGGGCAGTTGGTTGACACTCCCAGCCCATCTAACTGTATTTTGTGAGAAGATGTCGAAAGCTGTGCAAAAGAATGTTGGAAGGAAGGGTGAGAGTGGTAACCCTTCGGCGGAGGAGGTGCGAAGCTTGTAGGAAGTAAAGATGGCAGAAGCGACTTTGTCGGGTGGGGCTGTGCCTATCAGTGTAGAAATGGTGATGGAGGTAATGGCACTCGAGTTCGAGAGACAATTTGGCAAACACTTTTAGAAGCAAGGAAGAGAGATGGAGACCTATAAGAGATTGGGAAGGACCATGGAGGCAGTGAAGGAGCATAGAAGATGCTAAAGGGGGTAGTGGAGACCTTGTCACGACAAAGCGACCAAATAGTCTCGCAGGAAGCTGAGCTGCTAGTGGTGCAGGAGAGGAATTTTTTTTTTCTCAATAAAGGGGCAATTTAGAGTGGCCAAGCCACCTACCTTGCACATCTTTGGGTTGTGAAGGTGAGACCGACGCAGACACTGGGAGAACGTGCCAACTCCCAGGACCCGGGATCGAACCCGGGTCCCTGGCGCCGTGAGGCAGCAGTGCTAGCCACTGCCGTCGTGCCACCCGATGGAGGAGAGGAATCAGGGCCTGAGGGGAAAGGTTGACTACTTGGAGAACAGGTCGAGGAGGCAGGAACTTGGGTTTGTGGGTTTGCCAGAGGGGTTGGAGGGGCCGAGGCCGACCGAGTACAAAGATGATGATGGGGGGTGGGGGCAGGGGTGGATGAACAGATGTTCCCCCCCTGATCTGGATGGGGTCCACTGAACACTCCGGCCGAGGCCATGGGCAAATAAGCAGCCATGGGCAGTGATAGTTTGTTTCCACAGTAACCGGACGAAGGAGCAGGTCCTGAAATGGGCCAAAGAAAACTGGAATGTGAGGTGGTAAGGGAGCAGCATTCGAATTTATCAGGATGTCGCGGCAGAGCTTGCGAAGAGGTATGTGGCCTTTAATAAGGCTAAGTCGACATTGTACAAGAGCAGAGTGCGTTTTGGTGTGGTGCACCTGGCAAGATTGAGAGCCACGCACAACTCAAAGGATCGTTTCTTCGAGACGGTGGAGGAGGCAGATGCTTTCGTCAAAATACAAGAAACTGAGTGGGGGAGAGGGGAGAAGTTTCTTTCCCTTTTCTTTGTTCTTGGGTGTGGAACCTGGCGGGAGGGGACTACCTCTCTAGCATTTGGATCTTAGCTAGTAAACGGGAGTGTGGTAGGGGCAGGGGCTGCAGCCTGTTGGACCTGTTTGGACAAGTTCCGATGAGCCTAGAGGGTTTGTTTGGTGGAGAGGGGGGAATGGCAAGGAGAGAGCATTGTTTGTTGGGAGGTAGCTGGCAGGTTTCTGGGTTAGGGGAAGTGTGGGAGGTGGCGGCCAGTCGGGTAGCTTGCTGACGGTGACCAAAGGGTTTTCTTTGTCTCACCTTATAGGTGGGCCTCGGTTCTAGGAACTTGGAAGAAGGACAATCCCTCGCGCTGGAAATGGCTGACTTGAGAGGGAGCTGGTGCCTTTATTAGTGGAGTTGTTCGAGGACTCGGTAACACAGGGTTCCCTGCCTGAGATGTTGATGCAAGCATCAATTTCACTTCTATTAATGAAGGATAAAGATCCTGTGCAATGTGCGTCGTACCATCCTATTTCTCAACTTAATGTGGACACCAAGATATTGGCCAAGATATTAGCACTGAGACTGGAGTCATGTCTTCCTCAAGTTTCAGGGAAGATCAGATGGGTTTGTCAAAGGCCAGCAATTGCCGTCTAACATGCGGTGATTGCTAAATATGGTACTTTCCCCGACTGCAGAGCCTGTTCCAGAGGTAATCGACACAACAGATGCTGAGAAGGCATTCAATGGGGTAGAATGAGGGTATCGTTTTGCGGCTTGGAGAAGTTTGGACTGGGTCCTAAGTTTGTGTCTTGGATACGGCTTGTACAAAGCCTCAACAGCTAGCGTCCGGACCATGAACTCGGGGTATTTCCAATTGAATAGGCGAACGAGTCAGGATGCCCTATGTCCCCCCCCCCCCCCCTCTTGTCATCGCCTTGAGGACTTCAGATAAGTGGAGGGGGACAGTGAGGTGAGGGGTGAAGCATAGGGTGTCCCTGTATGCTGATGATCTCTTACTTTGTGTGACGGACCCGGTCCCCACCATGGGCGCCATAATGGAACAGCTGAAGTGCTTTTGCTCTTTTTCAGGGTCCAAGCTAAACTTGGGAAAAATTGAATGCTTTACAGTAAATCCTCTGGGGAGGGTAGTTCATTGAGGGGTGCAACCTTCTCATATGGCTGGTTTGCATTGGTTTAGGTTGCAAAGCTTTGTGTATCTGCAGGTCCAAATAGCCCGTCTCCGTAAATTGAACGATGCGAGCTTGGTAGGTCGGGTCAAGGCCGATCTTCAAAGGTGGGATAATCTTACCCAGTCTTTGGTGGGTAGGGTCAGTCAATCAAGATGGACATCTTGCCAAGATTTTTGTTTTTGTTCCAGTGTTTGCTGGTCTTTCACCCTAAATCTTTTTTGGGAGTTGAAAAGTTGATTACATCCTTTATATGGGTGTTCAAATTGGGAGGATTCGTAGGGCAGTACATCAAAGGGATAGACAGTCAGGGTCCTGAACCTGATATTTTCCAATTGGGCTGCTAATGCGGAGAAGATGTTGGGTTGGTGAGGTGACCCGGCAGCCCCGTGGGTGCGGATGGAATCAAAGTCGTGTTGAAGGTCTGGTTTGAGGGCATTAATGACGGCCTCACTCCCGTTCTCACCAGCAAAGTATTTGTCCAAACCAATGGTTGAAGCTATGGAGACAATTTTGACAGCATTTTAAATTA
This sequence comes from Scyliorhinus torazame, assembly GCF_047496885.1. Classification (NCBI taxonomy): domain Eukaryota; kingdom Metazoa; phylum Chordata; class Chondrichthyes; order Carcharhiniformes; family Scyliorhinidae; genus Scyliorhinus; species Scyliorhinus torazame. Next base: position 113,123,276 of record NC_092716.1, read on the forward strand.
GGGTCAGTGTCAAAGCTGGCTACCATTTGTGCAAACCATTGAGGCTGCAAGACTGGGTACCACTTTCAGGGGGGTAAGAAGGGAAGGGGCTGGATAGAGTGGGTGATTCGTACCTGGTGGGGCCGTTTGCCAGTCTAGGGGAACTGTCACAAACGTTTGGGCTCTCACCTGATTAAAAAAAAAAAAATAATTTAGAGTGCCCAATTACATTTTTTTCCACTTAAGGGCAATTTAGCGTGGCCAATCCACCTTCCCTGCACATCTTTGGGTTGTGGTGGTGAAACCCACGCAAACAAGGGGAGAATGTGCAAACTCCCCACGGACAGTGACCCTGAGCTGGGATCGAACCTGGGACCTCGGTGGTGTGAGGCAGCGGTGCTAACCACTGTGCCACCGTGCGGCCTCGCTCTCACCTGATTTATTGAGATCTTACAGGTTTGCAACTTTGCAAAGCGGATTTTCCCGACATTCCCCATGGCACAGCCAACCTCTCTTATGGAGAGGGTTATTTTGCTCGCAGAGTCGGAGGAAGGGAGCATTTTCGGTATTTATGAACGGATTTTGGCGGAGGATTCAGTGTTGGTGAAGTGGGTTAAGGCCAGATGGGAGGAGGAGTTTGGGCCCATATTAGATGACGAGGTGTGGAGTGATGCCCTGCTTAGGGGGAACTCTGCGCCTCGTGTGCGAGGTTTGGTTTAGTCCAAGGTAGTTTCTAGGGCATACCTGACTAAGTCCAGACAAGTGCAAGTGCTGCTCAAGCTGTCAAGACACTCGGGCCATACTGCTTGGAGTCGCCAGTTGGTGCTGCGTGTGTCTGACGGGGGATACGCGGTTCCCACCCCACCGACAGGGAATGAGGTACCAGTTCCAACTCTTTCAGTGCAACAAACACGTGCCATCAAGCGGAATGGGTGCAACACATGCATGGAAACCATGTGAACATGTTCTGGGCTTGACACAAGCTTGTGCATTTCTGGGTCTCCTTCTTTAGCACTATGTCGGCAATTCTGAAAATTGACCTGGAGCTTTGACCCTTCGTGGGCATATTTGGGGTGTCAGACTCAGCGGAACTGCAGAGCAGTCTTCACCTCGCTGAATGCCCGGAAGCAGATACTGCAGTGTGGAATTCTGCTTCTCTGCCCAATGCCTCAGTGTGGCTGGGAGATCTTTTTTTTTTTATTGGCTTTTTGCATATTTATAAACAGTTGTTGCTTATATACATTACATTTTTTTTGCCGGCGCTAATTTGCTTTATTTTACAGAGGGGTTTGTTTTGTCCTTCATTTGACTAGGTGTACGTACATTTTGCTTTCCTCTGGATCGGTCTATGATGTCCCCCCTTCCTCCCTCCCAACCCCCATTGGTTTCTGCACCCTTCGTTGCTGGCCTGGAAGAGATTTTGGAACAGGCTGACGAACAGCCCCAAGTATCCAGGAAACCTTCCTCTGACCCTCGGATGGCGTACTTAATCTTCTCCAGGTGAAGAAATTCTGAAAAGTCAGTGAGCCAGTCTGCAGCTTTGGGTGGTGCCGATCGCCAGCCGAGCAGGATTCTCCGGCCTGCGATTAGAGAAGCGAAAGCAAGGGCGTTAGCCCTCTTCCCCATGTGTAGCTCTGGCTGCTCCAATACCCCGAAGATTGCCACTATTGGGCATGGCTTCACCCTAACTCCCACAACTTTGGACATTGCCTCGGAGAATGCTGTCCAGAACCCAGCAAGCTTGGGGCAAGCCCAAAACATGTGGGTGTGGTTGGCCGGGCCCCTCTGGCACCGCTCACATTTGTCCTCCGCCTCCGGGAAGAACCTGCTCATTCGGGTTCTGGTCAGGTGCGCTCTGTGCATCACTTTGAGCTGCATTAGGCTTAGCCTTGCGCAGGAGGAGGTGGAATTCACCCTGCTCAGTGCTTCGCTCCAGAGTCCCCATCGTACCTCTGTCCCCAGTTTGTCCTCCCATTTTTGTCTGGTCCCGTTCGGTGGTGTTCGGGCTCTGTCCATTAGCTGTCCGTATATTGTCCCACATAGACCCCCCTTCTCGCTGCTTGTGCCTATCAGGTCCTCTAGTAGTGTGCTTTCTCGGTCCCCGGGGCACCCTACTGTCTCTTTGCGGAGGAAGTGCTTTGTTTGGAGGTGTCTCAATTACTGTCCTTTTGCTAGTTTCCACTTCCTCGTCAGTTCGTCCAGTGTCGCCAGTCTGTGCCCTACATCGAAGTCCCCGACCGCCAGTGTGCCCCCGTCTCGCCTCCATCTTTTGAAGGTGGTGTCTAGCATGGCTGGGGGGAATCTGTGATAGCCGCAGATGGGGGCCGTAGGGGACATTTTGATTATCCCAAAGTGCTGTCCCAACTGGGTCCACGTTCTCAGCGTGGCCGCTACCACTGGGCTCGTTGTGTACCTTGTTGAGGAGGATGGGAGTGCTGCTGTGGCCAGGGCCCGGAGGGTTGTTCCTTTACAGGATGCCTCCTCCATTTGTACCCAATCTGTGTCGTGTTCTTGTACCCATCCTCTCACTTTGTGGCTGGGAGATCTGATGGAGTTCCTACACCTTGAGAAGATCAGGGGGCGGCAATGCAGTGGTTAGCAGTGCTTCCTCACGGCGTTAAGGACCCAGGTTCGATTCGGCCTCAGGTCACTATCCGTTGGAGTTTGCACATTCTCCCCGTGTTTGGTGAGTCTCACCCCTACAACCCAAAGATGTGCAGAGTAGGTGGATTGGCCATGCTAAATTGCCCCTTAATTGGAACATTTGTTTTTAAACCTTGAGAAAATCAAGTACACTGCAGGGGGAACAACTGAGGGGTTTTACCAAAGATGGCACCCATTCATTGTTTACTTCAAGGAGCTGGTCTCCATTAGATGTTAAGGGGGGGAAGATGGGAAGGGGTTAGGTTGTGGGAGGGGTTAGGCTGTGTTTTGGGGGTTTTATGTTTGTACTGGTGTTTTATTCTGTTTTGTTCTGTATTACATATTTTGTATTATATAAATGAAAAATCTGAATAAAAAGTATATTTTTAAACATCTCTGTGTCCTCCTCACAGCTTGCATTCTCACTTAGGATTGCTGACGATACAAAACTAATTGCTATAAACGCAAAATATAGTGGCCGTTGGATATCTGAAATAAAAACCAAGTGCTAGAAATACTCAGTAAATCTGACAGTATCTATGGAGAGAGAGAAACAAGAGTTTCTGTTTCGAGTCGAAAATGATTTCTTCGGAAAGAGTCCTATTCAATTTGAAAAGTCAATCTCTATTTCTCTCCCCACAGATGCTGTTAGATACGTTACTCACTGACTGTGTGTAAGCAATTAATATAAACGGGAAGAGACGACACAGGACATGCCGGGGCTAAACAGAATATGAGATAAAAGAGAGAACTTCCATTCATATAGTGCCTTTCAGACCCTCAAGGTGTCCCAAATTGCTTCACCGGCAATTAAGTACTTTTGCTGTGTAGTCATTGTTGTAATGTGGGACACCTCGTAGCTAATTTGGGGACAGTAAGTTCCCACAAACAACAATGAGATAATAACCAGATAATCTGTTCTTAATTATGTTGGTTGAGGGATAAATATTGACCAGGACACCAGGAGAGCGCCCTGCTCTTCATGCTATTGTTTGTAAAATTCAGACATTTAGACCAGTTTATTATTCAAACGTACTACCCAGGTGCCCTTATTCACGAGGTGAACAAAGGACAGACACAAGTTAACAATTCAACCCAAAGGGCAGCACAGTGGCGCAGTGGTAGCACAGTTGCCTCACGGCGCTGAGGTCCCAGATTCGATCCCGGCTCTGGGTCACTGTCCCTGTGGAGTTTGCACATTCTCCCCGTGTTTGAGTGGGTTTCACCCCCACAACCCAAAGATGCATAGGGTAGGTGGATTGGCCACGCTAAATTGCCCATTAATTGGAAAAAATTAATTGGATACATTAAATTTTTTAAAAAACAATTCAACCCAAGTTTATTTTCAAACACAATGAAACAGTTATCCACCCAAATTATCCCACCTGGAATAGGCCTAAGCTTCTTCATCCTACCCGTGGCGACAAACTGGATCGAGCGGCGGGTCCAATCCTCTGAGTCATGGTCGTCTCAGGGCCTTCGACCGCGAAGGTGGGTCACGCACGTTACTTCCTTCTGTCCCCTGTCCTGCCGTTGAGTCTTCTCCACTGCCTCTGCATAGAGTCTTCGCTCGGGGGGGTCCTGGCGGTCGATTTTTATTAGCCTCTCCGTGCCGTTTCAGAAAGTTCTCTGACCCTCAGTCAGTGTGGTCTCGGGGCAGGGTCACAACACTCAGTGGAGTTGCTGATTGCAATTCTGCAGGACACTAGGAACCCACCTCCAGAGGATCCATCTCCAGGTGTATTGTCTGCACATAACCTTACTCCACATATGGTAATTACGGGAAATCTGGGTGCGAGAAAGTCTAGCTTCATCTGGGCAATCCACAAAAATCGATTCATTTGAATGGGACTGATTATCTCCTGATGCCTTGTTTACAGGGCAAGCCCAGACTTGCCCCGACTGTCTATCTCTGCTCAATGTATTCGAACTTGCATGTTCGAATTCCCATCAGGCCTGCCTGTGGGGCTGACTATGGCTTTGATTTTAAAATGTCCAATTCTTAATTTAAAGTGTCCAATTGTACTTGCAAAATTCAACTCGTAAACCCTTCCAACATGTGCCAATGTCAGTAAGAATGGGAGAGATTCCTGGTCAATCAGGCCATGTGACGGAAAGAACTTTGGAGCCTCTGCCATCACAACCCATAGCTCCAGACTGCAACATGCAGGTAAAAGTGTGTTGCCACGGCAACTCAGACTCGCGATGTGGATCAGATTGGTGCCAACAGCTCGAGGTTTGATCCCCATTCTGGTTGGGGTGGATTGGGGACCTGCCTCCTTGCCCTATCCATGGTGGAGATCACTGAGCTGTGGGTTGGACCTGGGCAGAGAACTCAGAAGAATAAACATTTCTGCAATGGTAGATTCAGAACGGCCTGGATGCAAGCTTCTCCCAGTGGTGATTTGAAGTGCTAATTGTTTACTCTAAAGGAGAATTGTTATCGTACAATCTTTCAACATTTTAGGCAATTTTAATACCAAATTATCCAGGTTGTCACGTCATTAAATTGACTCAGCAGGGGGCTTAACTGCACAAATTCAGAGGTCTCCTAGCTCCAAGGGCAGCTGTTTTTCAGAGTGGTAACTATCACGATCCGAGTCCTGAAAACTACAAATTGCCACCCAGCATCCATAGCCTTTTGTGGGAAGAGTGGGAAGATTTCCAGAAGCCTTTGAGGAAATATTGATAAATTCCACTCCTAAAATTTCAAGCTCTAATTTTGGGATGAAACCCCTTTGTCCTGGGTTTTCCTCTCCATCAAATGCAACTAATGTATTGACCGCCTAGATCTGATCACCCTTGCTAGAAAGTATGTGCGTGTGTTGACTGGGATATCACAGATACTATACCTTGAGAAGAGGTAGGAGAGACATGGTCCTGGTGGGTGACTCTCCTAAAATCATTCCTCATCTCTCCATGCTCTTGCAGGGTCTTTCATCACAGACAGTAATTCCAACTTTGGTTTGCCTCCTGCAGGTTTGTGACATCTCAGCTAAACCCACTCAAAGATCCTGTGATCCTGTGGCTGAATGGTGGACCTGGGTGCAGTTCCTTAGATGGATTCCTCTCTGAAAATGGACCTCTGCATGTAAGTGCTTGTCTTACTGAAGGGTGATGATTGAGTTTTCTGTTGGCTAATTGTTAAGACAACAGTGTTGACTTTAACTCACCCCTGGGCTGGTGGGAAGGGAACAGCCAGGACACATGGTTCTGTTCTGATCCATTGTTCACCTACCAGCCCGAGATGTGCTTGAAGACCGGCAAACCCAAACCCTTGTTTCCCCTTTCCACTCCCAGAACATGCATTAGGGATAGAATAGTGATGTTCTGATCAGCCTGGCTCACTGCTCATAGAGTCATAAGAGTTTTACAGCACAGCAAGAAGCCTTGGGCCCATCATGAGTGCCCCCCACGTCCTCCCAACCTTCTCTGCTCTAAGGAGAACAACCACAGCCTAACTAGCCTCTCTTCAAAGCTGAAACACTCCAGCCCAGGCAACATCCTGGTGAATCTCCTCTGCACCCTTTCCAGTGCAATCACATGCTGTTACAGGGTTGCAAAATTATACTCTGAGCCATTGGGGGATCTGGGAGAAGATTATTGATATGAAATGGAGGAATGTGCACTGAGTGAACAGGAGATAAATAGCCAAGGAGCTCCTCAAAATTCCTTCAAGTTCTTCCCTGGATAAGGAATAGAGCTAAAGCATTGGCTCAGTGCAGAGCCCCTGAACAGCAGATGTGCCTGCTCAGTCGGGCACCAAGAAATTAATCTTTCATTGGGCAATTAACCAGTTCAACTACTTATTCAATGGGATGGAGTGTGAGGGTGCCCCAGAGGTAGTATAAGGGCCTGGGTGGGGGGATGCTGGCGAGTGTAGAGTTTAGGGGCCAGGGTGGTAATTGTCCTCATTAAATATATTCAGGTGGCAGGCATTGATGGGATAGTTATCTGAACATCTATAAAGAGATCCCTTTCACTTGTTAAGCAAAAGCTGGGGACAAAGCATTCACTGTCCGGAGGTCTTGCGGCGCAGTGGGTAACATCCCCATTTCCAAAATGGTTTAGCAGAGTGGGTTAAACAGCTGGCTTGTGCTGCAGAACAAGGCCAGCAGCGCGGCTTCAATTCCCATACCAGCCTCCCCGAACAGGTGCCGGAATGTAGCGACTAGGGGCTTTTCACAGTAACTTTGTTGAAGCCTACTTGTGACAATAAGCGATTATTATAGGGCAGCACGGTAGCATTGTGGATAGCACAATTGCTTCACAGCTCCAGGGTCCCAGGTTCGATTCCAGCTTGGGTCACTGTCTGTGAGGAGTCTGCACATCCTCCCCGTGTGTGCGTGGGTTTCCTCCGGGTGCTCCGGTTTCCTCCCACAGTCCAAAGATGTGCAGGTTAGGTGGATTGGCCAACGTAAATTGTCCTTAGTGTCCAAAATTGCCCTTAGTGTTGGGTGGGGTTGCTGGCTTATGGGGATAGGGTGGAGGTGTTGACCTTGGGTAGGTGCTCTTTCCAAGAGCTGGTGCGGACTCGATGGGCCGAATGGCCTCCTTCTGCACTGTAAATTCTATGATGATCCTGCCTCTGAGCCAGAAGCTCCAGGTTCGAGTCACACCTTAGGACTTGATGGCTAAGGAAGGGGTGTCCATAATATGGTCCAGGTGAGTGTCAACCTGCAAAATCCTTCCAAACACGGCAATAGCTGGCAATAAGAGCGGGAGAGACTCCTGGTCACCAATGCTTGGTGTGGAGTGATGCCCTCAAGCTATAAGCCCTTGGTGACAGACCAGCGACCTGTTCCTGGAAGAGCTAAATTTGGAAACAAATAAACGAGTGCCTTGTGCACCACTAGACGTGGGAAGAGAAACAATAATCCATCATACATGGTACAAGATGTATAAAGAGTCACTTGTCCCATGCAATGAAAGGTTAAGATGATTTATAGACTCCGGGTCGCTTGTCTTTTCTGCCGCCTTGAGGAGTCCATGTGCTACATATGTATAGATTTTGTGCGAGGTACGGCCCTTTTCAATAATTTGAAGGGGGTGCACCTTAGGTTTTTCTTGAACTTCAGCCCCATGCTCCTGATCTTTGATGTCGAGTGGAGTGGGCAAGGTGCAGGACTTCTTGTAAGCCTGCTCCTGGGCCTGACCAGGGTGGCCATTAACAGGTTCAGGCAATGGGCAGTTGAGGTGTTTGTTCAGCCTGACTGTCTGCCCCTCTTCTGCGGTTACAGTTGTGCCCAGTGCCTCTGGAGAGGGAGCATTGTTCACTGCTAGTGGCCTTTCACAACCAGTGTACGCCGCAGGCTGGAGTGCTCTATCAGCCCCCAAAACCATATTTTCATTTACGTTTTGTTTTTAGTGAGCGTCTCGTTAAGAGACTTTTAAATTAGTTTCTATTTGTTCATTTGATTTACAGAAGAGCATATGAAGAGACACTTCCAAACACACGAGTTAAGTGGAGTCGGGAGATATATGCCTGTAATGTTTCACTCTGAAGAAATCTATTTCATGTAGAGACTGGCTCTGGTTTACCAATTGGCAATCAGTAGTATAACATGAGCGGGGAAGTTGGTTAATGCAAATTCAGGTCGATTGGTCACATCCTGTTTACTCCAGTATATTTACTTCCAGGTGAATGACGATGGCAGTACACTCTACATCAATGAGTACAGCTGGAATAAGGTGGCCAATGTTCTGTACCTGGAATCCCCGGCTGGGGTTGGCTTCTCCTATTCTGATGATAAAGTCTACACCACCAATGATGATGAGGTATTGTGCTCAACCTCTCCCCCCCTTCGGACATCCCAGGTAGTGAGAGCAGTTTGCTGGGGGGTTGGTGATCCCTGTGGCACTGAATCACGATTCCTTTTCCACTCTGACCCAGTTGCATTCAGAAAAGCACTTTTTTTTTTTTTTTGCCTACTCTAGTTTCATCAATTTTCAATCCTCCTCCGATGTCTGTCCCGTACTCTAGGCCGATGCCCAGGATTTCACGTGTTGTGTTCTGTAGCCAAGAGCAGCTTGATTATCGGGTCAAAAAATAACAAAACAACTTGTATTTCTATAGTGCCTTTTGCAACCTCGGGATGTCCCAAAGCACCAATCAAGTATTTCTGAAGGGCGATCATTGTTGTAGAAAATATGCCACCAATTTGGATCCAGCAAGATCCCACAAAGAGCAATGTAATAATGACCCGATAATTTATGTTTTGTAATGTTGATTGAGGAATAAATGTTGACCAGGACACTGGGCATAGTTCATCTGGTCTTTGATCTTTTACATTCACATGAAAGGAAATCTCTTTGATCTTTTACATTCACATGGGGCCTTGATTTAGCATTCTGACAGTTCCCTCCCTACTGATGTCAGCCTGGATTGTGCCCTGAAGTCTCCTGAGTGGGATTTGAACCCACAACCTTTTGACTCTTGTGGTAGCCACCACTAACTGTATATTAGATGTAGTATGGTAAGGCTCATGTACTAGAGGTACATGGGTAAATCCCTGCCTGCTGGCTCCGCCCAGTAGGTGGCGTATAAATGTGGGTGCTCACCGGAGCTGCTCCCATTCTGGTAGCAGCAACAGGAGGCCACACATCTTTGCTCAATAAAGCCTTGATTATTCACTACTCTCGTCTTTGTAGTAATTGATAGTGCATCAACTCTTTTAAAGGTGAGGGAGCTCCCCAGCGAGCCACAGCTGACACCGAAATGATATGGGACATGAACAAATTCCATCTCAAAGTTTTCAGGGCAGCCAGCAATCCTGAACCCAGTAATGTCAATGACTTTAGCTGGCAGGTTCTCTATGAGTCTTTCACCCTGCAGGAAGCACAGCTCTAACTCCTGATCTTGTATTCGCCTCCCTACTCCTCACTTCAACAGGTTGCCGAGAACAACTACCTGGCCCTGCAGGATTTCTTCAGCAAGTTTCCCAACTTCACAGGAAACGATTTCTATGTAATTGGTGAAAGTTATGGCGGAATCTACACACCGACTCTGAGTCTGAAAATCGCCAACGGTCCTGCCAAGATTAACTTCAAGGTATTTGCATTTCCTTCTGCGCTGGAAACTGGATCAGCCTCTTCTCGGCCCCGTGTTCATCCCTCCACCTGTTATTGTTTGGATGGATTGTCCTGGCTGTAATCTGGGACACTGGCCCCAGACCCACACATGGTATTGAAGCAATTAATAAAGGGTGAGAGAGAGTAAAGAGCCTGCATTTAATACAACATTTTATCACAATGTCAGAAAGAGCCTCGCAGGTAATGAAGTACTTTTGAAGTGTCATCGTTATTACAATGTAGGAAACATGGCTGCCAATTTGGACACAAACAGCAATAATTTGCTTTCCTGATGTTGGTGGGATAAACCTATGCCAGAACATTAGGGAAGACTACCCAGCTGTTCTGTGGATATAGTGCTTTTATTTCTATCTGAAGTAACAAGGTGAAGATTTGGTTCAATGTCTCATCAAACAAAAAGCACTCTCTCAGTACTACACTGACGTGTCAGGCTGAATTGATGTCCTCCAGTCTCTGGAGTGGGAGTCAAACCTCCTGGCTTGGAGGTGAGGTGATATCTATTGAGCCAGTGGTTGCAGCTCCAGTTATTCAGTGTCTTCGGCCACTGTCAAATCTCCCTGCCAATCTCTGGCATCAGCTGTGGGTGGGGGAGCAATTGGCCCCAGTATCCTGCAAGTGAAGATTGGCCTTATTGGACAGAGTGGTACTCGTATATCCTGGAGTCACTGTCTTCAGGATGTGGATGGGGGCGGCAGGGGCCCAGCTTGTTGTGGTGATGCTACATTCTCTGTTCTAGGGATTTGCAGTCGGGAACGGATTAAGCAGCACGTATTTCAATGACCAGTCGCTCGTCTATTTTGGATATTACCACGGACTCTTCGGGGACACGTGGGTATTGTGTTCGTACCTCTAAACCAGGTGTATTAAATCACAGCGTGAGGTTGGGCTAAAGGGGCATCGTCCTCTCTCACCCCAAAATTTTGCACGGACCAGAAACTGAGGGAGGCAAGAGAGAAAATTGCTGGGGCCTTGTCAGAAAACTTTGTATCCTCATTGGCAACAGGTGAGGTCCCAGAGGACTGGGAAATAGCTAATATTGTAACTTTGTTTAAGATGGGTAGCTGGGCTAAAACAGGAAATTATAGGACAGTGATCCTTACACCAGTGTTAGAGAAATTATTGGAAAAGATTCTTAGGGACAGGATTTACTCCCATTTGGAAACAAATAGCCTCATTAGTGATAGGCAGCATGGTTCTGTGAAGGGCAGGTCATGTCTCACCAACTTGATCGAGTTTTTTAAGGAAGTGACAAAGATGACTGATGAAGGAAGGGCAGTGCATGTTGTCTACATGGACTTCAGTAAAGTCTTTGTCAAGGTCCCTCATGGCAGACTGGTACAAGAGGTGAGCTGGCAAGATGGATACAGGACTGGCTCGGTCATAGAAGACAGAGGGTAGCAGTGGAAATGGGCTTCTCTAAATGGAAGGCTGTGATTAGTGGTGTTCCACAGAAATCTGGGCTGGGACCTTTGCTGTTCGCAGCATATATAAATGATTTGGAGGAAAATATAACTGGTCTGATTAGTAAGTTTGCGGACGACATGAAGATTGGTGGAGTTGCAGATAGCGAAGAGAATTGTCAGAGGATACAGCAGGATATAGATCGGTTGGAGACTTGGAAGGAGAAATGGCAAAGGGAGTTTAATCCAGACAAATATGAGGTAATGCATTTTGGAAGGTCGAATACAAGTAAGAATTATACAGTAAATGGCAGAACCCTTAGGAGTATTGACAGGCAGAGAGATCCGGGCGGACAGGTCCACAGATTACTGAAAGTGGTCATTCAGGTGGATAAGGTAGTCAAAAAGACATACAACATGCTTGCCTTCATCAGTCGGGGCACTGAGTATAAAAATTGAGTAGGGGCACTGAGAATAAAAATTGACACGTCATGCTGCAGCCGTACAGTACCTTAGGCCACATTTGGAATATTGCGTACTACCAGAAGAATGTGGTGACTTTGGAGAGGGTACAGAAGAGGCTTCCCAGGAGGTTGGCTGGTCTGGAGGGTATTAGCTATGAGGAGATGTTGGATAAACTAGGATTGTTTTCACTGGAACAACGGAGGTTGAGGGAAACCTTGATAGAGGTTTACAAAATTATGAATGGCATGGACAAGGTGGATAGTCAAACACTTTTTCCCAGGGTGGAAACGTTAATTACTCGGGGACATAGGTTTAAGGTGGAGGGGAAAAGTTTAGAAGGGACTTGCGAGGCAAGTGTTTTACACAGAGTGGTGAGTGCCTGGAATGCGCTGCTGGAGGAGAAGATGGAAGCAGGTATGATAGCCGCATTTTAAGAGGCACCTTGATGGATCATGAATAGGATGGGAATAGAGAGATGCAGACCATGGAAGTGCAGAAGGTTTTAGATTAGACAGGCATCATGATCAGTGCAGGCTGGGACGGACGATGGGCCTGTTCTTGTGCTGTACTGTTCTTCGACCAGATCAGCAACCCTGTTCAATGTGAGAGAACCTGGTCCCATTGAGGCAGCCAGGCTACCATTGTGTGCGGTGCCACATCCTGGAGTCTGCAAAGTGTTCAATGGATTGGTCATTATCATCTCGTGTCACATCTGTTCACTGTTCAGAATTGTTCAGTGGGAAATCTCGTCTGAAAAACAACTGTTTACCATTACTCTATTTCCCATCATTCAGCCATGCTGCTGCTATCCTTTTTTATTCCATGGCTTTGGTAGAAATGTAGAAGAACAAATTTATAAGGAAATTACAGAGAAATGCAAGAATAAGACGTATTCTTTAGATTTATTGTCACATGTATTGTTCGGCAAACAGTCCAGATGGATCGCTCCATACATGAAAACATTGAACATACGATAAATATATGAAGATACATAATGAAAATACATAAACAGACACTGTGTAAAGTATACGGTATATAGTGCTACAACTGTAGAGAAGATGAGTAGATTATTTCAGTCCATCAGACGTAACAGTGGGGAAGTAGCTGTTTTTGAAGAGTTGTTATAATATATCTGAATATAGACAGGGATAGTAGTAGTGTCAAGGACAGAGGAGACAAGAGGTCATCATATATTCAGGAGAATATTCTATAGCATCACGTTGCCAGTCCAACAGGAAAGGAATGTTTTCCAGACTTGAGGAAGGTTCATAGTCGAATTCCCTCGAGGTCGGTGTTAAGATCTCGCCTCTTCCACCTAGACCTTGGTGGACAGGTCACAAACTTTCAAAATTTGTGAATAATAAGATATATAAAGGTATTGTGAACGGCTTAGCACGGTGGCGCAGTGGCTAGCACAATTGCCTCACGGCACCGAGGATCTGGGTTTGATCCCGGCCCCGGGTCACTGTCAGTGTGGAGTTTGTACATTCTCCCCATGTCTGCGTGGGTCTCACCCCCACAACCCAAAGTTGTGCACGGTGGGTGACTTGGCCACGTTAAATTGCCCCTTAATTGGAAACAAAAATAAATGGGTACTCTAAATTTAAATAAATGTATTTAAAAAAAGGTATTGTGAACTGTGGATAGCATCTGTGGACCCTCAAAACGACATAGACAGGTTGGTGGAGTGGGAGGGCAAGTGGCAGATGTAATTTAATGCAGACAAGTATGAAGTGATTCGGAGGAGGCAAGGTGGCGCAGTGGATAGTGCTGCTGTCTCATGGTGCTGAGGACCCGGGTTTGATCCTGGCCCTGGGTCCATGTGGAGTTTGCACATTCTCACCGTGTCTGCATGGGTTTCATCCCCATAAGCCTAAGATGTGCAGGGTAGGTGGATTGGCTATGCTAAATTGCCCCTTAATTGGAAAAAAAAAAATTGGGTACTCTAAATTTATTTTTAAAAAGTATGATGTGATTCATTTTGGTAGAAAAATGCTGAGATGCAACATAAAATAAAGGGCACAATTCTAAAGGGGTGTAGAAGTAAAGGGACCTATAGGATGTGCGTAAATCATGAAAGGTGGCAGGACGGGTTGAGAGAGCGGTTAATACGGCAGCATGGTGGCGCAGTGGGTTAGCCCTGATGCCTCATGGCGCCGAGGTCCCAGGTTCGATCCCGGCTCTGGGTCACTGTCCGTGTGGAGTTTGCACATTCTCCCCGTGTTTGCATGGGTTTCGCCCCCAAAACCCAAAGACGTGCAGGCTAGGTGGATTGGCCTCGCTAAATTGCCCCTTAATTGGAAAAAATGAATTGGATACTCTAAATTTATATTTTTAATAAAGAGAGCGCGGTTAATAAAACATTTGTCATCCTGGGCTTTCTCAGAAGGGGCACGGAGTACAAGAGCAAGGAAGTCATGTTAAACTTGTATAAAATATATTTTTTATAATCTTTATTAGTGTCTTACATTATAGGCTTACATTAACACTGCAATGAAGTTGCTGTGAAAATCCCCTAGTCGCCACACTCCAGCCCATGTTTGGGTACACTGAAGGAGAATTCAGAATGTCCAATTCACCTAACAGCACATCTTTCAGGACTTGTGTGGGAGGAAACCAGAGCATCTAGAGGAACCCACGCAGTCATGGGGAGAACGTGCAGACTCCGCAAGGACAGTGACCAAGCCGGGAATCAAACCCGGGTCCCTGGCGCTGTGAAGAATCAGAGCTAACCACTGTGCTACCGTGCTGCCCCTGGTTCAGTCTCAGCTGAAGTGTTGTGTCTAGTTCTGGGCACCACACTGTGGGAAGGATGTAAATGCTTCAGAGAGAAAGTGTAGGAAAGATTCATGAGAATGATTCCCGGGATGAGTGACAGGGATAGTAGTAGTGTCCAGGGCAGAGGAGGCAAGTGACGTGGATAGTTTGGAGAAGTTGGGACTGTTCTCCTTCAAGAAGTGATGGGTGAGAGGTGGTTTGATAGAAGTATTCAAAATCATGAGTGGTCTGGACTGAGTTGATCGAGAGAATCTGTTCCCACTGGTGGAAGAATGGAGAATCCAAAGGCATACATTTAAGGTAATTGGCAAAAGAAGCAATGGCGACATGAGGAAAATCTTTTTCATGCAGCGAGTGGTTGGGATTTGGAATGCACTGCCTGAGAGAGTGGTGGAGGTACGTTCAATTGAGGATTTCATGAGGGAATTAGAATTTATTATCTGAAAAGGAAGAATGTGCAGGGCAACGGAGAGCAGGTGGGAATGGCACTAAGTGAATTGCTCTGGGCCAGCACAAACAAACTGGGGTGAATGGCCTCCTGTGTTGTAACCAGTCTATGGTTCAACTTTGCTGGCATATTTGATATGAAGCACAAAATCAACACCTTTTGAAAATCTACATGCCGCTTCAACCACATTACCCTCATCAACCCTCCGTTACTTCATTAAAATGTCAATCAAGTTTGTTAAACATGATTTGCCCTGAACAAACCCCCGCTGGCTTTCCTTGATCTACATTCATCCAAGTGTTAATTTTGTCCAGAACTATCGCTTCTGAAAGCTTTCCCACCAGCCGAGTTAAATTGACTGGCTTGCGATTGCTGGTCTTATTCTCTCACACTTGTTCAAAATAAAGAGTGTAACATTTGCAGTTCTCCGGTTCTCTAATAACGTCCCTGCATCAATGGAGAATTGGAAAATTATAGCCCAGTGCCTTCCCAATTTCCACCTTTACTTCCATCAGTAACCGAGGATGCATCCCATCCGGACAAGCTGACTTATCAACCAAGTGCAACCAACTTTTCTAATGCGTCCTCCTTATCAATTTTTAGCTCATTCACTGTGACTGACAGTATCTTCTTCCTTATTCAAAACAGATGCAAAGTACTCATTTAGTACCTCAGCCTTATGCTCTACCTCGATGCATGGGTCTTTCTTTTATGTTTCTGATCAGCCCCACCCCTTACTACTTGCCTACTATTTGTATACTTATAGAAGGCTTTTAGATTCCCTCGTGTTAGCTACCAGGCTCTTTTCGGACTCTCTTTGCCTCTATTTCTTTTTCACTTCCTGTCTGAACTTTCAATATTCAGTCTGGTTCTCACTTGTGATATCTGTCATATGCTAACTTTTTCTCTTTCATCTTATTCTCATCATTGAGGTAGCTGTGGTTTTGTTTTAACCTACATTCCACATTCCCGCCCCCCTTCTCTTTTCTTTCCTACCCCATATTTTCTGAACACCTTGGTACCAGGAATATACAGTGCCCAGTTCTGCCCTTTTTAGAGCTAGATCAGTTTCACTGTGACACCATATGATAGCTGCAGACTGGGCTTGATGCAAGGGGAATGAGTGAGGGCTGCGATGGGAAGGAGAGGAAATATCTTGAGGGCATCTGACCCTGAGCGCACAAAAGGTACAGTCCGACATCATCTATCTTTCTTTCTTCCTAATTCCTTAAGATTGTGGAGCAAACTGAACAGATACTGCTGCAAAGACGGATCGTGCAACTTCTTCAACAACAGCGACTATAACTGCCAGGAATCAGTAGGTTCTCCTTCTTCACTTCTCCTCTCCAGCTTGCTTGTTTGCTCTAATTCTGCACGCTGTGGATATATGAAAGAAAGAGCACCTTTCACAAAGTCAGATGTCCCAAGTCCTTTGCAGCCGATGAAGTACTTTTACAACAGTTACGAGATTTCAAAATGAGGCAGCCAATTTAAGGACAGCAAAATTCTATGAACAGCAATGTGATAATGACCAAATCATCTGTTCTAGTGATGCTGATTGAAGGTAAAGTGTTTGCTTAGGACAATAGGATTACTCCCCCTGCTCTTTGAATTGTGCCACGGGATCTATTGAATCCAGCTGAGAAGGCAGGCCACCGGAAAGACAGTCCCTCCAACATTGCAGCACTCCTTCAGTACTGCGCTGGAGTGACAGCTGAGATTGTGCGCTCCTTCTGACTCAGGAGGTCAGAGTGAACATCGAATATTGATCACTTCTCCATTTTCTAGAGCAGGACAATTGTAGCTCAACTTACCGAGCCAAAACTGACCTCTATCAGATCAGCCAGCCAACTAGGAGCTCATCAATATCTGAAACATGCCTGACCATTGAGGAGTTGGCTGATCTCCAGTCTGATGGAGTTTCATTCTTCCCTCCGGGTGCCTGATAGGGACAAAATCAAGTTTGGGTACAATTTCTCACTCCTTTTGGCATTTCTTCTTCAGAGTGTCCCAGTCGGGGTGAGATACTGGGTGGTTAAGAAAGACATTTGATAGTGGAAACTGCCCGAGGAGGCATTGAGATGTAGTTACTCGTGCATTCCAAACTGCGGGATATTTAGTTTCCTTTGTATAAAATCATAGAGCAGGAAAGGAGGCCATTCTTCCCATTGTCGCTGTGCTGGGTCTTTGAATGAGCTTTCTAATTGGTTCCACGCCCTTCCATTTCTCCACCGCCTTGCAGACTTTTCCCCTTCAAGCATTGATCCAATTTCCTTTTGAAAGTTACTATTGAATCTGTTGGTGCGTTTAAGATTATCTTAAACTTTTGTAACATAAGAAAAAGAAAAGATTCTCATCTACCCCCAGTGCTTTCATTCATTACCACAAATCTATGTACACTAGTTCCAACTATCCTACCAATGGAATTGTTTCTCTCTCTACTCCGATAAAACCTATCGGAATTTTGAACACCAGTAAATCTCCTCCGACCAAACAGAGCAACACCAGCTTCTCCAATCTCTCCACATGACTGGAGTCCCTCCTCCCTTTGCCAATCAGGCAAATATGGTGGCCATAGTTGGACACCATATCCCAGTTGAAGCCTAACCAGTGAATTATGAATGTATGAATTAAGAAACACTTGCATTTATATAGCATCTTTCAAGACAACAATACCTCACAAAAAATGCTAGCAGCCCGCCAAGAACCCGGATTTGATCCCGGCCTCGGGTCACTGGCCGTGTGGAGTTTGCACATTCTTCCAGTATCTGCATGGGTCTCACCCCCACAACCAAAAGATGTGCAGGGTAGGTGGATTGGCCATTCTAAATTGCCCCTAAATTTTAAAGAAAATGCTAATTTTGAAGTGAAGTGACAGTTATAACGTAGGGGACGTGGCAGTTGGATTCTACACACGATCCCACAGACAGCAATGTGACAGTGACCAGACAACCTGTCCTTAGTGATGCTGATTGTCAGATAAATATTTTTATATTTATATTTGATTCAAACAGTACTCTAGGATATGTTCCATCCACCTTGAGATGATTGACTGATCTTCATTTATGTCTTGCCGTTGCACTTTCTGACTTTTGTGTATAAAGTTCCGGATCCTATAATTTGTTTTAACAGCTTTATAAACTTGTTGTGCTATCTTTATAGATTTAATAATGCCGCTGTCCGTTTCATGGAGGTGCATAATCCTTAACCCAGATGTATGTTCCCAGTTAGAGAGACAGATGTGTGACAAAGGTGGCAAAGTGATGGGTACCCAGGTAGCTTCAGAAAACAGTAAACAAATTATTTTCTTCACAGTTGAAGGAAGTCTTCATGATCATCTACAACAGTGGACTCAATGTGTACTCGCTGTACATGGACTGTGCTGGGGGAATACAAAGAAATAACATGCGCTTCCACAGAGACGTCAAGAACCTCTTTCAATTTTATCAATTTGAAATAATGGAGGTACAAACCACCTGTTTCCTCTCCATATAGAATCCCAATGGACCACTGGCATCCCATTGACTCCCACTGTACAGAATCCCAGTGGATCAAACTCCCTCTGTTCATTCTTGCTGTACAAAATACCAATGAGCTCAACCCTTTCTCATTAACTCCAATTCTACAGAATCCCAGAAGTCCATTCTGTTTCTATATATACTTTTCCTGTTCTCCATATAGAATATTTTTTAATTATCTGGAATTTCATAAATGATCTTGCCTATCTTTGTGTTAATCCAGGTTTAGTTGTTTTTGGCCTGTGTGGATAGTTTTTTGAGGTATGTCTGTGCTGCTGTAAGTCTCTATCTCTCTCTCTCTCACCAGAACGCCGATGATTCCGGGAATCTGGTTCCTCCATGTATTAATGGTACAGCTCAGAGGACATGGATAAATCATGCAAATGTGAGAAAGGCCCTACACATTCCAGAAAATGTCCAGTCCTGGGAACTCTGCAGGTATGAGACTATGCAGACAATTGCGGGTTAAAAACACCCCTTTGATCGCATGCCTTAGTTTAATCTCATTGCTTAACAAAAATCTACCCTGTCAATTTTTTGGGGAACTTGTAAATACCTTGATAGATCATCACTTGCCCTTCTAAACACATGAGCTGAATCTTGGATGATTTTGATTTATTTCTTATATTTATTCTAACCTGAGCTAAACATTCTCCTCTCCTGCAGTTCAGTGGTTGGTGACAGCTACCAACGTATCTATAACAACATGCAAGACTTCTACCTGAAGCTGCTCAGCAAGGGACTCCGTGTACTGGTCTACAATGGCGACACTGACATGGCCTGTAACTTCCTGGGGGATAACTGGTTTGTGCAGTCGCTGAAGCAGAAGGTATGTATTTGATACTCCGACTCGAGCTTAGATGTACCGAATTGATTTAGAAAGCTCCCTGACTGTAAACTTTTCATGTTTTCATAGAATCATAGAATTTACAGTGCACCCTATCCCCGTAACCCCACTTAACCTTTTTTTGGACACTAAGGGCAATTTAGCATAATCAATCCACCTAACCTGCACATTTTTGGACCGTGGGAGTAAACCAGAGCACCCGGAGGAAACGCACACAGACACGGGGAGAATGTGCAGATTCCACACAGACAGTGACCCAAGCCGGGAATCGAACCTCGGACCCTGGAGCTGTGAAGCAACTGTGCTAACCACTGTGCTACCATGTGCTAACCACAGTGCTACCATGCTGGGGCAGTGGAGATGTTTGTAGTTATGGAAGGGAGTTAATAAGTGGGAGTTTCCCTGTGACTGTTCACTGACCCCTAGAATCATAGAATCATAGAATTTACAGTGCAGAAGGAGGCCATTCAGCCCATCGAGTCTGCACCGGCCCTCGGAAAGAGCACCCCACTCAAACCCACACCTCCACCCTATCCCTGTAACCCTACTTAACCTTTTTGGACACTAAGGGCAATTTAGCATGGCCAATCCACCTACCCCGCACATCTTTGAACTGTGGGAGGAAACCGGAGCATCCGGAGGAAACCCACGCAGACAAGGGGAGAACATGCAGACTCCTCACAGACAGTGACCCAAGCCGGGAATCGAACCTGGGACCTTGGAGCTGTGAAGCAACTGTGCTAACCACTGTGCTACCATGCTGCCCTGTGGAAAGAATGTAGATGGGTGTAGGGTGAGGCCTGGATTGACGATGAAGAGGTGCTACCATGCTGCCCTGTGGAAAGAATGTAGATGGGTGTAGGGTGAGGCCTGGATTGACGATGAAGAGCCTGCTGAGGCTTCAGTTTTTATTCATTTACAGGATGTGGGTGTCATTGGCTAGGCCAGCATTTATTGCCCATTCCTAATTGCCCTTGTGAGGGTGGCGGTGAGCTGCCTTCTTGAACTGCTGCAGTCCATTTGGCATAAGTACATCCACAGTGCTGTTGGGGGAGGGGTTCCAGGCTTTTGACCCAGGGACAGTGAAGGACCGGCGATATATTTCCAAGTCAGGACGGTGAGAGAGGGACTCTGAGGAGAACTTGCAGGTGGTGGTGTTCCCATGTATCTGCTGCCGTTGCCTTTCTAGATCAGTGTTTTTAAACTTTTTCCCAGGGACTCATTTTTACCAACCCGGCCGACCTTCGCGGCCCACGCCGGCCGACCTTCGCGGCCCACGCCGGCCGACCTTCGCGGCCCACGCCGGCCGACCTTCGCGGCCCACGCCGGCCGACCTTCGCGGCCCACGCCGGCCGACCTTCGCGGCCCACGCCGGCCGACCTTCGCGGCCCACGCCGGCCGACCTTCGCGGCCCACGCCGGCCGACCTTCGCGGCCCACGCCGGCCGACCTTCGCGGCCCACGCCGGCCGACCTTCGCGGCCGACCTTCGCGGCCGACCTTCGCGGCCGACCTTCGCGGCCCACGCCGGCCGACCTTCGCGGCCCACGCCGGCCGACCTTCACGGCCCACGCCGGCCGACCTTCGCGGCCCACGCCGGCCGACCTTCGCGGCCGACCTTCGCGGCCGACCTTCGCGGCCCACGCCGGCCGACCTTCGCGGCCCACGCCGGCCGACCTTCGCGGCCCACGCCGGCCGACCTTCGCGGCCCACGCCGACTGACCTGCCGACCCACCATTTTCTCTTACCTTGTTTGTTGCTGACAAAAATGGAGGAAATGGTTTTGGGTCCCTGTGGCCCCAATGGTCCCTGTGGCCCCCCGAACCTGTAAAAAAAAAGGCTGCGACCGTATAAAAAAAAATGCGGCCGCACTGCACATGCGTGCCCGATCATAGTTTTGCGCATGCGCACCGATGATCGGGCACACATGCGCAGTGCAGCCGAATTTTTCTAATATGCTCGTGGCCATTTTGAAGGCCGCTTGCAGCTGGCATAGCTAAAAGCCGGCTTCTGCGGCTGTTATGTGCGGATTTGCGCGATCAGGAGCGCCACGATGGACGGCTCTGCGACCCTCCGACACCCGCACCCCCGAGTTTGACAATGCCTGTTCTATATGGTAGTGGTCACGGATTTGGAAGATGCTGTTTAAGGTGCCTTGGTGAGTTGCTGCAGTGCATCTTGTAATTGGTACACACTGCTGCGACTGTGTGCCTATGGTAGAGTGACTGAAGTTTAAAGTGGTGGATGGGTTTTATTGTCCAGGGCAGTGTCGATGTGGTCACCAAATGAAGGCTGGTGGCCTTGGGAATGGTGTTAGACCTGTGCAACTGAATCTAAACCAGGATCAGCAACCTCAGGTGGAATGGTGCAGAGAGTGGGGTAATTACATCGAGTTGTTATTCTTATTAAATATTATTCTCGTGAATTAAAGGTTAATCTGTTTGCATCTGCAGATGGGACTGTGCTGTGATCCCAGATGCTGAATACTTCACCTTGACACAAGCCCAGCATTCCCAATGTCCCATCTACATCAAAGGCCATCTCTGACAACAGCATTTCTTTAACCGAATCTCTGAACTGTCCCTCTCACACTGCTGGACAGCTTCTGGGGCACTTGAGATAAGTGTGTGAACAAGGTCTTTACAGGTCATTAATGTGGGAAATATAGGGCGTTATTCTCTGCCGGCGGGAGTCTCCGTTTTGCCGGCGCCCGGGGGTTTCCCGACGGCGTGGGGCTGCCCCACAATGGGAAACCCCATTGACCAGCCGGTGTTACGGAGACTCCCGCCGGCCGGTCGGAGCAGAAATGTGGCGGGGCGGGTAGGAGAATTTCGCCCAGCCGGTGTTACGGAGACTCCCGCCGGCCGGTCGGAGCAGAAATGTGGCGGGGCGGGTAGGAGAATTTCGCCCATAATCTCCAACCTGTGTGGAGGCCGTTGAGCTACAGGTGTGTCATTCCCAATGAATAATTAACTCACTGGCTAACCCACCTGTTTTACTACCAGAAAACCTTGGACTACCAACCATGGACTTACAATAAACAGATCGCAGGGTTCTATGAACAGTATGGGAACCTCACCTTCCTGACTATCAAGGTAACTCCCACTTCTTTACATTGCTTTTCCTTTAGATCGAATCTAGAATCATGTGCGTAATAGTGGAATTTGCACCTAGAAATAAAGTGTAACACAAGACCAGGCACATTCTGATTCCACATCACTGAATGAAGCAGAGTGATTGCTACAGTTAATTTGAGAAAGAAACACTTGCATTTATTTGAGAAGCACCTTTCTTGGCCTCAGTATAGTTACGAATTGATCCGGCAACCGTCGCCATTTGTGGGAGAGAGTTACAAACCACTTTGTGACTCCCCGACAAGAAATGTTTCTTTTGATTTACGTAGAATATCCTGAAGACTTTATGAAGTCATCCCTCAACCTTTTAGATTCCAGGGAATGCACCCCTGTGCTCAAGCTGGCAATTTAATGCAAGTGAGAATTCAGTGCAGATGGAGAAGGGGTGCTGCATTTTATTCTTTTTGTTTTACCTCCAGTAGTTGGTGGTGGGTGTTCCCCGCATATCTCCAAACTAGAAGACTGTAATTTGATATTTAACTCCTAGTAACAAACTATTAATCCAATAAATAAGGTTAGACAGACATGACAGGGCAGGTGGAGTGCCATAACTGCAACATGTGAGATTTTGTGGGTAGTGTTGCAATTCTTGGCAACCATATCTGTAGTTGGTGTCTGAAACCGGAAGCAACTTCAGCTCGGAGTTGATGAATTGGAGCCTGACCAGAAAGGTGGTGACCCTGCAGGGTGTGGTTTCCCACTGTCACACGAGGGAGATATCAGAAAATTGAGTCCAGAAATAAGACCCCAATGTAACAGGCAATTTTGGGGTTAAACAGACTTGAGGGGAAAAAAACCTGCTGGCACAGAGTCAGAGGGATACGCCCCCACCTGGCTGAGTTACAGTGTCTCAGTCAGACTTGAGCCCATTAGTGGGAATACACAGGATGCCTCAGATTCATTGTTCTTCGGGACACATCCTGTTTGACAAGCTATTAGCCTATTACAGAGTCTGATGGTCTATTTGTCTGTCAGTGGGAGGTCAGTTGCATATTAATAGCATGGCTCTGTATATTTGTATAAACGGGAGTGGGCAATCAAACAACCAAGATATCGCTGATGGGTTCAAGCCTGGAAACCCCAACAGAGAACCTTTGTTTGAGGGACTGGGCGGAGCTTAGAGAGACCAGGAACGCTGTTTTGAACAGGTATAGGAGAAGGCTTTGGAAATGGACCAAGAAGGTCATGAAAGTTGACACCAAGACAGGCTTTGGAAAAGGGTTCGGAATGAATCTCCCTGCCAGAAGAAAAATTGCTTTGTAAATGCAAGTATTGCCTTTGTCTGCCTGTGAAAGTGACATGAGAGCTGAATGGTCTGTTCGTGTTGTTTAATGGGAGCTATTGTGTTAAGGTTAAGAAACTGCATATAATCTGTTATTGTTAGAGATTACGTTTAAATATTGTTTTCTTTTGTTTTAGTAAAGTTTTTGTTTATGAAATAACCAAGCCCTATTTCTTATATTATCACTCCTGCAACAAATCGATCTTTTCGCACCTTCTTAAAACTTAAAAAATTATGGTTCTTGTCCAGAATCTTAACCACTGCTGAGAGCTGACCAGGTGTCCATATCACCAGCCAACAGAAGGTGGCACAGACTATTTTTAGGGCACCTTATCCTGGCCCCCTCCCCATTTGGGGTGAGAAGAGGGTATCCTGAAGAGATGTCACAGATGCTGCCCAAAGACATCTCTGTCTCAACACAGGTGACCAATTACACTTCATGCATCTGTCGACTATGAACAGATTCTTGATGAGGAACTCCCAGGTTCACAGCCCTGTCCCCAACACCAATTCTCAATCGCCACAGGACTAAATGGGACTCTGGTAGCAGTGTGTATATAACTTTGTTCAACGTAGGTACTTGGGGCACCTTTATTGTCCACACGATTGTGATGGATTGGTGGTCAGATTTCAATGACCGGTAAAGCCATGGTGACTGGGACCACCTTCTGCCTTTGCCCCCAGTCCCACACTGACTCTTGTGATACTCCTCGCCTCTTCTCCATTCCCTCCCCCTGCCTCACACTGGCCCTCGTGAGACTCCACGCCTCTTCTCCATTCCCTCCCCCTGCCTCTCACTGACTCTCGTGAGACTCCACGCCTCTTCTCCATTCCCTCCCCCTGCCTCACACTGGCCCTCGTGAGACTCCATGCCTCTTCACCATTCCTTCCCGCTGCCTCACACTGGCCCTTGGGAGACTCCTCGCCTCTTCTCGATTCCCTCCCCCTGCCTCTCACTGACTCTCGTGATACTCCTCGCCTCTTCTCCATTCCCTCCCCCTGCCTCACACTGGGCCTTGTGAGACTCCTCGCCTCTTCTCCATTCCCTCCCCCTGCCTCACACTGGCCCTCGTGAGACTCCATGCCTCTTCACCATTCCTTCCCGCTGCCTCACACTGGCCCTTGGGAGACTCCTCGCCTCTTCTCGATTCCCTCCCCCTGCCTCTCACTGACTCTCGTGATACTCCTCGCCTCTTCTCCATTCCCTCCCCCTGCCTCACACTGGCCCTCGTGAGACTCCTCGCCTCTTCTCCATTCCCTCCCCCTGCCTCTCACTGACTCTCGTGAGACTCCACGCCTCTTCTCCATTCCCTCCCCCTGCCTCACACTGGCCCTCGTGAGACTCCTCGCCTCTTCTCCATTCCCTCCCCCTGCCTCACACTGGCCCTCGTGAGACTCCATGCCTCTTCACCATTCCTTCCCGCTGCCTCACACTGGCCCTTGGGAGTCCTCGCCTCTTCTCGATTCCCTCCCCCTGCCTCTCACTGACTCTCGTGATACTCCACGCCTCTTCTCCATTCCCTCCCCCTACCTCACACTGGCCCTTGGGAGACTCCATGCCTCTTCTCCATTCCCTCCCCCTGCCTCACACTGGCCCTCCTGATACTCCTCGCCTCTTCTCGATTCCCTCCCCCTGCCTCTCACTGACTCTCGTGATACTCCACGCCTCTTCTCCATTCCCTCCCCCTGCCTCACACTGGCCCTTGGGAGACTCCTCGCCTCTTCTCCCTTCCCCCCCCCTGCCTCACACTGGCCCTCCTGATACTCCTCGCCTCTTCTCCCTTCCCCCCCCCCTGCCTCACACTGACCCTCCTGATAATCCTCGCCTCTTCTCCATTCCCTCCCCCTGCCTCACACTGGCCCTCCTGATACTCCTCGCCTCTTCTCCATTCCCTCCCCCTGCCTCTCACTGACCCTCCTGATACTCCTCGCCTCTTCTCCATTCCCTCCCCCTGCCTCTCACTGACCCTCGTGATACTCCACGCCTCTTCTCCATTCCCTCTCCCTGCCTCACACTGGCCCTCCTGATACACCTCGCCTCTTCTCCCTTCCCTCCCCCTGCCTCACACTGACCCTTGTGATACTCCTCGCCTCTTCTCCATTCCCTCCCCCTGTCTCTCACTGACCCTCGTGATACTCCACGCCTCTTCTCCTTTTCCTCCCCCTGCCTCACACTGACCCTTGTGATACTCCTCGCCTCTTCTCCATTCCCTCCCCCTGCCTCACACTGGGCCTTGTGAGACTCCACTCCTCTTCTCCATTCCCTCCCCCTGCCTCACACTGGCCCTCGTGAGACTCCACGCCTCTTCTCCATTCCCTCCCCCTGCCTCACACTGACCGTTGTGAGACTCCACGCACTCCACCCTCCAGTCTATTTAAAAAAAATTAAAATTCATTTTTTCCAGTTAAGGGGCAATTTAGCCTGTTCAATCCACCTACCCTGCACACCTTTGTGTTGTGGGTGCAAAACCCTCGCAAACACGATGAGAATGTGCAAACTCCACACGGACAGTGACCCACAACCGGGATTGAACCTGGGACCTCGGCGCCGTGAGGCAGCAGTGCTAACCATTGCACCACCCTGCTCTCCAGTTATTTTATTTCATTCTGGGCCCTCACTGGTAAGGCCACCATTTACTTTCGACCTTAGTTGGTGCCTAGCAACCAACCTCCCTGGACACCTATTATAGTCTGTTTCTAGTTCAGGAAGAGAAATGGAATTGGTGTTTGGAGTTAGACACCAGGGTGGTGATGATGTCCATTGATCCTAACTCTTCACTATCTCTCTTCCTCAGGGAGCTGGACACATGGTACCACAGTGGGCACCAGCACGAGCCTTGAAGATGTTTGAATCCTTCCTCTCCAACTCTGCGTACTGATAGGAACACCGTCTTGCCGTTGCAGCTCGTTGGTTTGCTAACTTGTTGCCTTATTCTCATCTAATTGTTAATTTTCTATCCATCTCACACACACAAAATTGGGATTTTTATTGTAACACTGGGACCAAAGCAAACCTCACCAAGCTGAGCAAAGTGAAACAAAACACCTTGCCTAGCAAGAGAGATTCGATCAGAATACCAACTCAAGTGAGAGAAGGGTTGCTGTCAATAATCAGAGAACTGCCTTCCATTATATTGAAAGGGGAGAAAAGAGCTCAAACTGACAGGAGTGCTCAATAAGGGCACCCGCGTTTTCCTAGTCCTGTTAAAGTAATCTCGGTCAGTATTCCTGGGGCCATCTTTATTGCTCCAAAAACCCATGTTTTAGGAGCTATTCTCCCTGCATTACTTTCTCCCTGAGGGCCATCTTTGGGTAACCAGGGTTCTGAAGGGGGGTTCCTGAGATGAGACCGCTCCTACATCGCCCACAGTCAGAAACAAAATGGTGGATCCACTGTAATGACTAAAAGGAAAAAATATACCTCCTCCAGAGGAAGATTTTGAACCTCCCACATTACCCTTTCATATTTAGATTCTAGTATTCCCCTGGATAATGGTTTTACCACTAGAGGCAATCCTATCCTTGAAATGGGTACTAATGTGTTCTGGGATCCGTTAGTGGAAACACCTGGACAGGGAGGCCCTGTTAGCACAGTCTTGACCCCTGCCCCCCCCCCCCCCCCCCCCCCACCCCGCCCCGCCACCTTGGGTCGATTTGAGACCCTGCTCTCACGGCGGAGTCCCCCACCTTGTCTCAGTTTGTTGCTGTTTCTGTTTTGAGGTAAAAATCCCCTTTTGGAATGTGCCTTTTTGTAATCTCGAGATTGCTAATCATTGGAATGTCCAAAACGATCAGTTCCCTGCGGGAGCTTTTTAATCTTTTTTAAAAAAAATTTAATGTGGTTTTTAACAAGGTCAGAAGGCACTGAATAAATTCAATAACTTCACCTCCTCCTGAAATGGATTGAATCCTTCAGTTGCCTTTGGATTGGCTTCTGTCAGAAATGTTACACTTGAGTCATGAGGTGTGGGAGGTTTGAGAGCGAAAGATAACTTTTGACCTCTGGATCTCCAAGCTGTCCGTCGCTGCACTTTATCTCACCTGGACGCTGGATCTATTTTAGATTCATTGATTGAGTCTGGTTATTATAATCATGGGACCAACTGGCTGCAATAAATAATAATTGGGTACTCTAAATATTTAAAAAAAAAACAACAATCTCTGTTTAATTTGTTCATCTCACTTTAACAAACAGGTCACTGTTTCAGGAGGAGGAAAAGTTGAAAAATTGGAAGTTGCGTATTGGTTACTTTTAGAGGTTTGCAGAAGCCCTCAGCTGCTTTTTGCTACTTTTAAACACATAAGTTCTTCCCTGCTGCTGAATAAAACAACTGTTTAACTTTCTGTGAAGGGCTGTGGGCTCCCTTGGGATCTCTCTCTGAGAGGGCCAGGGCCAACTTCCTTGGGACCTCATCAGGAGCGAGTGATGTAGCACTGGAACCAAAGCAAACTGCACCAAGCAGAGCCATGGGAAACAACACACCTTGCCTAGTAAGAGAGATTGGGCAACCAATGAAATGAGACTGGGGAGACAGTGGAGTGGAGGTGATTCCCTGGATCAAGTATTGGGCCCCCTCAAACTCAGATTGGTGATGGTCAAATACTGAGAGAAGGTTAGTGAGCTGTCCTTTCACTGGAGAGGAGATTTGAAGCTTGGCTGCAGCACTGTTGTTGAGAGCTGTGCTGTGAAACATGTCTGACATCAAAGCTACAGGAATACTGGCACTGCACCACATCCTCAGTCTGCATTGAGTGTGGACTTGGTATCAATGACCTTTGCTGCTTGGTATTGTATTTAATATTTCAAACTACTAGTTACATAGGATTGGTACATGCTGCAGCCCCTCGAAATCTGTACTCGGGGGTGAGGCAGAACAGGATATTCTGAAGCACAATTATACTTCAAATAAATAAATGATCTAACCTTTTGCACCATTCTGTCTCCTTGCGTCTGAATTGGGAAGCATTGCAAACATTCCAGGCAAGTCCTGGAGTTTTCAGGAATCAAAGATTAATCTCTAAGACAGTCAGGCCATTAAGCAAAACTGTTTCGCTGAGCACTTCTGTTTGATTTTAAAAAAATATTGGAGCAAGAGTAAAGATTGGTTGACCGTCAGACAAAGTCCTCCCAATTAGCACCAAAGGTTGATCTTGGATCCTGTGAGACGGGTCATCTCTGATGACCAATCTTGGGGGGTGTGCATGACAAAGAGGTGAGAGTTCCTGTGTTAAACCCTCCAGTAATGGGTTATATTGGAAATGGATCTGCTGGATTAGACGGGCTAGAAAAATAGGTCCTCCACCTCTACTCTCACTCATTCACTATCCCCAGTGCCTGTATTAACCCCATTTTCTGAAGTAACAGGTTCTGTATGTGACCTCAGTACAATTGAAAAATAGCAAGCTTCATTAGACTTTCTTTTTAAAAAAAAAAAAGGAATTTATATAAGAAAAAATGAATTGGGTACACTAAATTTAAAAAAAAAAAGACTAGAGGAAGATACAGAGAAAGAGAATGGCTATGGAGGAACTGAACACTCTGGTGCGTCCAAACCATGGCTGCGGTTGCTTAACTCAGTGCAGTCCAAAGATTGAGCCTGTTGTTGAGTGGCTGATTTACAACCCAAATCAGGCAAGTATCACTCACTGCAGAATAAGCAAATATTCCCTCTGGTCCCATAATTCTTTTAAATAAAGTGCGTCTAGTGAAAAATTGACACTTTGCTAAATTTTGAGAACGATTAGACAGTGGCAGTGGGGACTTCCGGTTGCGGCTATGCGGAGCTAAGTCGCACGTTCACCAGCTCCCAGTAGAAATGGACTTTTGGGCTCTTTTTAGGGCCCCCAACGGTACTTTTTCGACAATTCCCTGTGTGGGAAGGAGACAGCAATATTCCCCTGGCACTGTATGGATTGGACCAGGGGTGGAGCGGTGAAAAAAGTGGAATTGGAGCAGAGAAAGGTGTGAGGGAGGAAGACCAAGATGGCGGCGGGTGGAGAGCAGGCAGTGTGGTCACAGGAGCAGGAGGAGTTTCTCGAGCGCTGCTTCACGGAGATGAAGGCAGATCTGCTGGAGCCCATGAAGGCGTCAATTGACAAGCTGCTTGAGATTCAGACGGCCCAAGGGACGGCGATCCAGTAGGTCCGGCAAAAGGTCTCGGAGAATGAGGACGAGATCTTGGGACTGCCGGTGAAGGTGGAGGCGCACGAGGCACTCCATAAGAAATGGCAGGCGAAGTTCGAGGACATGGAGAGCCGGTCGAGAAGAAAGAATCTGCGGATTCTGGGTTTCCCGGAGGGGCTGGAAGGATCGGATGTTGGAACATACGTGTTCACCGTGTTGAACACGCTGATGGGCGCGGGGGCCTTCCAGGGGCCCCTGGAGCTGGAGGGGGTCCATCGAGTGCTGGCGAGGAGGCCCAAGCCCAGCGAGCTTGGTGCTGTTGCGGTTCCACCATTTCGTGGACAGAGAATGTGTCTTAAGGTGGGCGAAGAAAGAGCGGAGCAGCAGGTGAGAGAACGCAGAGGTCTGGATTTATCAGGACTGGAGCGCGGAGGCGGCTAAGAAGAGGGCCGGGTACAATCGGGCTAAGGCAGTGCTGCATCGGAGAGGGGTGAAGTTCGGCATGTTGCAGCCGGTGCAACTGTGGGTCACCTACAGGGACTGTCAACATTACTTTGAGACTCCGGAGGAGGCGTGGACCTTTATTCAGGCCGAAAAGCTGGACTCAGATTGAGGGCTGAGGACGAGGGGATGCTGAGGGGGGATGGTTGGGACTGTTGTGCCATGTTTTGGAGGGATTGTGCGGTTGGTTGGGCAATGTTTCTTCTCTGTCTGTCGGGTGGGTTCGTAGGGGGGGGCAGGTAAAAGCCTGTGGGCGTCGGTGGCTGGAAATGGAGATGGGGCCCCGTGGGGGGAGAGGGGAGGCCCGAGCTGGGGGAATTGGGACTGGGCCTGGAAAGGGAGCTGCGCCAGAGGAGGCGGGGTCAGGTGGGTGGAAAGCGCGGGCTTTTTCCCACGCTGAGAGTGAAAGGGGGTCGGGGGAGGGGAGAGCCCGTTGACGGACAGGAGGGGGAGGGGAGACTCCCACACTGGGGGGGGGGTCGATGGAGCGGCGGAAGTGGCCGGGGTCAGCAGGAGTCAGCTGACTCACGGGAGTGCAATGGGGGGAGCAATGCTGCTAGGGGGAGACCTAGCTGGGGGGGGGGAGGGTACCGGGTTGCTGCTGGAATGGCCAAGGGGGAGCGGGAGTTTGTAGAGGAGGTCGGGGTGAGGTCTGCCGCTGGGGGAACGGGAAGTGTGGGGGACGTGGGCACGTGGCTGGCCTTGAAAGAGTTATGGCTAATCGGTGGGACGGGGGGCTGGGGAGCAGCCCCCTGGTCCGGCTGGTTACCTGGAATGTAAGAGGCCTGAACTGGCCGGGTAAACGGGCCCATATGTTTGCGCACCTGTAGGGGCTGAAGGCAGATGTGGTCATGCTCCAGGAAACGCATCTGCGGGTGGCAGATCAGGTAAGGCTAAGAAAGGGGTGGGTAGGGCAGGTGTTCCATTCGGGGTTGGATGCAAAAAATCGGAGGGTGGCGATTTTGGTGGGGAAGCGGGTGTCGTTTGAGGCGTTGAGCATCGTGGCAGACAATGGAGGTAGGTATGTGATGGTGAGTGGTAAGCTGCAGGGGGTGCGGGTGGTCTTGGTAAATGTATACGCCCCGAATTGGGATGATGCGGGGTTCATGCGGCGCATGTTGGGCCGGATCCCGGATTTGGAGACAGGGGGCTTGATAATGGGGGGGGACTTCAACAAGGTGCTGGACCCGGCATTGGATCGCTCTAGGTCTAGGACGGGCAGGAGGCCGACGGCGGCCAAGGTGCTGAGGGGGTTTATGGACCAGATGAGAGGAGTGGATCCTTGGAGGTTTGCAAGGCCGGGGGCTAGGAATTTCTCATTCTTCACACATGTTCATAAGGCCAATTCTCGGATTGACTTTTTTGTAATGAGCAGGGCGCTGATTCCGAGGGTGGAGGACACGGAGTATTCGGCGATAGCCATCTCTGACCATGCCCCGCACTGGGTGGACCTCGAGTTGGGGGAGGAGAGGGACCAGCGGCCGCTGTGGCGCTTGGAGGTGGGGTATTTGGCGGACGAGGAGGTGAGCGGGCGGGTCCGGGGGTGTATGAAAAGGTACCTGGAGGCCAATGATAATGGGGAGGTGCAGGTAGGGGTGGTCTGGGAGGCACTGAAGGCGGTGATCAGGGGTGAGTTGATGTCCATTAGGGCCCACAGAGAGGAGAAAGAGAGGAGGGAGAGGGAGAGGCTAGTGGGGGAGATAATAAGGGTGGATAGGAGGTATTCAGAGGCCCCTGAGGAGGGACTACTCAAGGAGCGACGGAGCCTCCAGCCCGAGTTCGATCTGTTGACCACCAGGAAGGCAGAGGTGCAGTGGAGGAAGGCACAAGGGGCGGTGTACGAGTACGGAGAGAAGGCTAGCCGGATGCTGGCACACCAGCTTCAGAAGCGGGAGGCAGCGAGGGAGATCGGGGGAGTTAGGGATGGAGGGGGGAGCACGGTGTGAAGTGCGGTGGGTATTAATGGGGTCTTCAGGGACTTTTACGAGGGACTGAATCGGTCTGACCCCCATCGGAGGAGGGGAGATGAGTCGCTTTCTGGACCGGCTGAGGTTCCCGAGGGTAGAGGAGGGGCAGGTGGCGGGGCTGGGGGTGCTGGTTGGGTTGGAGGAACTGGTCAAGGGACTGAGGAATATGCAGGCGGGGAAGGCACCGGGGCCAGATGAGTTCCCGGTGGAATTCTATAGGAAGTGCATGGACCTGTTGGGCCCGCTGCTGGTAAGGACTTTCAACGAGGCAAGGGAGGGGGGGGGGGGGTCCTGCCCCCGACGATGTCTAGGGCACTGATTTCTCTAATTCTGAAGCGGGACAAGGACCCTGTACAGTGCGGATCGTATAGGCCGATTTCACTCCTTAATGTGGATGCGAAACTGCTAGCAAAGGTATTGGCCATGACGATTGAGGACTGTGTTCCGGGGGTCATACACGAGGATCAGACGGGTTTTGTGAAAGGGAGGCAGTTGAATACCAACGTACGTAGGCTCCTGAATGTAATTATGATACCGGCGGTGGAGGGGGAGGCTGAGATAGTGGCGGCTGTGGACGCGGAGAAGGCCTTTGATAGGGTGGAGTGGGGGTACCTGTGGGAGGTGTTGAGGAGGTTTGGGTTCGGGGAGGGGTTCGTCAGCTGGGTGAGGTTGCTGTACGAGGCCCCGGTGGCGAGTGTGGCCACGAACAGGAGGAGGTCGGAATATTTCCAGCTATACCGAGGGATGAGGCAGGGGTGTCCTCTATCCCCCCCTGCTCTATTCGCTGGTGATTGAGGCCCTGGCCATGGCTTTGAGGGAGTCTAGGAACTGGAGGGGGTTGGTGCGGTGGGGGGGAGGAACACCGGGTATCGTTGTATGCGGACGATCTGCTATTGTATGTGGTGGACCCGGTGGGGGGAATGCCGGAGGTGATGCGGATCCTTTGGGAGTTTGGGGATTTCTCCGGGTATAAGCTCAACATGGGGAAGAGCGAGCTGTTCGTGGTGCACCCGGGGGACCAGGAAAGGGATTGGTGAGCTCCCACTAAAAAGGGCAGAAAGAAGTTTTAGATACCTGGGGGTTCAGGTGGCTAGGAATTGGGGGGCCCTGCATAAGCTCAACTTAACGAGGCTGGTGGAGCAAATGGAGGAGTTCAAAAGGTGGGATATGCTGCTGCTCTCCCTGGCAGGTAGGGTGCAGTCGGTTAAAATGACGGTGCTCCCGAGGTTTTTTTTTTTGTTTCAGTGCCTCCCAATCCTGATCCCTAAGGCCTTCTTTAAGCGGGTTAACAGGAGTATTATGGGGTTTGTATGGGCGAAGAAGACTCCGAGGGTGAGAAGGGTGTTCTTGGAGCGGAGCAGGGACAGGGGGGGTTAGCGTTGCCAAACTTATGTGGGTACTATTGGGCTGCCAACGGAGCGATGATACGTAAGTGGGTAATGGAGGGGGAGGGGGCGTGGAAGAGGCTGGAGATGGGGACCTGTGTGGGCACGAGCCCGGGGGGCGCTGGTGACGGCACCGCTGCTATTTCCTCCGACGAGGTACACCACGAGCCCGGTGGTAGCGGTGACCCTCAAAATCTGGGGGCAATGGAGACGCCACAGGGAGGAGGTGGGGGCTTCAGTGTGGTCCCCGATACGGGAGAACCATTGGTTTGTCCCGGGGAAAATGGATGGGGGGTTCTTGAGTTGGCACAGGGCAGGTAATAGGAGGATGGGGGACCTGTTCATAGACGGGAAGTTTGCGAGCCTTGGAGAGCTGGAGGAGAAATTTGGGCTTCCCCCTGGAAAAGCTTTCAGATATATGCAGGCAAGGGCATTTGTTAGGCGACAGGTCGTGGAGTTTCCGCTGCTACCGGCGCGCAGGGTCCAGGACGGGGTGCTTTCGGGGTTGTGGGTTGGAGAGGGTAGGATCCCGGCAACTTATCAGGTGATGCAGGAGGAGGAGGAGGCCTCGGCGGAGGAGTTAAAAGGTGTGGTGATGTGCATCAATGTAAATACATGTAGGCTAGCTAGACTCGAGAGGGAGCACCGGAGACATCACACACACTCAACCAATAGATCAAGTAGATAGGACACGACCAATAGACATTCACGATACTCATGGAGGTAACACGACCATGGGGGGCATTACACCAACCCATATATAAAGGACACCACACACATGATCAGCCTCTTTCCAGTGGAGACAGACAGTCAGTGAGTAGAGACACCGGGTTGATTCAACATTACACCCACCACGTGGATTGTAGCAACTGGTTAGTCAGTCTGGGTAGCTATAGTAGGATTAGCAGTAGTGTCGAACCCGAGGAATAGAAGTGTAAATAGTTTAATAAACGTGTCGAAGTTATCTCCACGTCTGAACCTTCCTTTGTCAAGTGCACCACAAGGAAGCCGCTTATGTTGCACCTACAACATAACAAATCATGGTACCAGCAGTGAACTGTTTCAATCCATATAGCCATACCTCAGCGTACAGTGACAACCAGCAACAATACCCAGGCAAGATGTTCGAGATCCGGGTTCTGCAGCAGCTCCAGTGCCACGGCGATCTCCGCGAAAACTGGCGGGCATTCCGGCAAAAGTTTGAAATCTTCCTGGTTGCAGCCGAACTACAAGACGTGGCCGAAGATGAAAAGATAGAGCTTCTCCTCACCATCGCCGGTGCCAGAGCAGAAGAAATCTTTAAAAAATCCAAGTTCTCCAAGGGGCAAAACAGAAGCGACTTCCAGGCAGTCCTGGACAAATTCGGCAAATACTGTGAGGAAATCACACTCCAACCAGCAAGAAAAGGTAAGAGAAGCGCCAGTACTCCCCATGAGGCCGAGATCCTGGAGCAGAGAACGATTTTGGTCGGTGGCCATCTTTCTAAAAGATCTACACTTGCACAGTTGCGTGAGAAGCGCGCAGAACAGGAAAGTCCGTTCGCGTATGCGCAAGACGCTGCGCATCACATGCGTCAGAGGCCCCGGACCACACCCATTTAAAGGCGAAACGTCCCAAATCAAAGAAAAAATCTTTTAAAGCCGTAAAACAACCTTCCTTCACCTGGAATGACAGCACAATGACTCAAATTGAACCAGGGAATGAAATTAACCTCCGAAGAACCCTGCAACAAGCAGTTACCTACCCCCAAACCGATGATTCCGACCTTCAATACTTCAATACCGACCTTTACATTTTCTCTGGACCTCGCGAGCCCAATGCCAGCTCTGATGCAAACAGTGATGATATGGTCCTAGAAGACTACGCCTCGGACGAACCTTTCACCTTGGGAGGCTACCCCAGTACCAAATCCGAACCGCAACTGGACATGTTGCACATTGGCGACCCCCGTATTGAATCCGATGCAGACGCGGATTCGTTCTTCGGATTTGAGGATCTTCAGCCCAGCAGATATGACATCCCAACTCGTGAGTGCAGGATGATGCTGCAGCCTGAAACCAAGAGACAGAGAGCGGTACAAGCCCACAGAGAGCGGCCTGCTGCCACACAGAGCGTGGTCCACGCACTGCTCAGGGTTCCCGACTCTACGAAAGAAGACACGCAAGACTCCACACCGCAGTCCTTGCATGAACAAGAAGTGACTCTAGTGTCACAAGCCTCCACAGCGAGCTCATGGACAGACTCCACAATTGCAGAAATGCAAGACTCCAGAGCGCAGTCCTTGCACGAACAAGACGTGACTCCAGTGTCACAAGCCTCCACAGCAAGCTCGTGGACAGCCTCCACGATAGAACCAACGCAAGACTCCGACGCGCAATCCTTGCAGGAACAAGACCATGAGGGTCTAGCAACCTCCTCTGGCCAACTAGCGGCAGACAATGCAAGTCTGCCATGCTCAAGTAAACAGCAAGAAGACTATGACAGTCTACCACGCTCCAGTGCACAGCAGGACGACCATGACGGTCTATCATGCTACAGTAAAGAACAAAGCGACGATGACAGTCCAAGCCCAAATGAAGGACAACAGCAAGACAATGACAGTCCACCCACATTGTTTGCACCATCAGATGAAGACTCTGACAATTTACCCAACCCAAGTGAACAACAAGCAGCTACTGAGGATGTACCCACAGCATGTGAGACGAGTGACGACAGCATCCCACTTCCCATGCAAGATGTGCAAAGTGACAGACCTCAGCTAGCGTGTACAGAGGCACTTGACGATCACTGTAAGACCACTGGTGACTCCGGTGACACCATGATACTTCCACCCTCATTCGCTCGAACCTCTCCACAAGTCAATGCTTTCCTGCATGTTCCGACTCCAGACGTGCAGCTTCAAGAAATCTCAGCTGACTCCAGTGAACCTGCTAAGATTCCGGACGGGGAGCATCAACAAACCAACATTGACTCAGTTAAAACAGACCAGACTCCAGATGGGGAGCAACCAAATGCCGACTCTGATTCACGTAAGCCGGACTTTATTCCAGACAGGGAGTGCCACAACCTCAGTGATGGCACGCTCAGGGTGACAGCAGATGCCACAACGAAAGGAGATGGATCACTTAACAATTACACTGGGTCAGTAATAACAAGCAGCGGCTACAGTCCAAGAGGAATACACCAATATTCACCACCGCTATATCCACACATTTTTTCCACACCAGCAGTGCAGCCAATGACAGCTCATGCTGGACAAACCCAGTATTCAGGCATGCAGCAGCCAGCAGTCTATGCGGCATATTCTCAAACAGGCCAGCACTACGGATTGCCCACTAATGGAATCAAGACCGAAGGACTATCGCAAGCGCAATCTGCACTACAGACTGGATGCCTTAGCTACAGCCCAGGATTTGCTGCACCCCAGCCTGGCCAGACGGCATATTCCTATCAGATGCAAGGTTCTAGTTTCACACCATCACCAGGTATTTATGCGAGCAGTAATTCTGTTTCCAATTCGACAAGCTTCAACAGTTCTCAACAGGATCACCCTTCCAGCACAGCATGTGGCCAGAACCAGTATGTACAGTCTTATCCAACTTCAACATATGGCACATCCATGACCTCGAATGATACTGTTGACGGTACTTCTTCAACGTCAACACCTTATCAGCTACAAGATGCCATCCGACAGCACCATCACAAACATCGAAAAAAGAAAGGGACTTCAAATCAGATAGCGAAGTGATTTGACCACTTCTTGGTTCCTGTGGCACAGGGACGTTGATGGCGTTCATAACCAAGAGAGACATTTGACCATGATCATTGATGGTTTTTGGACTCACATGAATGATTTGGACTTATTGTTTAATCACTGTTCCCATGATTTGTATATACCTTAACCTATCTACCTGTTTTTTGTACAATTTTCTCAAAGTGTGAAGAAAATATGTAACATATAAAAAGGGGGGGATGTGGCGATGTGCATCAATGTAAATGCATGTAGGCTAGCTAGACACTAGAGGGAGCACTGGAGCCATCACACACACACACACACACACACACTCAACCAATAGATCAAGTAGATAGGACACGACCAATAGACATTCACGATATACATGGAGGTGACACGACCATGGAGGGCATTACACCAACCCATATATAAAGGATACCACACACATGATCAGCCTCTTTCCAGTGGAGACAGTCGGTGAGTAGAGACACAGGGTTGACTCAATATTACACCCACCACGTGGATTGCAGCAACTGGTTAGTCAGTCTGGGTAGCTATAGTAGGATTAGCAGTAGTGTCGAACCCGAGTAATAGAAGAGTAAATAATTTAATAAACGTGTTGAAGTTATCTCCATGTCTGAACCTTCCTTTGTCAAGTGCACCACAAGGAAGCTGCTTATGTTACACCTACAACATAACAAATCAAAAGGTAAGTGCGAGGAGGAGCTAGAGGAGGACATCGATGAGGGTATGTGGGTGGATGCCCCGGGAAGGGTACATTTTTCCTCCTGTTGCGCGAGGCTCAGCCTGATACAGTTTAAGGTGCTGCACAGGCCCGCACATGACCGGGGCAAGGCTAAGCCGGTTTTCTGGGAGTTAGGACAGATGTGCGATGTGTTCAGGGAGCCCAGCAAACCACACCCACATGTTCTGGGCATGTCCAGCGTTGGAGGAGTTCTGGAGGGACATAGCGAGGACAGTGTCAAGGGTAGTGAATTCCAGGGTTAGGCCTAGCTGGGGGCTCCAATATTTGGGGTGTCGAACGAGCCGGGAGTGCACGAGGCGAAAGAGGCCGGTAATCTCGCCTTTGCGTCCCTGGTAGCCCTGCGGAGGATTCTGCTTCAGTGGAAGGATGCGAGGCCCCCAAGCGTGGAATCCTGGATCAACGATATGGCGGGGTTTATTAAATTGGAGAAGGTGAAATTTGCCTTAAGGGGATCTGTGCAAGGGTTCTTCAGGCGGTGGCAGCCGTTCCTAGACTTCCTGGCGGAGCGTTAGGATGTCAGCAGCAGCAGCAACCCGGGGGGGGGGGAGGGAATGGATGATGGGGGGAGGGAATGGATGATGGGGGGGGGGAATGGATGATGGGGGGGGGGGGTTGATGGGGGGGGAGGGTTGGATGATTGGGGGGGGGGGTTGGATGATGGGGGGGGGGATGATGAGGGGGATGATTTTTGGGGGGGTGGGTGATGTGGGGGGATGGGGGGTGGGTGATGGGGATGATGAGGGGGATGGGAGATGGGGGGGTAAGTTCGTGTCTGGTAAGGGATGCACTATTGTTTACTGTTTAACGTTTATTTGTTTATTTCTGCACTTTTGTTCTTGTTGTTTTATTATTTGTGTAAAGGGGGGGTTCTATTTTTCTGTTGTGATAATCAGAAAAATTTTGAGTAAACATTTTTTTTTTTAATAGACAGTGGCATTGATTTGCATTAAAAAAAATTTAGAGTACCCAATTTTCTTCGGTGGCATTTTACGATAGAAAAAGTGGCGTAAAACGTCCACCGATCCTCCATTTTGCTGGTGTAGAGCGCCCGGCTCTAGCTGCTAATTTGGTCCGGAGAATTGCCAGGTCCGTGGCCGTGCATGCGCACGGCGGCGGCCTGCAGCCGCCATACTGTGGTACATAGTGGAAGCCGCCTGCGGACCCGGCCCGCAAAATAGTGCCCCAACTTCTGGCCGGCACGCGGGCCCCAGACCCCCCCCCCTCCCCAACAGTGGAATGTTACCTTCAAATCTTCAATACACCAAGTACCATGTTCAGTTCTGTGATCTTGGGCGAACCCACTACCGTGAGCTGCAAAGCAATTCGCCTTTTGTCAGACTGTGCCTGCAGGCCAAGGGCTGAGACACAGAGTTCAAACTGCTGTTTGAAAATGCGCCAGTTTTTGTCAACGTACCCGAGACTTCAAACTGGTGGGGTGCCTTTAAAACTTCCATCTCGAACTTCAGTGTTGTTTGTTGCGTTAAGTTGCCAATGGTCGAAATTCACCAGGTCTGTGGAAGAAATGTCTCTTTTTCTTGTTCTTCGCCCGATTTAACTTTGCCTTTGCGACTGTTACCTTCAAATCTTCCACACTCCTGGTACCATGTTGTGTTCTGTGACCTTGGGAGGAATTATCTGTTCCTGAGGCTAAGTGCCGG
Organism: Scyliorhinus torazame; assembly: GCF_047496885.1. Taxonomy (NCBI): domain Eukaryota; kingdom Metazoa; phylum Chordata; class Chondrichthyes; order Carcharhiniformes; family Scyliorhinidae; genus Scyliorhinus; species Scyliorhinus torazame. The sequence goes on from NC_092716.1 coordinate 113,162,994, forward strand.
CGTGAACAGAGAATCCGCGCGAGTTTCACAACAGGACAATTGGCGTGAAGCCCTCACCGATTCCGGTACCGGTGAGGGGCTAGCACCGGAGCTGCATGAAACACCCGCAGATCACGCGGAAAACAGCTGGCCCGCGCATGTGCAGGGTTGTCGGCTGTGCTGGAACCCCAACCCGCCAATTCCGACCCCTCAGCCCACCCCCTATCCACTCCTCACCACTCCCCCCAGCCCTAGCAGAAACCCCCCAGCCAGCGGCAAGGATCCTGGACGAGTGTGGCGGCACTGGACACTGCCCATAGCCGGCATGTCGGGTTCCCGACTGCAAGGTCGACATATGGCCTGCGCCATCGGAAACTCGGCCCATTAGGGGCGGAACATCGTGGGTGAGCCGGCCGATGACGCACTAACGGCTTTGCAACCGCACGCGGCGTGCGTCCCAATGGCCCCAGTTTGCAGGGGGCGTAGCATTGCGGACCAGCATCAAACCTGTGCCTGCCCCAATTCTGGCATCGGAAGCCATTTTCCACCCGATCGCCGATGCTGATTTTGGCGTCGGGCATAGGAAAATCCAGCCCCTTGCCTTTGCAATGATTCATACAGAACTGCTGGTGACATATCCAGAACGATGATTTATTGATGTATACGTGATAAGGTAACAATCAGAATGCTATACAGACTGAAGTTAGTGATTGAGTTACATTAGACTCTTCTGGAACTACCCTTATGTGCGACTATCCTGGTGTACACCTTACAACCTTCTGGCAATAGCCGGACATCACAGGACTTCTGATGCCACCTGCTGGGGGGAGGTCGCATTGTGGAGTATATACAATATTATTCACAGGCATATCACGACAAACCCCACTCAACCTGCACATCTTTGGCGAAACTTGTATAAAGTAAAAAGAGACACCAGGTCTGTAGCAATATAGCAGGATGCCTCTGGAAGCTGCTAGGATTTTTCTTCAAATGGATGATTTATCTTTGGTTTATGTAAAAGGGATTTAAAATTATACGCTAATCGAATTGGCAGGTGAATTTGAGGTGGCACAGTGGTTAGCACTGCTGCCTCACAGCGCCAGGGACCCGGGTTCGATTCCCACCTCATGTGACCATTCTGTGTGGAGTTTGCACATTCTCCCCGTGTCTGCGTGGGTTTCCTCCGGGTGCTCCGGTTTCCAAAGATATGCGGGTTAGGTGGATTGACCATGGTAAATTGTCCCTTCGGGAGCCCCCACCAGGATAGTCACCTGGAACGTAAGGGGACTCAACGGCCCAGTGAAAAGATCCAGAGTCCTCACCCACCTAAGAAATATGAAGGCCGACATAGTCTTCCTCCAAGAGACACACCTGAGAGAGTGGGACTGACTGTGGGTAAGAAAGGGCTGGATGGGACAGACCTACTATTCCTGTTACGGGACGAGGGCCAAGGGGGTGGCAATACTGATCAGCAAAAGGACGATGTTTAGGGCGACAAAGACTGTTACGGACCGAGGGAGAGTACGTCATGGTCAGCGGGGCCCTGGATGGGGCACCGGTAGTACTAGTTAATGTGTACGCGCCCAACTGGGACGACACGAGCTTCATCAAGAAGATCATGGCAGAAATCCCTGACATAGCGATGCACCGACTAATCATGGGGGTGACTTCAACTGTGTACAGGATCCAACGATTGACAGATCAAACCCCAAAATGGGGAAAACCTCAAGCATGGCAAGGGAACTCGGTCATTTTATGGAACAGATGGGAGATGATATGATTATCCCACCCAGGGGAGAAGGAGTTCTCCTTCTTCTCCCCAGTACACAACGTATACACCAGAATTGACTTCTTTGTGGTGGGGAAAACGGTGCTTCCGGGGATAGGCAAAGTGGAATACTCCGCAATTGTGATATCAGACCACGCTCCACAATACATGGACGTGAGTCTGGAGACGGGCAGGGCCCAACGCCCCACATGGAGGTTGGACATTGCCCTACTAGCTGACAAGGCCTTCAACGAAAATATATCGCGGGCCATAGCAGAGTACACGGAGAACAACCAGAACGGGGAGGTCTCACCCTCCACGTTCTGGGAAGCGCTAAAGGCCGTACTAAGAGGAGAAATCATCGCTTTCAAAGCGCGAAGAGATAGGGAGGAAAGGGCAGCTAGGCAGCAGCTGATCGACTCCATACTGGAGGTAGACGTAAATACTCCGAGGCCCCGACCGTAAATCTCCTGGTGGAGAGGAAAGAGTTACAAAGGAACTTTGATCTGCTCTCCACCAGGAAAGCAGTGCACCAACTCCGCCAGGCACGTGGGAACCTATACGAACACAGAGACAAAGCCAGCCGCCTGCTGGCACACCAGCTGAGAAAGAAGGCCGCCAGCAAAGAAATTGCACAAATCAGGGATACCAGAGGCACATTACTGTGTACAGGATCCAACGACTGACAGATCAAACCCCAAAATGGGGAAAACCTCAAGCATAGCAAGGGAACTCGGTCATTTTATGGAACAGATGGGAGATGATATGATTATCCCACCCAGGGGAGAAGGAGTTCTCCTTCTTCTCCTCAGTACACAATGTATACAGAGAAACAGAACCAGAAAAGATCAACAAAACCTTCAAGGCCTTTTACTCAGAGCCCCCAACAAGGGAGTCTGGGATGAAACGGTTCCTTGATGGATCGGACATACCAGTCATGGGGGAGGGCAGAAAACGGGGCTTGGAAGCACCACTAGCACTGGGGGAGATCATGGACAGTGTGGTGAATGTATAATTACTGATAATTCACCAGTGCACTGTATTATGTTATGTTATTAACCCTGTGGGCTCCACCTATGGGCCATTGTGTGGCTTCACCCACAGGGGAATATGTTGGGGCATGTATGGGCTCTGCCCATGGCTCCTCCCCTTTAGAGGAAGTATAAGAGCAGCTGACCTGCGGGGCCGCCTTCAGTATTCTGCCGGCCACAGGCAGGCACAGTTCTAAGCTGATTAAAACCATGGTTTACTTCTCCACGTGTCTTCGAGTGAATTGATGGTCGCATCAATTTAATCAGCTGACAATACTACTATGGAATCAGCCCTCAAACCTGACAGACTGGAACTCGATCCACAGGCCACGGGGGCGAAAGAAATTTTTTCGCATTGGCTTCGATGCTTCAAGGTCGATCTCGCCGCATCGTCTACGCCATCCGTCATTTATGAACAGAAGCTGAGCCTCCTCCATGGGTGAGCCATCGCATTTCTGTCCAGCTTGATGAAGCCGCTTCCTATACAGAGGCCCTCGCACTACTCGAACGCCTCTATGTGCGGCCTGTGAACGAGGTATACGCGCGACACGTCTTCACCACTCGCCGCCAGCGTCCCGGGGAGTCGCTAGATGATTACCTACGCGACCTCAAAGCCCACGTCGCGCAACTATAGCTACCAGGCCGTTACGGCCACTCAGCACATGGAGCTCGCCGTCCGAGACGTTTACGTGGCGGGGGTCCGATCGAATTATGTGAGACAACGCCTGCTCGAAAAAGGGGCCCAGGACCTGGACGACAAGGTAAAACTGGCTACCTCTCTGGAGGTTGCTTTTCAGAGTTTCCCGGCCGACCACGCGACCCCCTCGTGGGCCCCCGACCAGTGACTACCCCAGGCCTGTGCCGCACGGCCGCCCGCCCATCATGGGGGGCTACCCTGCTATTTTTGCGAACAGTCTCACCATCCTCGACAGCACTGCCCGGCCTGCAATGCGAACTGCAGCAGCTGCGGGCGAAAAGAACACTTAGCCAAGGTCTGCCTGGCCAGGTCTAAAAACTCGAACCCACAGACCCGATCCACAGACTCACAGGCCCGCAGACCCTGCAAAGTGGCAGCGTGTCTGCCGACTCCGCCTCCGCACAACACGTGCGGCTCACAGTGGCCGCCATCTTGGCCATCCTCCCCCACGCGGGCGGCCACGTGCGATCAACGGGGCCGCCATCTTGGCCACCATCTGCTACGCCGCTCGATGCATACGACCTGCATGGACAGCCATCGCGGGACCGCCCCAGCACCTCCGATCACGCCGCCGACTACCCCCAACTCAGCGCAGTCACCTTGGACCAGTCGCGACCCAAGCACCTCCGGAGCTCCATGTTGGCCGCCTGGGTTAACGTGTATGAGACACCTTGCCTTTTCAACTCCGGGAGCACAGAGAGCTTTATTCACCCGGATCTGGTAAGACGCTGCTCACTCCCAATATTCCCGAGGCAACAAACTATCTCCCTCGCCTCTGGGTCGCACTCAGTACAAATCCAAGGGTGCACTACTGCAACCTTAGCGATACAGGGCGCTGAGTATACTAATTTTCAACTATATGTGCTCCCAGACCTCTGCACCCCTCTCCTTTTGCGACTCGACTTCCAGTGCAACCTCAGGAGCCTAACTCTTAGGTTCGGGGGACCCCTGCCCCCGCTCACCATATGCAGTCTCGCGACCCTAAAAATTGACCCTTCCCCCCTCTCTTCGCAAATCTCACCGCCGATTGCAAGCCAGTAGCCACCAGAAGCAGGCGGTATAGTATCCAGGACAGGATGTTCATTAGGTCCGAGGTCCAGCATCTCTTGCAGGAGGGAGTCATAGAGGCCAGCAATAGCCCCTGGAGAGCTCAGGTGGTGGTCGTCAAGACCGGGGAAAAGTTTCGGATGGAGGTTGATTACAGCCAGACCATTAACCAACTCGATGCGTACCCCCTTCCCCGGATTGCAGACATGGTAAATCAGATCGCGTACTACCACGTGTTCTCCATGGTGGATCTGAAGTCTGCATACCACCAGCTCCCAATCTGTCCGGAGGACTGCCACTACACGACGTTTGAGGCAGATGTCCGCCTTTTCCATTTCCTCCGTGTCCCCTTTGGCGTCACGAACGGGGTTTCGGTGTTCCAACGAGTGATGGACCGAATGGTGGACCAGTACGGGCTGTGGGCCACGTTTCCGTACTTGGACAATGTAACCATCTGCGGCCATGATCAGCAGGACCACGACGCCAACCTCCACCGATTTCTCCAAACCGCCCAAAAACTCAACCTCACCTACAACAAGGAGAAATGCGTTTTACGCACAACTAGGCTGGCCATCCTTGGCTACGTCGTGGAAAACGGGGCCCTAGGGCCCGACCTTTACTGTATGCGCCCCCTCCTACAACTCCCTCTCCCTCACTGTCCCAAGGCCCTGAAGAGGTGCCTTGGATTTTTCTCCTATTACGCCCAGTGGGTCCCCCAGTATGCGGACAAAGCCCGCCCACTATTTAAGGCCACCCTCTTTCCACTGGCAGCCGAGGCCCGCCAGGCCATCAACTGCGTCAAGGCGGACATCGCCAAAGCTGCGATGTGCGCGGTGGACAAGTCCGTCCCCTTCCAGGTGGAGAGCGACGCCTCAGAGGTCGCTCTCACCGCCACCCTCGACCAAGCAGGCAGACCGGTAGCGTTCTTTTCACGCACCCTCACCACCTCTGAAATTCGACACTCCTCGGTCGAAAAAGAAGTTCAAGCCATCGTGGAAGCCGTGCGGTACTGGAGGTACTACCTCGCTGGTGGGAGGTTTACCCTCGTCACCGACCAACGATCGGTTGCCTTCATGTTTGACAATGCGCAGCGGGGCAAGATCAAGAATGATAAGATCTTGAGGTGGAGGATCGAACTCTCCACCTATAATTACGATATAGTATATCGTCCTGGGAAGCTCAACGAGCCCCCAGATGCCCTGACCCGCGGCACATGCGCCAGCGTGCAAGATGACCGACTACGGGCTATCCACGATGACGTCTGCCACCCGGGAGTCACCTGGCTCGCCCATTACATCAAGGCCCGCAACCTGCCCTACTCCACCGAAGAGGTCAGAGCTATAACCAGAGACTACCAAATCTGTGCGGAGTGTAAACCGCACTTCTATCGACCAGGTATGGCCCACCTGGTGAAGGCATCCCGGCCCTTTGAATGCCTCAGTATCGATTAAAAAGGGTCCCTCCCCTCCAATAACCGCAACACGTACTTCCTTAACATCATAGATGAGTTCTCCCGCTTCCCGTTTGCCATCCCCTGCCCCGATATGACCACCCCCACTGTCATTAAAGCCCTGCATAATGTCTTCACCCTGTTTGGTTTCCCCATCCTATCAGGCTGCATCACAGCCTGGTATGGCAACTGCTCGGTCCAGGACCGCAAGAAACTTCAGAGAGTCGTGAACACCGCCCAGTCCATCACACGAACCTGCCTCCCATCCATTGACTCCATCAAACCTCCCGCTGCCTGGGGAAAGCGGCCAGTATAATCAAAGATCCCTCCCACCCAGCTTACTCACTCTTCCAACTTCTTCCATCGGGCAGGAGATACAGAAGTCTGAGAACACGCACGAACAGACTCAAAAACAGCTTCTTCCCCACTGTCACCAGACTCCTAAATGACCCTCTTATGGACTGATTTCATTAACACTACACCCTGTATGCTTCATCCAATGCCAGTGCTTATGTAGTTACATTGTATATGTTGTGTTGCCCTATTATGTATTTTCTTTTATTCCCTTTTCTTCTCATGCACTTAATGATCTGTTGAGCTGCTCGCAGAAAAATACTTTTCACTGTACCTCGGTACACGTGACAATAAACAAATCCAATCCAATCCAATCCAGTTATGTCCACAGCGACAGGGGCTCATCGTTCATGAGCGACGAACTGCGTCAGTACCTGCTCAGTAAGGGCATCGCCTCGAGCAGGACTACCAGTTATAACCCCAGGGGAAACGGGCAGGTGGAGAGGCAGAACGCGACGGTCTGGAAGACCGTCCTACTGACCCTACGGTCCAGGAATCTCCCACTTTCTCACTGGCAGGAGGCCCTCCCCGATGCGCTCCACGCTATTAGGTCCCTCCTTTGCACGGCCATAAACCAGACTCCTCATGATCGCTTGTTTGTTTTCCCTAGGGGAGCTACCTCAGGGGCCTCGCTTCCGTCCTTGCTGATGACACCGGGTCCAGTCCTCCTCCGAAAACACCTTCGGAGCCATATGACCAACCACCTGGTAGAGAGGGTCCAGCTCCTGCACTCCAACCCACACTATGCGTACGTCGAACACCCCGATGGCCGGCAAGATACCGTCTCCCTCCGGGACCTGGCGCCCGCAGGCTCCACCACCACCCCCACTACTGCATCCCCCACACTATGTCCCGTCCAACCTCCCATGTTCAGCGCCCCCACCCCTATATGGTTCCCACGCTCCCTCCCACCTGCCGCACCGGTCCACAGGAATGAAGCTCCGAAAGAGCCGCTCCCGGAGTCCACGCCTGTGCCTGCTCCGGACCCACTTCCACAGCCACCTGAAGCGGCTGCAACACCAGTGCTTCGGCGGTCGCAACGTACGATCCGTGCACCAGACCGACTGAATCTATGAGCCCGTCACCCCCGCAAGACTTCATTTTTTTAAACAGGGGGTGAATGTGGTGAATGTATAATTACTGATAATTGTATTATGTTATGTTATGTTATTAACCCTGTGGGCTCCACCTATGGGCCATTGTGTGGCTTCACCCACAGGGGATATGTTGGGGCATGTACGGGCTCTGCCCATGGCTCCTCCCCTTTAGAGGAAGTATAAGAGCAGCTGACCTGCAGGGCCGCCTTCAGTATCCTGCCGGTCGCAGGCAGGCACAGTTCTAAGCTGATTAAAACCACGGTTTACTTCTCCACGTGTCTTCGAGTGCATTGATGGTCGCATCAGACAGCATTAGTTCCATGCAGGCGGGGAAGGCGTTGAGACCAGACCGGTTCCCGGCGGACTTCTCCAAAATATTTGCGACAGCACTGGCCCCGCACCTGCGGGAGATGTTCACAGACTCGCTGGCTAAGGGCACACTGCCACCCACACTAGCACAGGCCTCAATCTCATTGATACCTAAGAAAGATAAAGACCCAACGGAATGTGGGTCATACAGACCCATCTCACTGCTGAATGCAGATGCCAAAATACTGGCCAAAACGTACCAGTGGTGGTCGCAGAGGACCAGACAGGCTTTGTCAAAGGTAGACAGCTTACTCGAACATCAGTCACCTGCTGAACATGATAGTGACCCCATCCGGGGAGAGAACACCAGAGATGATTGTCTCCCTAGACGCAGAAAAGGCCTTCGACAGAATCGAATGGAAATACCTCATAGAGGTACTGGAGCGGTTCGGGCTTGGAACAGGACTCACCTCCTGGGTAAAACTCCTAAAAAAACGCTCCCATGGCGAGCGTATGGACCAACAACACCCAACTCCCGATACTTCCAGCTGCACAGGGGCACCAGACAAGGATGCCCACTGTCCCCGCTGCTGTTCGCTCTAGCAATCGAGCCACTAGCAATTGCGCTCAGAGCTGCAAAAAGCTGGAAGGGGATCCAAAGGGGCGGCAGAGAGCACAGAGTCTCACTCTATGCAGATGACCTGCTCCTCTACATTTCGGCGCAACACCCTTAGGTTCACACCAGCGCTGACTGATGCCACCTTCAAAAGGTGGGGATAGGACGGAGGGACACTGACAGTCAGTGACCTATACAAGGATGGCAGGATCGCGACACTGGACGAACTGACAGAGAAATCCCAGCTAGCCAGGGGGAGCGAGCTAAGGTACCTGCAACTCAAAAACTTCCTACGAAAGAAGACAAGGACATACCCACAACCGCCACGACAGACATTACTGGAAGAGTTACTGGACGCAAGCATAGATAAAGGATAAAGGAAACTGATAAAGGAAACTGTAGCGACATGTATGACCGACTGGTAGAAGGGGCCGACACCGTACTGGACGCAACAAGAAAGAAATAGGAGGAGGACCTGGGGATTGAAATAGGGTGGGGACTCTGGAGCGAAGCAATGCAGAGGGTCAACTCCACCTCCACTTGTGCAAGGCTCAGCCTGACGCAACTAAAAGTGGTACATAGAGCCCACTTAACAAGAACCCGTATGAATAGATTCTTCCCGGAGGTGGAGGATGTTTGTGAACGGTGCCAAGGAGGCCCAGCCAACCACGCCCACATGTTCTGGTCTTGCCCCAGACCTGCGGGGTACTGGACAGCCTTCTTCGAGGCAATGTCCAAAGTGGTGAGGATGAGGATGGAGCCATGCCCGAAATTGGCAGTCTTCGGGGTATCAGATCAACCAGATCTATACCTGGGGAGGAGGGCGGACGCCCTTGCCTTTGCCCTCGCTGATCGCCTGCCGTAGAATCCTGTTCGGCTGGCGGTCAGCAGCACCACCCAAAGCTGCAGACTGGCTGTCCGACCTCTCGGAATCTCTCCAAATGGAGAAAATTAAGTTTGCCATCTGAGGGTCGGACGACGGCTTCCACAGAACGTGGGAGCCATTCACCCAATTGTTCCGGGGCCTGTTTGTGGCCAACGAACAAGGAGAAGAATAGCCAAGAATCAGGGGAAAGTAGCCAAAGCATGAGAGGGAGAGATAGACCGGGAGAGGGAGGGGGGGGGGGGGGGGGTGGCTAAACCCAAGAGGAAGGAAAGGCGAACCACAGGAGGGGGGGGGGAGGGGGCAGAAGCTGGGAGGAGGGGGGGCGAAGAGTGAAGAGACAGGGAACAATAGAGGAGAACCAGGGAGGTGGGGGGGGGGGGGGAAGGAGGCAGGGAAACGATAACAAACTTGGCATCCACAGGAACAGAGAACAAGGAGAATACAGGCGAAAGACAGGGGGGAACGGCTGAAGCGGAGGTGATCGCGAGACGACAACGGCAGCGAAATCTGTCCGGGAGCAGCAAGTGACAACACCAACACCAGACCCATTCGAGTATTGCCCACTGTAATTGTTTGTCCGGCACCCAAATGTATATCTACCCCGCCCCCAGTCTCTACACCCCCCCCCCCCCCCCACACACACACACACACAAACAGTTACCTCCTTATGTGTTATAAATAATTTTGCCAAGTGTACAGAGTTGCTGCTGTTGAGCTGGTGCATAATACTTTACCAATTACTTTATTTGATTCTGTGTACATAACAGCAAATATACTTGGTTCAAAAACCCAATAAAAACATTTATAAAAATAAAAATTGTCCCTTAGGGTGGGGTTGCTGGAATACGTCAGGAGATTTGGTCTAGGTAGAGTCTTTCGAAGGGTCGGTGCAGACTGGCTGGGCTGAATGGCCTCCTTCTGCACTGTAGGGATACTATTAAAAAATTCTATAATTAAAAATAGAGGTGGCAGCTAAAGCTAGGAAGGCAGAGATATATGATATATTGGTTATATATTTGGGTCTGTTAGAAACACAGGCGAGCCCTTGAAGTACTATAGCATCAAAGACATTTTCTGGTGGGGAAATTGAGAGAATTCAGTTGCAGTTTGAGCATGAGAGGGAATTAGAAACAATGGAGAAAGAAATGGAGATGCAACAAGAAGAAAAAGCTTTTCAATGGAAATTGAAATGAGGAGGTTGGAATTAGAGAGGAATAAGCAAAAGGGAGAGTGTTCCAGTTGAAGGCAATTAAAAAGGGAGATACCAGGAGCTAAAGGAGAGCTTAACCCTAGAATGGAACACAGTGGTGATATGTTTAAATTTATTGAAGCCATCCCAAAGTTTGAAGGGAAAGTGGTAGATCTTTTAAAAAAAAAAAATTTAGAGTACCCAATTTTGTTTTCCAATTAAGGGGCAATTTAGCGTGGCCAATCCACCTACCCTGCACATCTTTTGGGTTGTGGGGGTGAAACCCACGCAAACATGGGAGGAATGTGCAAACTGCACACAGTCAGTGACCCAGTGCCGGGATCGAACCTGGGACCTCGGTGTCGTGAGGCAGCAGTGCTAGCCACTGTGCCTCTGTGCCTCCCTCAGAGGCTCTGACTTATACACATTTTTTATAGAACTCCTCAAATGCCTTGTTCACCTGCTCCAGTGCCACCACCAACTCCCCTGTCCCATTCCAGACTCAATCTCTCTCGCAGCCACCTGCAGGCGGAGCTGGCCCACCATCAAGCAGCTAGCCTTCTCCCCATACTCGTACACGGCCCCCCTCACCCATCTCAACTGTCGAACTGCCTTTCCCATGGACAGAAGGTCAAACCTCGTCTATAATTCCTTCCTCTTCACCTGAAGATCTGGCGTTGGATCCTCCAAATATCTTCCATCCACCTCCAAAATTTCCTCTACCGGCCACTGCCACTCTTGTCTTGCCCCCCTGTCACTTAAGCCTTAAACGAGATGACCTCGCCCCTCACTACCACCTTCAAAGCTTCCCACACCACTGACGGTGAAACCTCCCTGCTCCTATTAAACCCTACATAATCCTCAGTCACCATTCCCATTTTGGTACAAAAATTGGGATCCACCAACAACCCCACGTCGAACCTCCACTCAGGCCTCTGTGCCAGCCCCTTTTCCAAGACCACATCCACCCAATGTGGAGCATGGTCCGAGATAACAATCGCCGAATATTCCTCTTTCCTCACCCTAGCCAACAGCGCCATCCCCATAATAAAAAAGTCAATCCTAGAATACACATTATGTACTGGCGAAAAGAACAAACACTCCCTATCCTGCGAGTGGAAAAACCTCCACAGGTCCACCACTCCCATCTCTTTCATAAATGCGGCCAACAGCCCCCCCCCCCCCCCCCCCCCCCCCCCCAAGTATTAACTGGTGTGTATCCAAATTTGTTATGGCAGCCAACATCTTCTTCATAAATCCTATATCATTCCAATTTGGGGTATACATAATAACCAACACCACCAGACTCCCCTCCAAAGCACCTATTACTATTACATACCTACCAGCATGGCCAGCCATCACCTTCTCCATCTGGAACCTCACTCTCTTGCCCACCAATATCGCTACCCCAGGGCCGTTTTATCAAAGCCCGAGTAGAACACCTGACTCACCCAGCCCTTCCAAAGCCTCACCTGTTCCTTCACCCTCAGGTGGGTCTCATGCAGCAGCACCACGTCGGCTTTCAAGCTCTTGGAATGCAAGAAGACTCTCGCTCACTTCGTTGGTCCCCCCCAACTCTTGCACGTTCCACGTTACCAAATGGACTGGCTGTGTCTCACCCCCCCCACCCTTCCCCCCCCCCCCCCCCACCCCCCCCCCCCCCCCAACCTCACACCTCCTATCAGTTATAACCGCATAACCGCTCCTGGCTTTGCCCAACAGGCGGGATCCAGCCCTACCCCTAGTCACTGTCAGCCACCTACCCCACAAAACCCCCAGCCACTTCCTCTCGGAACCATCTCTCCCAGTATCTGCCCCCCCCCCCCCCCCCACACACACACAATTCACACCTCCCAGGTCCATCAAAACCTGTCCATACAGTTTCCAATGACCACAGCGCACCCCCCCCCCACCCCCATCGCACTCCTATTCTCTAGCCAACGTATGCTTGCTAGTAAGGTGGCCCCTGCCAGAGCCCCTATCCCGGAGAGAGAAAACCAACACAAAGTTCCCCCACAATCGTGGACTTCTACAACAGCAAGACTGGCGCTGCACCTGGACCGATTCAGCGACTGTTGAGGGCTAGCACTGGTGGACGTGGAACACAATCGATTCAAGTGAGAAACGGTGCGGGATTCGCCATATTCACGATTGACTCTGTTGCTGCTAACTTTAGCCTTCGTTTAATTGCTCTGTTCTATCACCTTTGCTCTTGAGTCGCCAGGTTTCTGATACCGCCACGTGGTTCAAGTCCGAGTAATGCTCAATAATGCAACACAACATCTAGCTGGGGGGGGGGGTGTAACTGGGTTGCTGCTGTTAAGGGGAAGGGGGAGCTGCTACGGGATGGGATGGTCGGGACGGGAGGACACCGTTGGGGGGACAAGTGGGTGACGTGGGAACCGGGTGAGGAGCTGGTCTAAAAAAGGGGATGGCTAGTCGACGAGGGGGGGGCGGGTAAAGAGCCCCCCCAACCCGGTTGATCACGTGGAACGTGAGAGGGCTGAATGGGCCGATTAAGAGGGCAAGGGTTCTTGCGCACCTAAAGAAATTAAAGGCAGATGTGGTCATTGCTGCAGGAGACGCATCTGAAACTGGCGGATCAGGTCAGATTAAGAAAAGGATGGTGTGGGACAGGTATTTCACTCGGGCTTGGATGCGAAAAATAGAGGGGGTGGCAATATTAGTGGGGAAACGGGTATTGTTTTGAGGCGTGGACCATAGTGGCGGACAGTGGGGGTAGATACGTGATGGTTGAGTGGCAGATTGCAAGGTGAGGCGGTGGTTCTGGTGAACGTATATGCCCCGAACTGGGATGATGCCAACTTCATGAAGCGTATGCTGGGGCGTATCCCGGACCTGGAGGCGGGAAAGTTGGTAATGGGGGGGAGACTTCAACACGGTGCTGGATCCAGGGCTGGACCCGGTCCAGGTCTAGGACCGGGGAGGAGGCCGGCCAGCGGCCAAGGTGCTTAAGGACTACATGGAGCAGATGGGAGGAGTGGATCCCTGGAGATTTACTAGGTCTAGGAGTAAAGAGTTCTCCTTTATCTCCCATGTCCACAAGGTGTATTCTCGAATAGACTTCTTTGTCCTGGGAAGAGCGCTGATCCCGAAGGTGGCCGGGACGGAGTACTCGGCTATAGCCATTTCGGACCATGCCCCACATTGGGTAGATCTGGAAGTAGGAGAGGAAAAGGAACAGCACCCACTGTGGAGATTAGATATGAGATTGTTGGCGGACGAGGGTGTGTGTGTAAGGGTAAGGAGATGTATCGAAAGGTATCTGGAGATTAATGACGATGGAGAGGTTCAGGTGGGAGTGGTCTGGGAAGCACTGAAGGCGGTGGTCAGAGGGGAACTGATTTCCATAAGGGCCCATAAGGGGAAATAAGAGAGCAAAGAGAGGGAGAGATTGTTGAGAGAAATCTTGAGGGTGGATAGGCAGTATGCGGTGGCCCCGGATCAAGGACTATACAGGGAAAGACGAAGGCTGCACACGGAATTTGATTTTTTTTATTTTTTTTTTATAAATATTTTATTGAAAATTTTTGGTCAACCAACACAGTACATTGTGCATCCTTTACACAATATTATAACAGCACAAATAACAATGACCTATTTTATATAAACAAAAAAATGAATGAATATTAAATAACAAAAATGAAAACTAGCCCTAATTGGCAACTGCCTTGTCACAAGTAACCCCACCCCCCCTACCCCTTCCCCCCCCCCCCCCCCCCCCCCCCCCCCCCCCCCCCCCCCCCCCCCCCGATCCTGGGCTGCTGCTGCTGCCTTCTTTTTCCCATTCCATCTATCTATCCGCGAGGTATTCGACGAACGGTTGCCACCGCCTGGTGAACCCTTGAGCCGACCCCCTTAGGACGAACTTAATCCGCTCTAGCTTTATAAACCCCGCCATGTCATTTATCCAGGTCTCCACCCCCGGGGGCTTGGCTTCTTTCCACATGAGCAATATCCTGCGCCGGGCTACTAGGGACGCAAAGGCCAAAACATCGGCCTCTCTCGCCTCCTGCACTCCCGGCTCTTGTGCAACCCCAAATATAGCCAACCCCCAGCTTGGCTCGACCCGGACCCCCACTACTTTTGAAAGCACCTTTGTCACCCCCATCCAAAACCCTCGTAGTGCCGGGCATGACCAAAACATATGGGTATGATTCGCTGGGCTTCTCGAGCACCTCGCACACCTAGCCTGGCACACGAGGACGAAGAGTTTACCCTGCTTAGGGCATCTGCCCACAGCCCCTCCTCGATCTCCTCCCCCAGCTCTTCTTCACATTTCCCTTTTAGTTCATCTACCATAGTCTCCCCTTCGCCCCTCATTTCCCTATATATATCTGACACCTTACCATCCCCCACCCATGTCTTTGAGATCACTCTGTCCTGCACCTCTTGTGTCGGGAGCTGCGGGAATTCCCTCACCTGTTGCCTCGCAAAAGCCCTCAGTTGCATATACCTGAATGCATTCCCTTGGGGCAACCCATATTTCTCGGTCAGCGCTCCCAGACTCGCGAACTTCCCATCCACAAACAGATCTTTCAGTTGCGTTATTCCCGCTCTTTGCCACATTCCATATCCCCCATCCATTCCCCCCGGGGCAAACCTATGGTTGTTTCTTATCGGGGACCCCCCCAAGGCTCCAGTCTTTCCCCTATGCCGTCTCCACTGTCCCCAAATCTTCAGTGTAGCCACCACCACCGGGCTTGTGGTGTAGTTCCTCGGTGAGAACGGCAATGGGGCTGTCACCATAGCCTGTAGGCTAGTCCCCCTACAGGACGCCCTCTCTAATCTCTTCCTTCTTTAAGAGAAGCGATATCGTTGCTTCAGACATAGTCGGGGGCAGTTGTCCCCTTTCCTTTGCCTCATTAAAGGTCCTCGTCAGTACCGGGGCGAGCAAGTCCAAATATTTTCTATAAAATTCGACTGGGAATCCATCCGGTCCCGGAGCCTTTCCCGTCTGCATGCTCCTAATTCCTTTCACCACTTCTTCTACCTCGATCTGTGCTCCCAGTCCCACCCTTTCCTGCTCTTTCACCTTGGGAAATTCCAGCCGATCCAAGAAGCCCATCATTCTCTCCCTCCCCTCCAGGGGTTGAGCATCATATAATTTTTTATAAAATGCCTTGAACACTCCATTCACTCTCTCCGCTCCCCGCTCCATCTCTCCTTCCTCGTCCCTCACTCCCCCTATTTCCCTCGCTGCTCCCCTTTTCCTCAATTGGTGTGCCAGCAACCTGCTCGCCTTCTCCCCATATTCGTACTGTACACCCTGTGCCTTCCTCCATTGTGCCTCTGCAGTGCCTGTGGTCAGCAAGTCAAATTCCACATGCAGCCTTTGCCTTTCCCTGTACAATCCCTCCTCCGGTGCTTCCGCATATTGTCTGTCCACCCTCAAAAGTTCTTGCAGCAACCGCTCCCGTTCCTTACTCTCCTGCTTCCCTTTATGTGCCCTTATTGATATCAGCTCCCCCCTAACCACCGCCTTCAACGCCTCCCAGAGCACTCCCACCTGGACCTCCCCATTATCATTGAGTTCCAAGTACTTTTCAATGCACCCCCTCACCCTTACACACACCCCCTCATCTGCCATTAGTCCCATGTCCATTCTCCAGGGTGGGCGCCCTCCTGTTTCCTCCCCTATCTCCAAGTCCACCCAGTGTGGAGCGTGATCCGAAATGGCTATAGCCGTATACTCCGTTCCCCTCACCTTCGGGATCAATGCCCTACCCAGCACAAAAAAGTCTATGCGCGAGTAGACTTTATGGACATAGGAGAAAAACGAGAACTCCTTACTCCTAGGTCTACTAAATCTCCACGGGTCTACACCTCCCATCTGCTCCATAAAATCTTTAAGCACCTTGGCTGCTGCCGGCCTCCTTCCAGTCCTGGACTTCGACCTATCCAGCCCTGGTTCCAACACCGTGTTAAAGTCTCCCCCCATTATCAGCTTTCCCGTCTCTAGGTCCGGAATGCGTCCTAGCATCCGCCTCATAAAATTGGCATCATCCCAGTTCGGGGCATATACGTTTACCAAAACCACCGTCTCTCCCTGTAGTTTGCCACTCACCATCACGTATCTGCCCCCGTTATCCGCCACTATAGTCTTTGCCTCGAACATTACCCGCTTCCCCACTAATATAGCCACCCCCCTGTTTTTCGCATCTAGCCCCGAATGGAACACCTGCCCCACCCATCCTTTGCGCAGCCTAACCTGGTCTATCAGTTTCAGGTGCGTTTCCTGTAACATAACCACATCTGCCTTAAGTTTCTTAAGGTGTGCGAGTACCCGTGCCCTCTTTATCGGCCCGTTCAGCCCTCTCACGTTCCACGTGATCAGCCGAGTTGGGGGGCTTCCTACCCCCCCCCCTTGTCGATTAGCCATCACCTTTTTCCAGCTCCTCACCCAGTTCCCACGCAGCTGTATCTCCCCCAGGCGGTGCCCCCCCACCCATCCTCTCTCGTACCCGCTCCCCCCTCTCCCCAGCAGCAGCAACCCAGTAATTCCCCCCTCCCACCCCCCCCGCTAGACCCCCGCTAGCGTAATTACTCCCCCCATGTTGCTCCCAGAAGTCAGCAAGCTCTGGCTGACCTCGGCTTCCCCCCGTGACCACGGCTCGCACCGTGCGACGCCCCCTCCTTCCTGCTTCTCTATTCCCGCCATAATTATCATAGCGCGGGAACCAAGCCCGCGCTTCTCCCTTGGCCCCGCCCCCATGGCCAACGCCCCATCTCCTCTCCCTCCCCACCTTCCCCCATCACCACCTGTGGGAGAGAGAAAAGTTACCACACCGCAGGATTAGAACATAAAACCCCTCTTTGCCCCCCACATTCGCCCCGCCACTTTGTTCAAACGTTCTTTTTAATAACCCACTCATTCCAGTTTTTCTTCCACAATAAAAGTCCACGCTTCATCCGCCGTCTCAAAGTAGTGGTGCCTCCCTCGATATGTGACCCACAGTCTTGCCGGTTGCAGCATTCCGAATTTTATCTTCTTTTTATGAAGCACCGCCTTGGCCCGATTAAAGCTCGCCCTCCTTCTCGCCACCTCCGCACTCCAGTCTTGATAAACGCGGATCACCGCGTTCTCCCATTTACTGCTCCGAGTTTTCTTCGCCCATCTAAGGACCATTTCTCTATCCTTAAAACGGAGGAATCTCACCACTATGGCTCTGGGAATTTCTCCTGCTCTTGGTCCTCGCGCCATAACTCGGTATGCTCCCTCCACCTCCAACGGACCCGCCGGGGCCTCCGCTCCCATTAACGAGTGCAGCATCGTGCTCACATATGCCCCGACGTCCGCTCCCTCCACACCTTCAGGAAGACCAAGAATCCTCAGGTTGTTCCTCCTTGCGTTGTTTTCCAGTGCCTCCAACCTTTCCACACATCGTTTCTGATGTGCCTCCTGCATCTCCGTCTTCACCACCAGGCCCTGTATATCGTCCTCATTCTCGGCTGCCTTCGCCTTCACGACCCGAAGCTCCCGCTCCTGGGTCTTTTGTTCCTCCTTTAGCCCTTCGATCGCCTGTAGTATCGGGGCCAACAGCTCTTTCTTCATTTCCTTTTTTATCTCTTCCACGCAGCATTTCAAGAACTCTTGTTGTTCAGGGCCCCATGTGAAACTGCCACCTTCCGACGCCATCTTGGTTTTTGCTTGCCTTCCTTGCCGCTGTTCCAAAGGATCCGCTGCAATCCGGCCACTTTCCTCTCCTTTTTCCATCCGTGTCCAGGGGGAATTCCCTTCTGGTTTACCGCACAGTGTTTTTAGCCGTTAAAATTGCCGTTGGGGCTCCTATCAAGAGCCCAAAAGTCCGTTCCACCGGGAGCTGCCGAAACGTGCGACTTAGCTGGTCATCGCCGCACCCGGAAGTCGGAATTTGATTTGTTGACCACGGGCAAGGCGGAGGCACAAAGGAGGAAGGCACAGGGAGTACAGTATGAGTACGGAGAGAAGGCGAGCCGGTTACTGGCCCAACAACTGAGGAAGAGGGGGGCGGCGAGTGAGATTGGAGGGGTTAGGGACGAGGAGGGTGAGATGGAACGGGGAGCAGAGAGGGTGAACGGGGTGTTTAAGGCATTTTATGAGAGGCTGTATAAGGCTCAGCCCCCGGAAGGGAAGGAGGGAATGATGCACGTCCTAGACCAGTTGGAATTCCCGAAGGTTGAGGAGCAAGAGAGGACAGGACTGGGAGCACAGATTGAGGTGGAGGAGGTGGTAAAAGGGATAGGGAGCATGCAGGCAGGGAAGGCCCCGGGACCAGATGGGTTCCCGGTGGAATTTTATAGGCAATACGTGGACCTGCTGGCCCCGCTTCTGACGGGAACCTTTAATGAGGCCAAGGAAAGGGGGACGTTGCCCCCGACGATGTCAGAGGCGACGATATCGCTGCTCTTGAAAAGGGACAAAGACCCGCTGCAGTGCGGGTCTTACAGGCCTATCTCCCTCCTGAACGTAGATGCCAAGCTTCTGGCCAAGGTGATGGCGACGAGGATGGAGGATCGTGTCCCGGGGGTGGTTCACGAGGATCAAACGGGGTTTGTTAAGGGGAGACAATTGAACACTAACATGCGGAGGCTGTTGGGTGTGATGATGATGCCCCCGCCGGAGGGGGAGGCGGAGATAGTGGTGGCGATGGATGCAGAGAAAGCCTTTGATAGAGTGGAGTGGGATTACCTGTGGGAAGTGTTGAGGAGATTTGGATTTGGAGAGGGGTTTATTGGATGGGTTCAGCTTCTATACAGGGCCCCGGTGGCAAGTGTGATTACAAATAGGCAGAGATCTGACCACTTCGTCTATACAGAGGGACAAGACAGGGATGTCCTCTGTCCCCGTTACTGTTTGCGTTGGCAATTGAGCCACTGGCCATAGCGCTGAGGGGCTCTAGGAAGTGGAGGGGAGTACTTAGGGGAGGAGAAGAGCACCGGGTGTCACTATACGCGGATGATTTGTTGGTGTATGTCGCGGACCCAGTGGAGGGGATGCCCGAGATAATGCAGACACTCAGGGAGTTTGGGGAATTTTCGGGATATAAACTGAATATGGGGAAGAGTGAGCTGTTTGTGATGCACCCTGGGGAACAGAGCAGGGGAATAGATGATTTGTCGTTGAGGAGAGTAACAAGGGATTTTCGGTACCTAGGGATCCAGATGGCCAGGAATTGGGGAACCTTGCATAAGCTTAATTTAGTAAGATTGGTGGAGCAGATGGAAGAGGACTTTAGGAGATGGGACATGGTGCCCCTGTCACTGGCGGGTAGGGTGCAGGCGGTTAAAATGGTGGTCCTTCCGCGGTTTCTTTTTGTGTTCCAGTGCCTCCCTGTGATGATTACAAAGGCCTTTATCAAGAACGTGGATAAGAGCGTTATGCTTTTTGTGTGGGCTGGGAAAACCCGAAGAATGAAGAGGGGGTTCCTGCAGCGTAGTAGGGATAGGGGGGGACTGGCACTGCCGAGTTTAAGTGACTATTATTGGGCGCCAACATATCAATGGTATGCAAGTGGATGGGGGAAGGGGAGGGAGCGGTGTGGAAAAGACTAGAGATGGCGTCCTGTAGGGGAACCTGCCTGCAAGCATTAGCGACGGCGCCTTTACCGTTCTCCCCGAAAAAGTACACCACAAGTCCAGTGGTTATGGCAACGCTGAAAATTTGGGGGCAGTGGAGACGGCATAAGGGAGTGACGGGTGCCTCGGTGAGGTCCCCGATAAGGAACAACCACAGGTTTGTCCCGGGGAAGATAGATGGGGGATTTGAAGCTTGGCAGAGAGTAGGGATTGTGAAATTGAAGGATTTGTTCCTAGACGGGACGTTTGCGAGTCTGGGAGCACTGACAGAAAAATATGGGTTGCCACCGGGGAATGCATTTCGGTATATGCAACTGAGGGCTTTTGCGAGGCAACAGGTGAGGGTATTTCCGCGGCTCCCGGCGCAAGAGATTCAGAACAGAGTGATTTCGGGGGCATGGGTGGGGGATGGTAGGGTGTCAGATATATACAGAGAAATGAGAGACGAGGGGGAGACGATGGTGGAGGAGCTGAAGGGAAAATGGGAAGAGGAGCTGGGGGAAGAGATTGAGGAGGGGCTGTGGGCAGATGCCTTAAGTAGGGTAAACTCTTCGTCCTCATGCGCCAGGCTCAGCCTGATACAATTCAAGGTTCTATATAGGGCGCACATGACTGGAGCACGGTTAAGTAGATTTTTTGGAGTGGAGGATAGGTGCGGGAGATGCGCGGGAAGCCCAGCGAACCGCACCCACATGTTTTGGTCATGCCCGGTACTGCATGGGTTCTGGGTGGGGGTGGCGAATGTGCTTTCAAGGGTGGTGGGGGTCCGGGTCGAGCCAGGCTGGGGGTTGGCGATATTTGGGGTTGCGGACGAGCCGGGAGTGTAGGAGGCGAGAGAGGCTGATGTTTTAGCTTTTGCATCCCTAGTAGCCCGGCGAAGGATATTACTTATGTGGAAAGAAGCTAAACCCCCAGGCGTGGAGGCCTGAATAAATGACATGGCGGGGTTTATAAAACCTGAGCGGATAAAATATGCACTAAGAGGTTCGGCTCAAGCGTTCACCAGGCGGTGGCAACCGTTCCTCGACTATCTCGCAGAACGATAAGGGAAATGGGAAAGGTAGCAGCAGCAACCCAGGGGGGAGGGAGGGAGGGGGGGGGGGTGAGGGGAGGGCCCATCCGGGCCCTCAGGGGTTTTGTACAGGTGTTTGTATATGAGTTATTGGCTAGTTTTCATTTTTTTTGCGGGCAGTTGCCGTCTAGTTAATATATTATTTATTCTTAAAAAAAAAAACGGTCATCATCATTATTTATATTGTTTTAAAGTTGCAAAAGGGGAAAATTTTGTACTGGCTTTGTTTCACCGAAAAATTTGAATAAAATATATTCAAAAAAATAAAAATTAAAAATAATCCCACACACCGCTTAGTGAGAGTTAAATCAACGCACATTTATTATATACAGTAATCAATACTCATGCATAAATTCTACTTCTAAGCTACTTCCTACAACTAACAGGCCAATACTTAACTTGGAAATGGCCCACCAGGTCAGGGAAGCGAATGGCCTTTCGTTTGGGTTCTGAGCCTGCGGGATTCGAAGCTGGTACAGATCGATAGCTAGGAGCGCCTATCTCGTAGCGTGCGTTGAAGTAAGACTTACGATTTGAACGGCTGTTGCAGAAGGTCAGCAGAAGGGTCGCAGGAGGGTGGCAGAGAGGAGAAGGGCCGATTTGAACTTGGACTCTATTCTTATAGTCCCCAGGGGCTTCCCGCCTTTCGGGGCGGACCCTGTACCTGGTTCCAAGTGATTGGACTTTGTCCCAATCACTTGATTCGATATTCTCCAATGCTGGAGCGATTCATTGATCAATGTGCGGTCTTGGGGTGATCGTTCACCTCCCTTTGTGTAGGCTCCTGTTGGCGCCGAAAAGTCTGGGTTGTCTTTGTGTGTCTAAATTGTTGCACATTGTTCCCGGGGATTGCTCATTAATATTCAGATGGCTGGTGTTTTGTTGTGCTGATGGCTGCAGGTATCGATCTTGTCTGGCCTTCCCAGAGGCGAATACACAGTTTTACCTGCAGCTGCTTGTTTTAGTCCTGTTGGCTGATTTTCCCATCAGCCTTTTCCGTTCGCCATTTTAAATCGGGGTTGGCCATTCTAAATCGGGAGTTAGCCATTTTAACTGGCTACAACACTCAGGAGGCTGACAAGCTGCAGTCGCATATACACACTTGATAGATTATTGATTTATTGATTAATTCATTGTTTTAGGTGCTAATTGAATGCATAGCTAAAGAGTGAATTTATAAAAAGTGTCTTGACTATGGGAATCCAGTCATTACTTCAGATAATGAATTAACTATTGAACTCTAGTGTCTTGACTGGAAATTTAGACATTGTTTCAGTGAATGTTTTATATAATGAATTGATTATTGTACTTCAGTGTATTCAGCAATAAGAATGTATCAACTAATTAGTCACAGCAAGGTCTACAGCCAGCAGTGGCGTGAGACTGTGCACATAGATGTCAAAGTCAATATTTTCCCGCTTCTGTAGTAGTAAAATTCAACACACTCGTTAAGACAGAATAACAAGCTTTATTTTTGAAAACAACTGCCTGCAGTAATGGCTGAACCTTGAAGTCAGAGAGCAGTCAACAAAACTGCTCAGTCTTTCACAAGTTCCGCGCTTTTCGCGGAGAATTAGCTCAATATTTATACATTATCTTTATCAAGATTATGTGACAACAGTATGGTCAGGAGTTTGATCGGAAATACAAACAGAAGCAAAGACCAGACCATGTTTGGTCATATCACTCATACCATTATTTAGTCCTCGGAGGGAACATTGAAAGGTCAGAATAGACTTGTTTCTTCCTGAACTTATCTTTGTTTTAAGTTCCTATGGCCCTGGGTTATGCCGAGTTAGTTTTATCAGGAGTTGCCGAGGTCCAGTGTTTTGGAATGGCTCGACCTTCGCTGATCTTTTCAGACTTCAAGTTATGTAGAGTTGGCCTACGGCCATACTAGTCTGAAAATGGTTAGGGCAGGAGAGCTGGAATGAGTAGTTTCAGTCTTTCTTGTATTGTATCAAACCTTTTGACCAGTCTTCCCTTTGACCAGTTTTCCCATCATGCCATTACTTAATTCCTACCATATCACATTCCCTCCTTTTGTCATATCATGACAACTAGTTAAATAGATATATCCATGACTCGTTTGAAAATGCATTTACACAAGCAACCAAGCAATCCTATCCCTAGTAGAATTAGAGTAGTAGAATGAAGGCCTTAAAGATCCAATCAACCGCCCACCAAAAAGAGGAATATTTCGAAGCTGGGCCTGCGGGATAGCTGATAGAGTAATGCCGTTATCAAGGCAAACAATTTCCACCTGCAAGGGACACAGCAAGTCACGTCCGGCCAGGTTGACACCGAGGACGCGGGTAACTGTGAAAGGGATGCAACATTCCTGGCCCTCAAATTGAACAGAGAGCGGCTGCGTAAGCGGATAAACAGCACCTTCCCCCATGAAACCAGCAAGTTCCACATGCTTATCAGAAATGGGAAAGCAATGTTTCTGAATTCATGTGCAGTCTAGCGTAGAATGAGTCACGCCGGTGCCAATCAGGAAGGGGATAGGCACGCCCTCTATGTAAATCGTAGCGGTGGGCTCGTCAGAGTGGTCTGTTGAGAGGACCGGAAAGTTCGATCTGGCAGAGGAGCGCTGTCGAAATCCTCCATGTGTGGAGTGAAGGGCTAAGGAGCCTGTGAGCTGTAAACAAATTCAGGAGGGTCCGTGCAATCTGGGCGATAGTAAGGTGAATCTGTCTGAGAGTTCTGACCTTTAGGAGCTCTTCTTTGAGAGGGACGTTGGATGAATTCAGATTTAATTTTGGGCGAAGTGTCTTTGTAACAGGTCTCACGGTTGTGGCCATTGCTCCAATAATAAGACACAGCACGTTTCATTTGAGGTTTAGGATTGTCAGACCAGTCCATGTTATTAGTTTTAATACTGGATGCTACGCGGTCAGGCAAAACCTGCATTAATAGTGCATTAAATTGGGGAGACTGTGTGCCTCCATTGAAAGCAATGTCCCCGGAGTAAAGAGTGTACACGCCACAAAAGCGGTCAGAAAATTCTGGACCATCTTCCTTAGAAGTGGGGGTACATTCAAGGAGTTTGGCGATGTCAACGGGCTTACGGAGAGCCCATTTTAGTGCAGGGAACACCCTGACCCTACAATTCCACCGTCCCAAGTCCAGACTCCCCCTTATGGTCCCACTGGGGCTGTTTAGCACAGGGCTAAATCGCTGGCTTTGAAAGCAGACCAAGGCAGGCCAGCAGCACGGTTCAATTCCCGTAACAGCCTCCCCGAACAGGCGCCGGAATGTGGCGACTAGGGGCTTTTCACAGTAACTTCATTGAAGCCTACTTGTGACAACAAGCGATTTTCATTTCATTTAATTTCACTGCCAATGAAACTCCTGCTAACGCATCCCCTGTAGCAACACGCACTCGGTCACATACCGTTAATATGGAACAACCCTTCACCTCTGTTAATCAGGCTTTTCTTGATTTATCACTCCAACCTAAGGAGAAGGAAACTTTTCCGCCACCACCTCCCCCTGCAAATTATCCCATTAGGAGTGTTATTAACCCCCCACGCTGGTGATAATGACGACCCATTCATTGAGGTGTGGCAGGCTTTTAAACCCCATGAGCTATGTTTGATCATGGCCCAATGTCCCTCTTGAAAAGAGGACCCAGAGGGGTTCACTGAGTTTTTGAGGCGAACTGTGACCATGTACGGTGCTACCGCACGTGATCAATATTCACTGATTTATTCATCATTTCCCCCAGAATTAGGGGAAAGATGGAAAAATGAATTGGGACTTCATGGGGACACGTAGACGGCCTTCAGCGCTGCACACCAAACGGAGGACGATCAGCGTGCTTTAATGTTTCCTGCACTAAAACGGGCTCTCCGTAAACCCGTTGACATCGCCAAACTCCTTGAATGTACCCCCACTTCTAAGGAAGGATTTCGACAGCGCTCCTCCGCGTCGTCCTCCTGCCAAATATAATGTCACTTGCTTCAACAGTCAACGTACAGGCTACTACGCTAGGGAATGTCCAGCACCCCGACGACAAGGTAGATTTCAACCCCGTCGGCAGACACCCTTTACAACCTCTAACCCTTACTGACTAGCCAGATCGAACTTTCCGGTCCTCTCAACAGACCACTCTGACGAGCCCACCGCTACGATTTACATAGAGGGCGTGCCTAGCCCCTTCCTGATTGACACCGGCGCGACTCATTCTACGCTAGACTGGACATTAATTCAGAAACATTGCTTTCCCCTTTCTGATAAGCATGTGGAACTTGCTGGTTTCATGGGGGAAGGTGCTGTTTATCCGCTTACGCAGCCGCTCTCTGTTCAATTTGAGGGCCGGGAATGTTGCATCCCTTTCACAGTTACCCGCATCCTCGGTGTCAACCTGGCCGGACGTGACTTGCTGTGTCCCTTGCGGGTGGAAATTGTTTGCCTTGATAACGGCATCACTCTATCAGCTATCCCGCAGGCCCAGCTTCGAAATATTTCCCTTTTCACTACTCCACAGTGGTGGTCGGTTGATTTTGATCCCTCACACTTTTCACCTCCCTTAGATATTCCCGATCCACATGTCACTCTTTGCTACGATCATACAGGATGCTCGCCTGACTTGGAGAGCATTTACCAAGACGCCCTCGGTTCTCTACAATCCGTTTCCTAAAAGAACGGTCTGCCTTTCTTGTCAATTTACCCCATGGCCTCTGGCGTCAGTCAGGACTTGCGTCACCCCACGTGGCCCTTTCTGTGAACGAAGGCTACAGTGCCAAGTCCTTGGGATTTCTGGCAGCTGCACTGCGAGAACAAGCTGATCCTTTCTTTCATGGAAGTCAAATCAAACCCGCAGGCACTTTATAATATTTTCAACGCCCATTTGTCCTCATTGGCACACTGCACCACCATCGTTCAGTCCAATCAACGACTTCTGAACCACCCGCAGATTTATGGGCGGCCTCCAAACACGAAGTTGGTCTCACTAATGTCCCTCCCGTTGTTATTAAAGTTAAACCTAACATGCCCTTGCCCTCGATTTCACAGTACCCTTTGCGCCCCGAGGCTGAAGAAGGAGTCTCGGTCATGATTCAATCGTTCCTTCAACAGGGAATTGTGGTACCATGCCAATCGCCCTGTAACACGCCGATTCTTCCAGTTCCTAAGATAGGAAGACCATCCGAATGGCGTTTGGTCCAAGACCTCCGACGTATTAATCAGATAGTGGAACCCTTACATCCTATTGATCCAAACCCGGCGACAATCCTTAGTAATGTCCCACCGGAAGTGACTGTTTTCACCCTTGTTGATTTACAACATGCCTTTTTTGCGATACCCCTCGCCCCTGAATCACAGTATTTGTTTGCCTTTACATTTAAGAGCAACCAATACACTTGGACTAGGCTCCCACAGGGCTTCATTCATTCTCCAACCCTTTTCTCACAAGCATTGCACTCCCAGTTGGCGACATTATCAACTCCTGGTGGCTCCACCATCATCCAATATGTTGATGACTTACTCCTTGCCAGCCCTGACTTCAACGCTAACCAGCGTGACACCATTTACCTGCTCATCCGTCTCCATTCATGGGGATATGAGATCCGGCCCACTAAAGTTCATAAAGGCCAACGGCAGGTCACAGTTCTGGGTGTCCTAATAAGTGCTGCGGATCGCTCCCTTACTCAGGAATGCATTACTCCTATACTGCAGACCCCATTTCCTACATCGCCCAAGCAGGTGCGAGCCTTTTTAGGATTGGTGAACTTTTGCAGATAATGGATTCCGAATGTTACTGTCCATACTAACGATTTAACTCCGTACTCCTCTCAAAATGCTCCTCTTAAGTTTGAACTTCCTGATTCAGCAAAACAATCTTTTGTTACTCTCAAAAACGCCCTGGCTACCGCCCCAGTGCTAGGACGACCTATGTATGACAGACCCTTTCAGTTGTACGTTAATGTTCTTGATGAATGTGCCACTGGTGTCCTAACACAAGAACACGGTGACCAGCGTCGCCGGGTCGCTTACTATTCTATGAAATTGGATCCTCCAGCTTGCGGTCTACCTCCCTGCACCCAAATTCTTACGGCTGTCCATTTGTTAGCACAGGCAGCCTCTAATCTGACCCTTCACCAGCCAGTACAAGTGCATACCTCGCACTCTATTGTGGCTCTACTAACGTCTCAGCAAACCCAGCATCTGACTCAAGCCCGCTTGAGCCGCTATGAGGTTTCACTATTGCAAAACCACTACCTCTCTTTTCATTACTGTTCTACCTTAAATCCTGCTGTGTTCTCGAACAGCCCCCCGATAACCTTGCGGACCCGCCACACGATTGTTTGCTTCGGAGTCACTTCCTCACTGCACCTCGTCCGGATTTAACGGACTGGCCTATTGATAATCCAGATCTAATTTTTTATGTTGATGGCAGTTCCTCCATTTCTCTCACCGGCATCCCACAGTCGGGATATGCCGTGGTAACCGACACTGACGTGCAGGAAGCAGCAGCCTTCGAGACTCCTGTCTCCGCACAAAAAGCCAAGCTATTTGCCCTTACTCGAGCATGTATTTTGGCCACAGATAAAAGTACTAATGTTTACACTGATTCGAGGTGTGCCTTTGGCGTGACCCACGATTTTGGTCGCCTCTGGCAACAGCGAGGCTTTCTCACCTCTGCGGGAGCTCCCATTCAAAATGCTCTTTGGGTTAAAAATCTCCTCTATGCTATTCAGCTTCCCCATCAATTGGCAATTATTAAATGTGCGCCGCACACAAAGGAGGACACTCCTGTTCAATTAGGAAATGCCCGTGCTGATTCGGCTGCTAAGGCTGCGGCTATATCAGCCACTCTGACAGTTCCCAGTGGGGCTAATCAGGCTCTGAACCAGGTACCTGCATTAGGAACGAAGGGCATGCCAGACATAACTGAAGTTCAAAATTTACAGAGGGACGCCTCTGATTCCGAGCGCACACTATGGAAGTCAATGGGGTGTTCACACTCCTTGACACGAGACCTCTGGCTTACTCCCGTTGGTCAAGTTTGAATTCCGAATTCTTTATTGCCGGTACTTATTGATTATTTACATTCTTGTACCCATCTTGGCAGGGAGGGAATGGTACAGCTACTCCTGAAAACTTGGTGGCACCCAGATTTTAATACAGCAGCGCAAACGCGGCTGGATCGATGCGTTATTTGCATGAAACATAACAAGGGTAAAGGCATTAAATGTCCTCCAGGAACCACTCCCTTGCCAGATGGCCCTTCTGCCTGTATACAGCTTGATTTTATCGAATTGCCAAAAGCACAGTGCTATAAATATTGTTTAGTAATCATCGATGTGTTTATTAAATAGATTGAAGCCTTCCCCACCACTAATTGTACGGCACACACAGTGGTGAAGTTGTTGTTAACGGAAGTCATTTCTCGTTTTGGGGTACCCAAAATGGTGAGCTCAGACAACGGACCACATTTTGTAGCTCGGATCAATACTGAATTGTGCAAAGCACTCGTAATTAAACAGCAACTGCACTGCACGTATCACCCGCAGGCTGCAGGAATTGTGGAAAGAGCCAACGGGACTTTAAAAGAAAAATTATCTAAATTAACTGAAGAAACTGGGTTAAATTGGCTAAAAGTATTACCCTTGGCACGGATTCACATGCGAGTGACTCCCCATTCACGGACCGGACTGTCAGCTGCAGAGATAGTCTATGGTCGGCCAATGAGGACTCCCTGGGATGCCCATGAAAAACCCCAAGAGGGAGTAGACCTCCATGTGATGGGGGAACAAATGCAGAGTTGGCCTACGGCCATACTAGTCTGAAAATGGTTAGGGCAGCATTCTTTACCTGGGCCTGGGGAGCTGGAATGAGTAGTTTCAGTCTTTCTTGTATTGTATAAAACCTTTTGACTAGTCTTCCCATTGGCCAGTTTTCCCATCATGCCATTACTTAATTCGTACCATATCACATAGACGCTGTGCTACCTTTGATGGACACCAGTCAATCTTAAGTAATGGCCAATATTTGATCAATAAATCATCCTCTAAGTAACAGACATCCATTGAACAAACCAGGAGGTCTCAGCTGAGAATTAGAAACCAATGAGGGTAAATGATGGATTAAACCATAGATAAAGGGCGGGATTCTCCGACCCCCCGCTGGGTCGGAGAATCGCCGGGGGGCTGTGTGAATCCCGCCCGCCGCTCCGACGCCCGCTGTTCAATTCTCTGGCGCCGGTTTTCGGGCGGAGGCGGGGATCACGCTGCGCCGGTCGGGGGCCGTTGGGAGCGGCCCCTCTGGCAATTCTCCGGGTCCCGATGGGCCGAGCGGCCGCCCATTTTCGGCCAGTCCCGCTGGCGTGAAATGGACATGGTCCATCACAGCGGGACCTGGCTCGTCGGCCGTCTACCGGAGTCCTCGGAGGGACGCGGGGGATCCGGCCCCGGGGGGCCCCCACGGTGGTCTGGCCCGCGACCGGGGCCCACCATTCTGCGGGCGGGCCTGTGCCGTGGGAGCACTCTTTCCCTCCATACTGGCTCTGTAGGGCTCCGCCACGGACGTCTCGTAGAAGAAACCCCCTGCGCATGTGCAGGAAACACGCCGGCGGTTCTGTGCATGCACCAGGACACGCCGGCAGTTCTGCGCATGCGGCAACTCACGCCGGCCCACGGCGGCCCTTCGCCGCTGGTTGGCACGGTGCCAACCACTCCGCCGCCGGCCTAGCCCCCGGAAGTGCGGAGGATTCCGCAATTTGCGGGTGGCCTGACGCCGGAGTGGTTGGCACCGCTCTTGGCGCCAGCGTCGGGCCATCCGGCCAGGTGCGGGAGAATCCCGCCCAAAGATTCCCTTAAAAGTCGGATCTAGTGGTCGAGGTCTCGTTCCTGAATTTCTGCCTTCCTGAACACATGAATCATCTATCCGTTTGTTTGTTTTAAAGGGATTTCTTCATGTATTTATGTGTAATGCTTTTTTGCTATGTTTCTGACCCGTTAATGTGTTGTTTGATATTTCATTTCTACGTTTTGATTCAGTTCTTGGGCGTCATTCTCCGACCCCCCCCGCCGGGTTGGAGAATTGCCGGGGGCTGCCGTGAATCCCGCCCCCGCCGGTTGCCGAAGTCTCCGGTACCGGATATTCGGCGGGGGCGGGAATTGGGCCGCGCCGGTTGGCGGGCCCCCCCGCTGGATTCTCCGGCCTGGATGGGCCGAAGTCCCGCCGATAAATTGCCTGTCCCGCCGGCGTGGATTAAACCACCTTTTGAACGGCGGGACAAGGCGGCGTGGGCGGGCTCCGGGGCCCTGGGGGGGCGCCCACGGTCTCCACCATGGCGGAGGCGGAAGAGACTCCCTCCACTGCGCATGCGCGGGAAACTGTCAGCGGCCGCTGACGCTCCCGCGCATGCGCCACCCCGAGATGTCATTTCCGCGCCAGCTTGCGGGGCAACAAAGGCCATTTCCACCAGCTGGTGGGGCGGAAATCCCTCCGGCGTCGGCCTAGCCCCTCAATGTTGGGGCTCGGCCCCCAAAGATGCGGAGCATTCCGCACCTTTGGGGCAGCGCGATGCCCGTCTGATTGGCGCCGTTTTGGGCGCCAGTCGGCGGACATCGTGCCGTTTGGGGAGAATTTTGCCCCTTATGTGAGCGTATTAAAGGGAATAATTAACAATAAAGTTGTATTTTCAACACCTCCAATCAACTGGATAATTGGCGCTTATTAGAAGAAGGTAAAACAAGAGTCCCAACAACACTTCACCCCCCACACACACACTCCCAGCCAACAAGATGGCAGCAAGGAGAGTGGCCCCGAGATTCACATACGCTGAGCTTGAACTGGATGCCGTGGAGGAGAGGTGGGCCACCTTGTACCCCAGCCCAGTAAGGAGGCTGCCAGCCCCCACCAGTCGCCGCGACTGGGCACAGGTGACAGAGGCAATAAGTGCCACAACCAATACAATCTGGACCGGCCAGCAGTGCCGAAAGAAACTGCATGACCTCCTCAAGGCGGCCAGGTTGAGTAGGTAGCGCTGTGCCCCTGACACCAACCCCTGCCCTACACACATGTAACCCTACCCGGAGGTGCCCTGGCCACTGAAGCCACCAGCGACCCACGCCTGGGCTGCATGCGTAGGACTGTCTAACATTGTGCATTTTCTGATCCCCCCCCCCCCCCCCCCCACACACACACCAAAGGAGAAGGCCACCCATAACCACCAGGAGCAGGAGAAGACTGGAGGGTGAAATGAATGAATGAAATGAAAATGAATTCCAGCGCTTGTTCTGGGAGGCTGGTACTGGTGAGCAGCGGACCTGCGGACTCTCATCGTGGAAGAGCAGTGGGCCCTGGACGTGGTTGGTGGGTCTGAGGAAAGGGCAGGCGCTGACTTCCGGTGACGGCCATGGAGGAGCAGGTCGCACCATCTGATAGCACCCGCCTGTGACGGACCTTTGGACCCTTTTCCCCCATTTGTTTCCGGATTTTATGGGATAAATCGGTGAAAGTGAGAGTAAGGAGAAATCCCCCTCCGGTGTATGGTGAATTGGACCAGAAGTGGCCGTGTGAGACGACAAAGTCCTATAAGGGAGACGCAAACAGAGCTGGCAACACAGGACAGCATGGCGGGGCAGCAGGGCCACGGGGAGACGGCACAGTGGTCGACGGAGCAGCTGGTGAAGTTTTTCAAGGATTGCTTCGCCAAGCCAAAGAAGGACACGCTGGATCCGATTAAAGCTTTGATTGATCAAGTGGTTCAGAATCGGGAAACCCACGGGAAAGCGCTCCAGGAGGTGGAACAAAAGTTGTCAGAGCACGAGGAGTATATAACAGTGTTTTACCTTCTTCTAATAAGAGCCAGGTGGGGATGATGAACGACCGCCAGAAAAGAATGCAGGAGAAGCTAGAGGACCTGGAGAAGGTCCAGGAGGCAGAATCTCAGAATTGTTGGCCTCCTTGAAGGCAGTGAGGGATCGGATGCGAGGGCCTATGTGACGGACATGCTGGAGAAGTTGATGGGGGCTGGGGCGTTCCCTCGGCCCCTGGAATTGGACAGAGCGCACAGAGCCCTCGCGAGGAAGCCCCGAGCGAACGAGCCGCCGAGGGCCATGGTGGTACGTTTTCACCAATTCATGGACAAGGAACATATTTTGAGGTGGGCCAACAAAGAATAGAGCAGCAAATGGGAGAACTGTGAGTTGCGCATCTATCAGGACCTGGGAGCGGATTTGGCCAAGAGGCGAGCTGGGTTCAATCGGGCAAAAACTACCCTCTTTAAGAAGGGAGTGAAGTTCGGGATGCTGTTCCCAGCCCGTCTGTGAGTCACACATGAGGAACGGGACTTCTACTTTGAAACGCCGGACGAAGTATGGACCTTTAAAGAAATGAAGATGGAGGCGAATTAAAAGACACTTAAGCCTTGGAGAAGTACTGTGGCGGCGATTTGTGGTGCTGGATTGTATAAATTTAAGTAGCTCTATGTGAAATAATGGGCTGTGTGGATGGTTAAAGGTTGATCTGTCTTGCAGGGACCTTGTTAGAGGAGAGGATGGCTTTGAATTTGGTTCTGCTTTTTGGGTGACTATTTTTCGAAAGTGACTGTTTCTTCACTGTTTTTTCTGATGTTTGTTTACTGGGGAATGTGATGCTTTTAAAATGTTTATTCATGTGGGGGGGGAGAGAGGAGAAAACTATAGGGAGACAGATCGCTTGGTGCCAGGGCAGGAGCTACCGAGTCGGCATGGGTCAGCTGACTCTTGGAAGCGCAGTGGGGGTGAGCAGGTGCTAAGCTGGAGCTTGACTTGGGGGATTGGGTTTCTAGTGTTGTTGTTCGGGTGGGAGGGAGAGGGAGGGGGGAGCCCGAGTGGGACTCGAGGAAGCGGAGGGCGCGAGCTCAAGGCTGGCTTAAAAAGGGTTATGGCCAGTCGGTGGGGGGGGGGGGGAATGGAAGCCCCCCGTCCAGGCTGATCACATGGAACGTTAGAGGACTGAATGGGCCGGTCAAGAGAGCTCGCGTGTTTGCGCATTTGAGGGAACTGAAGGCGGACGTGGCAATGCTACAAGAGACACACCTAAAGGTTACAGACCAGACAAAATTGAGGAAGGAGTGGGTTAACCAAGTGTTCCACTCAGGACTGGACTCAAAGACCAGGGGGGTAGTGATCTTGATCAGCAAACGAGTGGCATTCGAGGCAGGGAGAATCGTGTCAGACAAGGGGGTAGGTACATTATGGTGAGTGGGAAGCTGGAGGGGGTGCGAGTGGTACTTGTGAACATATATGCTCCGAATTGGGATGACGTGGAATTTATGAGGCGGGTCTTAGGTAAGATCCCAGACTTAGAGTCACATAACCTGATCATGGGAGGGGACTTCAATACAGTCATTGATCTGGAATTGGACCGGTCAAAATCCAGGACAGGGAGGAGGCCGGCTGCGGCAAAGGAATTGAAGGGTTTTATGGAACAGATGGGGGGAGTAGACCCATGGAGGTTTGCACAGCCGAGGACAAAGGAGTTTTCCTTTTTTTCACATGTCCACAAGGTCTCCTCTCGCATTAACGCATTAACTCGATGGAGTAGCAGGTTGCGGGTCTTGATAAAGTGGAAAAAGCGAGTGACCCCCGGGTGGCAGAGGTCCTCGTGAAGGGCTGGGAGGCGGTCCACTTGTGCGTTGGCACATGTACCGCAGGACAGGGCGTCAGGAGGCTCGTTTAGCTTCCTGGGACAATACAAGATCTCGTAGTTCTAGGTGGAGAGTTCAATCCTCCACCGCAAGATCTTATCGTTTTTTATCTTGCCCCGCTGTGCATTATTGAACATGAGAGCAACCAACCGTTAGTCAGGGAGGAGAGTGAATCTCCTGCCGGCCAGGTAATGCCTCCAATGTTGCACAGCTTCTACCATGGCCTGGGCCTCCTTTTCGACTGAGGCGTGGCGGATTTCGGAAGTATGGAGGGTACGAAAGAAGAAGGCCACGTGTCTGCCCGCTTGGTTGAGGGTGGCCACCAGAGCTACGTCAGACGCGCCGCTCTCGACCTGGAAGGGGAGGGACTCGTCGATGGCGTGCATCGTGGCCTTTGCAATGTCTGCTTTGATGCGACTGAAGGCCTGGCGGGCCTCTATCGACAGGGGAAAAACTGTGGATTGGATCAGGGGACGGGCCTTGTCCGCATAGTTGGGGACCCACTGGGCATAGTAAGAGAAAAACCCTAGGCAGCGCTTCAGGGCCTTGGGGCAGTGAAGGAGGGGGATCTCCATAAGGAGGTGCATGCATTCAGGGTCGGAGCCTATAACTCCACTTCGCACTACATAGCCGAGGATGGCTAGGCGGTCGGTGCTAAACACGCATTTATCCTTGTTATACGTAAGGTGAAGGATCTTTGCGGTCTGGAGGAATTTTCGGAGGTTGGTGTCGTGGTCCTGCTGGTCGTGGCCGCAGATGGTGACATTATCGAGATACGGGAATGTTGCCCATAAACCGTACCGGTCAACCATTCGGTCCATCTCGCGCTGGAAGACCGAGACCCCATTAGTGACACCGAAGGGAACCATTAAGAAGTGGTAGAGCTGCCCATCTGCCTCGAAGGCAGTGTATTTGTGGTCACTAGTGCGGATGGGGACGGACTTAAGATCCACCGTGGAGAAGACCTTGTAATGCGCGATCCTGTTTACCCAGGTCGGATATGCGGGGGAAAGGGTACGCGTCCAGCTGCGCATACCTGTTGATGATCTGACTGTAGTCGATGACCATCCTATGCTTCTCCCCGGTCTTTACCACCACTACTTGAGCTCTCCAGGGACTGTTGCTAGCTTCAATAACTCCTTCCCTCAGTAGCCTTTGGACCTCTGACCTAGTAAAGATCCGATCCTGGGCACTGTCTGCTCCTGGTGGCGAAGGGTTTGCAATCTGGGGTGAGGTTCGCAAACAGGGAAGGCGGATCGACCTTGAGGGTCGCGAGGCCGCAGACAGTGAGGGGGGTATAGGGCCGCCGAATTTGAAAGTTAGACTTTGGAGATTACACTGGAAGTCTAACCCTAGGAGTGTGGCCGCGCAGAGGTGGGGAAGGACGTAGAGCCGGTAATTTTTAAACTCCCTTCCCTGGACCGTGTGGCTTGCTACACAAAACCCCTTTATCTCTACTGAGTGGGAACCGGAGGCCAGGGAGATTTTTTGATTAACGGGGTGGACGAGGAAAGAACAGCGCCTTACCGTGTCGGGGTGTATGAAGCTCTCCGTGCTCCCAGAGTCGATTAAGCAGGACGTCTCGTGCCCGTTGATTAATACTGTTGTTGTAGCAGTTGAGAGTGTTCGAGGCCGGGACTGGTCCAGGGTCACCGAGGCTAATCGCAGCAGTTGAGTGTTCTCTTCGGGCAGTGTGCGGTCAGCCGAGCTGGGGTCCTGGGAGTCCATCCAAGATGGAGGCCCCCATTGGTCGCACATGGCTGGGGGTGCACAAAATGGCGCCACCCATCCATCGCACGTGGCCCTGGAGGAGGAAGATGGCGGCACCCGCTGGCCGCACGGGGACCATGGAGAGGTTTGTGGTGGCGGTCCGCATTCGCCACCGGAGACCGCGGCGACCGCACGGGCCTGGCATACCACCACAAAGTGGTCCTTTTTACCGCATCCCTTGCAGGTGGATACGAGGGCCGGGCAGCGCTGCCGGGGGTGCTTGGCCTGCCCGCAAAAGTAGCAGCGGGGCCCCCCGGGGTTGCCAGGCTGCCTTGCAGCACAAGCTTGTGGGGGGATGGGAGATGTCTTGGTGCCGGCTGTGGAGGGGTTCCACGTTGCCGAGGGGGCTGCTGCGCGGTCAGGAACGTAAGCGCGGGCATTTCAGGAGGCCACATCCAGGGAGCCTGCAAGGACCCGTGCATCCTTGAGGCCTAGGCTGTCTTTTTCCAGCAATCGCTGGCGGATTTGGGAGTACAGCATACCTGCCACGAAAGCGTCCCAGGTCAAGAGTTCTGTGCGGTCGCTCGCCGAAACTTGCGGGCAGCTGCAGTTTCTCCCCAACACCAGGAGTGCACGGTAGAATTCTTCCAGCGATTTCCCAGGGATTTGTTGCCTCGTTGCTAGCAGATGTCTGGCGTAGACCTGATTTACCGGGTGAATGTAATGTCCTTTTAGAAGCTCCATTGCTGCGCGAAGTCGTACGTGTCCTTGATGACGGTGTAAATTTCCGGGCTCACCCTCGAGTGCAGGACTTGCAATTTCTGTTCTCCCGTGGGTGTGTTTTCGGCCGTTCTGAGATATCCTGTGCGGAGTCTGCACATCCTCCCCGTGTGTGCGTGGGTTTCCTCCGGGTGCTCCGGTTTCCTCCCACAGTCCAAAGATGTGCAGGTTAGGTGGATTGGCCATGATAAATTGCCCTTAGTGCCCAAAATTACCCTTAGTGTTGGGTGGGGTTACTGGGTTATGGGGATATGGTGGAGGTGTTGACTTTGGGTAGGGTGCTCTTTCCAAGAGTTGGTGCAGACTTGATGGGCCGAATGGCCTCCTTCTGCACTGTAAATTCTATGATAATCTATGATAGTTAGACGAGGTCGAAATCATATCGGCGGAGTCGAATGAATGCGCAGAAGAATGGGCTGTAGCCGGGGCGTCATGTCATTTAAATCCTTCTGGATTATGTGGACTAAGGGTCTGTGGTCTGTTTCCACCGTGAACTTTGGCAGACCGTATACGTAATCGTGGAATTTAACGATTCCTGTTATGAGACCCAGGCATTCCTTTTCAATCTGTGCGTACCTTTGCTCGGTCGGAGTCATGGCCTGGATGCGTATGCCACTGGCGCCCAGGACGAGGAGTCATCTTTCTGGAGGAGCACCTCACCACTGGCTTGCGTCTGTGGATATTTTTGTTTCGTTAGTCGGGTCAAAGAACTCCAGGACTGGGGCCGTGGTGAGCTTTGCCTTGAGCTCCATCCACTCCGGTTGATGTGTTGGTGTCCACTGGAATACTGTGGTCTTTTTTACTAGATGCCGGAGGGCTGTGGTGTGGGATGCCATGTTCGAAATGAATTTTCCCAAACAATTCACCATCCCCAGGAAGCCTAGTACCGCCTTTTTGTCCTCTGGGGTCTTCATGGCATTGATTGCCGTTACTTTGTCGGATTCAGGTTGCTCACCCTGCTGGGATATTTGGTCACCCAGAAACTTGATTGATGACAGACCAAATGAGCATTTGGCCCTGTTTAGCTTGAGGCCATTCTCGTGGCATTGATTGCCGTTATTCATTGGAATCAGGTTGCTCACCCTGCTGGGATATTTGGTCACCCAGAAATGTGACTGCTGACAGACCAAATGAACATTTGGCCCTGTTTAGCTTGATGCCATTCTCGTGGACCCTTTTAAAGGCCTATTTGAGCCGATCTATGTGCTCTCTGGGGGGTCGTGGTCCAGATTATCATGTCATCCACATAGACTCGCACCCCCTCGATGCCCTCTATCATTTGCTCCATTATGCGGCGAAAGGCTTTGGAGGCTGAAATGATCCCGAAAGGCATGTGGTTGTAACAGTACCTGCCGAATGGAGTGTTAAACGCGCAGAGCTCCCTGCTGGAGTCGTCCAGTTGTATCTGCCAGAAACCACGTGAGGCGTCCAGCTTGGTAAAGAATTTGGCGTGTGCCATCTCAGAGGTTAATTCTTCCTGCTTCGGGACCGGGTAGTGCTCCCTCATGATGTTGCGATTGAGGTCTTTGGGATCGATACAGATTCGAATTTCACCTGAGGGCTTCTTCTCGCAGACCATGGAGCTGACCCAGTCTGTTGGTTCCGTGAAATGCCCTGACTTTGGAGCTCTTGCAGCTGCGCTTTTAAACGATCCTTTAGAGGAGCCAGCACCCGGCTTGGTGCATGAATGACTGGGGTGGCATCCGGCTTGAGTAGTATTTTGTAGCAAAGAACAAAGAGAACAAAGAAAAATTACAGCACAGGAACAGGCCCTTCGGCCCTCCAAGCCTGCGCCTCTATCTAAAACTGTCGCCTATTTTCTAAGGATCTGTATCCCTCTGCTCCCTGCCCCTTCATGTATCTGTCTAGATACATCTTAAATGACGCTATCGTGCCCACCTCTACCACCTTTGCGGAAAATGCATTCCAGGCACCCACCACCCTCTGCGTAAAGAGCTTTCCACGTATATCTCCCTGAAACTTTTCCCCTCTCACCTTGAACTCGTGACCCCTAGTAATTGAGTCCCCCTCTGGGAAAAAGCTTCTTGCTATCCACCCTGTCTATACCTCTCATGATTTTGTAAACCTCAATGAGGTCCCCCCTCAACCTTCGTCTTTCTAATGAAAATAATTCTAATCCACTCAACCTCTCTTCATAGCTAGCGCCCTCCATACCAGGCAACATTAAAGTGAACCTCCTCTGCACCCGCTCCAAAGCATCCACATCCTTTTGGTAATATGGCGACCAGAATTGTATGCAGTATTCCAAATGTGGCCGAACCAAAGTCTTATATAACTGTAACATGACCTACCAACATAGAACATAGAACATAGAACAATACAGCGCAGTACAGGCCCTTCGGCCCACGATGTTGCACCGAAACAAAAGCCATCTAACCTACACTATGCCATTATCATCCATATGTTTATCCAATAAACTTTTAAATGCCCTCAATGTTGGCGAGTTCACTACTGTAGCAGGTAGGGCATTCCACGGCCTCACTACTCTTTGCGTAAAGAGCCTACCTCTGACCTCTGTCCTATATCTATTACCCCTCAGTTTAAAGTTATGTCCCCTCGTGCCAGCCATATCCATCCGCGGGAGAAGGCTCTCACTGTCCACCCTATCCAACCCCCTGATCATTTTGTATGCCTCTATTAAGTCTCCCCTTAACCTTCTTCTCTCCAACGAAAACAACCTCAAGTCCATCAGCCTTTCCTCATAAGATTTTCCCTCCATACCAGGCAACATCCTGGTA
This sequence comes from Scyliorhinus torazame, assembly GCF_047496885.1. Classification (NCBI taxonomy): domain Eukaryota; kingdom Metazoa; phylum Chordata; class Chondrichthyes; order Carcharhiniformes; family Scyliorhinidae; genus Scyliorhinus; species Scyliorhinus torazame. Next base: position 113,201,966 of record NC_092716.1, read on the forward strand.
AATCTCCTCTGCACCCGCTCCAAAGCCTCCACGTCCTTCCTATAATGCGGTGACCAGAACTGTACGCAATACTCCAAATGCGGCCGTACCAGAGTTCTGTACAGCTGCAACATGACCTCCCGACACCGGAACTCAATCCCTCTACCAATAAAGGCCAACACTCCATAGGCCTTCTTCACAACCCTATCAACCTGGGTGGCAACTTTCAGGGATCTATGTACATGGACACCTAGATCCCTCTGCTCATCCACACTTTCAAGAACTTTACCATTAGCCAAATATTCCGCATTCCTGTTATTCCTTCCAAAGTGAATCACCTCACACTTCTCTACATTAAACTCCATTTGCCACCTCTCAGCCCAGCTCTGCAGCTTATCTATATCCCTCTGTAACCTGCTACATCCTTCCACACTATCGACAACACCACCGACTTTAGTATCGTCTGCAAATTTACTCACCCACCCTTCTGCGCCTTCCTCTAGGTCATTGATAAAAATGACAAACAGCAACGGCCCCAGAACAGATCCTTGTGGTACTCCACTTGTGACTGTACTCCATTCTGAACATTTCCCATCAACCACCACCCTCTGACTTCTTTCAGCTAGCCAATTTCTGATCCACATCTCTAAATCACCCTCAATCCCCAGCCTCCGTATTTTTTGCAATAGCCTACCGTGGGGAACCTTATCAAAAGCTTTGCTGAAATCCATATACACCACATCAACTGCTCTACCCTCGTCTACCTGTTCAGTCACCTTCTCAAAGAACTCAATAAGGTTTGTGAGGCATGACCTACCCTTCACAAAGCCATGCTGACTATACCTTATCATATTATTCCTATCTAGATGATTATAAATCTTGTCTCTTATAATCCCCTCCAAGACTTTACCCACTACAGACGTGAGGCTCACCGGTCTATAGTTGCCGGGGTTGTCTCTGCTCCCCTTTTTGAACAAAGGGACCACATTTGCTGTCCTCCAGTCCTCTGGCACTATTCCTGTAGCCAATGATGACATAAAAATTAAAGCCAAAGGTCCAGCAATCTCTTCCCTGGCCTCCCAAAGAATCCTAGGATAAATCCCATCAGGTCCCGGGGACTTATCTATTTTCAGCCTGTCCAGAATTGCCAACACCTCTTCCCTACGTACCTCAATGCCATCTATTCTATTAGCCTGGGGCTCAGCATTCTCCTCCACAACATTATCTTTTTCCTGAGTGAATACTGACGAAAAATATTCATTTAGTATCTCGCCTATCTCTTCAGACTCCACACACAATTTCCCATCCCTGTCCTTGACTGGTCCTACTCTTTCCCTAGTCATTCGCTTATTCCTGACATACCTATAGAAAGCTTTTGGGTTTTCCTTGATCCTTCCTGCCAAATACTTCTCATGTCCCCTCCTTGCTCGTCTTAGCTCTCTCTTTAGATCCTTCCTCGCTACCTTGTAACTATCCATCGCCCCAACCGAAACTTCACACTTCATCTTCACATAGGCCTCCTTCTTCCTCTTAACAAGAGATTCCACTTCCTTGGTAAACCACGGTTCCCTCGCTCGACGCCTTCCTCCCTGTCTGACCGGTACATACTTATCAAGAACACGCAGTAGCTGATCCTTGAACAAGCCCCACTTATCCAGTGTGCCCAACACTTGCAGCCTACTTCTCCACCTTATCCCCCCCAAGTCACGTCTAATGGCATCATAATTGCCCTTCCCCCAGCTATAACTCTTGCCCTGCGGTGTATACTTATCCCTTTCCATCATTAACGTAAACGTCACCGAATTGTGGTCACTGTCCCCAAAGTGCTCTCCTACCTCCAAATCCAACACCTGGCCTGGTTCATTACCCAAAACCAAATCCAACGTGGCCTCGCCTCTTGTTGGCCTGTCAACATATTGTTTCAGGAAACCCTCCTGCACACACTGTACAAAAAACGACCCATCTATTGTACTCGAACTACATCTTTTCCAGTCAATATTTGGAAAGTTAAAGTCTCCCATAATAACTACCCTGTTACTTTCGCTCATATCCAGAATCATCTTCGCCATCCTTTCCTCTACATCCCTAGAACTATTAGGAGGCCTATAAAAAACTCCCAACAGGGTGACCTCTCCTTTCCTGTTTCTAACTTCAGCCCATACTACCTCGGAAGAAGAGTCCCCATCTAGCATCCTCTCCGCCACCGTAATACTGCTCTTGACTAGCAGCGCCACACCTCCCCCTCTTTTACCTCCTTCTCTGAGCTTACTAAAACACCTAAACCCCGGAACCTGCAACATCCATTCCTGTCCCTGCTCTATCCATGTCTCCGAAATGGCCACAACATCGAAGTCCCAGGTACCAACCCATGCTGCCAGTTCCCCTACCTTGTTTCGTATACTCCTGGCATTGAAGTAGACACACTTCAAACCACCTACCTGAACACTGGCCCCCTCCTGCGACATCAAATCTGTGCTCCTGACCTCTATACTCTCATTCTCCCTTACCCTAAAACTACAATCCAGGTTCCCATGCCCCTGCTGCATTAGTTTAAACCCCCCCAAAGAGCACTAACAAATCTCCCCCCCAGGATATTTGTGCCCCTCAGGTTCAGATGTAGACCATCCTGTCTGTAGAGGTCCCACCTTCCCCAGAAAGAGCCCCAGTTATCCAAAAATCTGAATCCCTCCCGCCTGCACCATCCCTGTAGCCACGTGTTTAAATGCTCTCTCTCCCTATTCCTCATCTCACTATCACGTGGTATGAATCTAGCTAGTACACTATCACTATCATGCCCAACCTTCCGATGAAGGACAGCATGCCGTATGCCTTCTTGACCACTCTATCGACCTGCGCAGTCACCTTCAGGGTACAATGGACCTGAACACCCAGATCTCTCTGTACATCAATTTTCCCCAGGGCTTTCTCATTTGAAGTTTGCTCTTGAATTGGATCTTCCAAAATGCAACACCTCGCATTTGGCCGATTGAACTCCATCTGCCATTTCTCCGCCCAACTCTCCAATCTATCTATATTCTGCTGTATTCTCTGACAGTCCCCTTCACTATCTGCTACTCCACCAATCTTAGTGTCATCTGCAAACTTGCTAATCAGACCACCTATACCTTCCTCCAGATCATTTATGTATATCACAAACAACAGTGGTCCCAGCACGGATCCCTGTGGAACACCACTGGTCTCCATTTTGAGAAACTCCCTTCCACTACTACTCTCTGTCTCCTTTTGTCCAGCCAGTTCTTTATCCATCTAGCTAGTACACCCTGGACCCCATGAGAATTCACTTTCTCCATCAGCCTACCATGGGGAACCTTATCAAATGCCTTACTGAAGTCCATATGACATCTACAGCCCTTCCCTCATCAATCAACTTTGTCACTTCCTCAAAGAATTCTATTAAGTTGGTAAGACATGACCTTTCCTGCACAAAACCATGTTGCCTATCACTGATGAGCCCATTTTATTCCAAATGGGAATAGATCCTATCCCTCAGTATCTTCTCCAGCAGCTTCCCTACCACTGACGTTAGGCTTACCGGTCTATAATTACCTGGATTATCCCTGCTACCGTTCTTAAACAAGGGGACAACATTAGCAATTCTCCAGTCCTACGGTACCTCACCCGTGTTCAAGGATGCTGCAAAGATATCTGTTAAGGCCCCAGCTATTTCCTCTCTCACTTCCCTCAGTAACCTGGGATATATCCCATCCGGACCTGGGGACTTGTCCACCTTAATGCCTTTTAGAATACCCAACACATCCTCCCTCCTTATGCCGACTTGACCTCGAGTAATCAAACATCTATCCCTAACCTCAACATCCGTCATGTCTCTCTCCTCGGTGAATACCGATGCAAAGTAGTCATTAAGAATCTCACCCATTTTCTCTGACTCCAGCATAACTTTCCTCCTTTGACCTTGAGTGGGCCAACCCTTTCTCTCGTTACCCTCTTGCTCCTTATATATGAATAAAAGGCTTTGGGATTTTCCTTAACCCTGTTTGCTAAAGATATTTCATGACTCCTTTTAGCCCTCTTGGTTCCTCGTTTCAGATTGGTCCCACATTCCCGATATTCTTCCAAAGTTTCGTCTGTCTTCAGTCGCCTAGACCTTATGTATGCTTCCTTTTTCCTCTTAGCTAGTCTCACAATTTCACCTGTCATCCATGGTCCCCTAATCTTGCCATTTCTATCCCTCATTTTCACAGGGACATGTCTGTCCTGCACTCTAATCAACCTCTCTTTAAAAGCCTCCCACATATCAAATGTGGATTTACTTTCAAACAGCTGCTCCCAATCCACATTCCCCAGCTCCTGCTGAATTTTGTTATACTTGGCCTTCCCCCAATTTAGCACTCTTCCTTTAGGACCACTCTCATCTTTGTCCATGAGTATTCTCAAACCTACGGAACTGTGATCACTATTCCCAAAGTAATCCCCGACTGAAACATCAACCACTTGGCCGGGCTCATTCCCCGACACCAGGTCCAGTATGGCCCCTCCCCGAGTTGGACTATTTACATACTGCTCTAGAAAACCCTCCTGGATGCTCCTTACAATTTCTGCTCCATCTAGACCTCTAACACTAAGTGTATCCCAGTCAATGTTCGGAAAATTAAAATCTCCTATCACCACCACCCTGTTGCTCCTACATCTTTCCATAATCTGTTTATGTATTTGTACCTCTATCTCACGCTCTCTGTTGGGAGGTATGTAGTACAGCCCCAACATTGTTACCGCACCTTTCCTATTTCTGAGCTCTGCCCATATCGCCTCACTGCTCGAGCCCTCCATAGTGTCCTCCTTCAGCACAGCTGTGATATCCTCTCTGACCAGTAATGCAACTACTCCACCCCTTTTACCTCCCTCTCTATCCCGCCTGAAGCATCAATATCCTGGGATATTTAGTTGCCAATCATGCCCTTCCCCAACAGCGTTAGCAAAAGCACCCCCAAGGACATTGATTCCAGTCCGGCCCAGGGGTAGACCATCCAATTTGTAGTAGCCCACCTCCCCCAGAACCGGTCCCAATGTCCCAAAAATCTGAACCACTCTCTCCTGCACCATCTGTCAAGCCACGCATTCATCCTGCCTATTCTTTCATTTCTACTCTGACTGTCACGTGGCACTGGTAGTAATCCTGAGATTACTACCTCTGAGGTCCGACTTTTTAAACTTAGCTCCTAACTCCCTAAATTCTGCTTGTAGGACCTCATTCCGTTTTGTACCTATATCATTGGTGCCTATATGCACCACGACAACTGGCTGTTCACCCTCCCCCTTCAGAATGTTCTGCAGCCTATCTGAGACATCCCTGACTCGTGCACCTGGGAGGCAACATACCATTCGGGAGTTTCGTTTCCAAACACAGAACCGCCTGTCTACTCCCCTTACAATTGAATGCCCTGTGACTATAGCCCTTCCACTCTTTTTCCCGGCCTTCTGTACAGCAGAGCCAGCCACGGTGCCATGAACCTGGCTACTGCTGCCTTCTCCTGGTGAGCCATCTCCCCCAACAGTATCCAAAACGGTATACCTGTTTTGGAGGGAGATGACCACAGGTGACACCTGCATTGCCTTCCTGCTTTTTCTCTGCCTTTTGGTCACCCATTCCCTTTCTCCCTCAGCAATCCTAATCTGCGGTGTGACCAATTCGCTAAAGGTGCTATCCACGACCTCCTCAGCATCGCGGATGCTCCAAAGTGAGTCCATCCACAGCTCCAGAGCCGTCATGCCGTCTAACAAGAGCTGCAGCTGAATACACGTCCCGCACGTGAAGGAGTCAGGGGCATCGGCCGTGTCTCTGAACTATGAACTCCCACATTAAGCACGAGGAGCATAACACGGGTCTGAGACCTCCTGCCATTTTTAATCTTAAGCTTAACTTAGTCCAACTATAATATCAAATAATAGATAAACGAAAAAGGAAAAAAAAAGAAAAATCGTTACCAATCACACGATAAAAAGAAAAAGAAATAGAAATAGAAAAACCTTACCTTATCAACACACCACAGTATTTTTTTTGGTTAGAGGAGGAGGGCGGGTGGGAGACACTACACGTGTAGTGTCTCGGGTTTAGCTGCTGCCCAAATATATCAGTTCACTCACCTTCCCAGAGCGCAATTTGAACGCTCCCACTCAGCTCCTCCCTCTCACCGCTCCTGTTTTTAAAACGTTTTTAAAACGGGAAACTTACCTTCCCGACAGCCCCCTGGTTACTGCTCTCGCTGTTACTGCTGAAAAACTCTCCATGCTGTTTAATGAGGTCTCGCCCCTGTCTCTCCGCGCTCTTTAATGGAGTCTCGCCCCTGTCTCTCCGCTCTTTAATGAAGTCTCGCCCCTGTCTCTCCGCTCTTTAATGAAGTCTTGCCCCTGTCTCTCCGCTCTTTAATGAAGTCTCGCCCCTGTCTCGCCGCGCTCTTTAATGAAGTCTCGCCCCTGTCTCTCCGCTCTTTAATTTTTTTTTAAAATAATATTTTATTGAAAATTTTTGGTCAACCAACACAGTACATTGTGCATCCTTTACACAACATTGTAACAATACAGATAATAATGACCTTTTTAAATTTAAACAAAAACAACAACAAATAAATAAATATTAAATAACAAAAAATAAAAACTAGCCCTAATTGGCAACTGCCTTGTCTCAGGCCCCCCCCCCCATCCCCCCCCATCCCTCCCCCCCCCCCCCCCCCCCCCAAGTCCTGGGCCGCAGCTGCTGCCTTCTTTGTTCTCCCCTATCTATCTTTCCGCAAGATATTCGACGAACGGTTGCCACCGCCTAGTAAACCCTTGAGCCGACCCCCTTAGGACGAACTTAATCCGCTCTAACTTTATGAACCCCGCCATATCATTTATCCAGGTCTCCACCCCCGGGGGCTTGGCTTCTTTCCACATTAGCAATATTCTGCGCCGGGCTACTAGGGACGCAAAGGCCAAAACATCGGCCTCTTTCGCCTCCTGCACTCCCGGCTCTTGTGCAACCCCAAATATAGCCAACCCCCAGCTTGGTTCGACCCGGACTCCTACTACTTTCGAAAGCACCTTTGTCACCCCCATCCAAAACCCCTGTAGTGCCGGGCATGACCAAAACATATGGGTATGATTCGCTGGGCTTCTCAAGCACCTCGCACACCTATCCTCCACCCCAAAAAATTTACTGAGCCGTGTTCCAGTCATATGTGCCCTGTGTAATACCTTAAACTGAATCAGGCTTAGCCTGGCGCACGAGGACGACGAGTTTACCCTGTTTAGGGCATCTGCCCACATCCCCTCCTCAATCTCCTCCCCTAGCTCTTCTTCCCATTTCCCTTTTAGTTCGTCCATCATAGTCTCCCCTTCGTCTCTCATTTCCCTATATATATCCGACACCTTACCGTCCCCCACCCATTTCTTTGAGATGACTCTGTCCTGCACCTCTTGTGTCGGGAGCTGCGGGAATTCCCTCACCTGTTGCCTCGCAAAAGCCCTCAATTGCATGTACCTGAATGCATTCCCTTGGGGCAACCCATATTTCTCGGTCAGCGCTCCCAGACTCGCAAACTTCCCATCCACAAATAGATCTTTCAATTGCGTTATACCTGCTCTTTGCCACATTCCATATCCCCCATCCATTCCCCCCGGGGCAAACCTATGGTTGTTTCTTATCGGGGACCCCCCCAGTGCTCCGGTCTTTCCCCTATGTCGTCTCCACTGTCCCCAAATCTTCAGTGTAGCTACCACCACCGGACTCGTGGTATAGTTCCTTGGTGAGAACGGCAATGGGGCTGTCACCATAGCCTGCAGGCTGGTCCCCCTACAGGACGCCCTCTCTAATCTCTTCCACGCCGCTCCTTCCTCCTCTCCCATCCACTTACTCACCATTGAAATATTAGCGGCCCAATAATACTCACTTAGGCTCGGTAGTGCCAGCCCCCCCCTATCCCTACTACGCTGTAAGAATCCCTTCCTCACTCTCGGAGTCTTCCCGGCCCAAACAAAACCCATGATACTCTTTTCTATCCTTTTGAAAAAAGCCTTCGTGATCACCACCGGGAGACACTGAAACACAAAGAGGAATCTCGGGAGGACCACCATCTTAACCGCCTGCACCCTCCCTGCCATTGACAATGCTACCATATCCCATCTCTTGAAATCTTCCTCCATCTGTTCCACCAGCCGCGTCAAATTTAGCCTGTGCAATGTGCCCCAATTCTTAGCTATCTGGATCCCCAGGTAACGAAAGTCTCTTGTTACCTTCCTCAACGGTAGGTCTTCTATTTCTCTACTCTGCTCCCCTGGATGCACCACAAACAGCTCACTCTTCCCCATGTTCAATTTATACCCTGAAAAATCCCCAAACTCCCCAAGTATCCGCATTATTTCTGGCATCCCCTCCGCTGGATCCGCCACATATAGTAGCAGATCATCCGCATATAAAGATACCCGGTGTTCTTCTCCTCCCCTAAGTATTCCCCTCCATCCCTTGGAACCTCTCAGCGCTATCGCCAGGGGCTCAATCGCCAGTGCAAACAGTAATGGGGACAGAGGACATCCCTGCCTTGTCCCTCTATGGAGCCGAAAATATGCCGATCCCCGTCCATTCGTGACCACACTCGCCACTGGGGCCCTATACAACAGCTGCACCCATCTAACATACCCCTCTCCGAACCCAAATCTCCTCAATACCTCCCACAGATAATCCCACTCCACTCTATCAAATGCTTTCTCGGCATCCATCGCCACTACTATCTCCGTTTCACCCTCTGGTGGGGCCATCATCATTACCCCTAACAACCTCCGTATGTTCGTGTTCAGCTGTCTCCCCTTCACAAACCCAGTTTGGTCCTCATGAACCACCCCCGGGACACATTCCTCTATTCTCATTGCCATTACCTTGGCCAAGACCTTGGCATCTACATTGAGGAGGGAGATTGGTCTGTAGGACCCGCATTGTAGCGGATCCTTTTCCTTCTTTAAAAGAAGCGATATCGTTGCTTCTGACATAGTCGGGGGCAGTTGTCCCCTTTCCTTTGCCTCGTTAAAGGTCCTCGTCAGTAGCGGGGCGAGCAAGTCCAAATATTTTCTGTAAAATTCAACTGGGAATCCGTCCGGTCCCGGGGCCTTTCCCGTCTGCATGTTCCTAATTCCTTTCACCACTTCTTCTACCGTGATCTGTGCTCCCAATCCCATCCTTTCCTGCTCTTCCACCTTGGGAATTTCCAGCCGATCCAAAAACTCCATCATTCTCTCCCTCCCATCCGGGGGTTGAGCTTCATACAATTTTTTATAAAATGTCTTAAACACTTCATTCACTCTCTCCGCTCCCCGCTCCGTCTCTCCATCTTCGTCTCTCACCCCCCCTATTTCCCTCGCTGCTCCCCTTTTCCTCAATTGGTGTGCCAGCAATCTGCTCGCCTTCTCTCCATATTCATACTGTACACCCTGCGCCTTCCTCCATTGTGCCTCTGCAGTGCCTGTGGTCAGCAAGTCAAATTCCACATGCAGCCTTTGCCTTTCCCTATACAGTCCCTCCTCCGGTGCTTCCGCATACTGTCTGTCCACCCTCAAAAGTTCTTGCAACAACCGCTCCCGTTCCTTACTCTCCTGCTTCCCTTTATGTGTCCTTATTGATATCAGCTCCCCCCTAACCACCGCCTTCAACGCCTCCCAGACCACTCCCACCTGAACCTCCCCATTGTCATTGAGTTCCAAGTACTTTTCAATGCATCCCCTCACCCTTAAGCACACCCCCTCATCCGCCATTAGTCCCATGTCCATTCTCCAGGGTGGACGCCCTCTTGTTTCCTCCCCTATCTCCAAGTCTACCCAGTGTGGGGCATGATCCGAAATGGCTATAGCCGTATATTCCGTTCCCCTCACCCTCGGGATCAATGCCCTACCCAACACAAAAAAGTCTATGCGTGAATAGACTTTATGGACATAGGAGAAAAACGAGAACTCCTTACTCCTAGGTCTACTGAATCTCCACGGGTCCACCCCTCCCATCTGCTCCATAAAATCCTTAAGCACCTTGGCTGCTGCCGGCCTCCTACCAGTCCTGGACTTCGACCTATCCAGCCTTGGTTCCAACACCGTGTTAAAGTCTCCCCCCATTATCAGCTTTCCGGTCTCTAGGTCTGGGATGCGTCCTAGCATTCGCCTCATAAAATTGGCATCGTCCCAATTCGGGGCATACACGTTTACCAACACCACCATCTCTCCCTGTAATTTGCCACTCACCATCACGTATCTGCCCCCGTTATCCGCCACTATAGTCTTTGCCTCGAACATTACCCGCTTCCCCACTAATATAGCCACCCCCCTGTTTTTCGCATCCAGGCCCGAATGGAACACCTGCCCTACCCATCCTTTGCGCAACCTAACCTGATCTATCAGTTTCAGGTGCGTTTCCTGTAACATGACCACATCTGCTTTAAGTTTCTTAAGGTGTGCGAGTACTCGTGCCCTCTTTATCGGCCCGTTAAGCCCCCTCACGTTCCACGTGATCAGCCGAGTTGGGGGGCTTCCCACCCCCCCCCCTTGCCGGTTAGCCATCATCTTTTTCCAGCTTCTCGCCCAGTTCCCACGCAGCTGTATTTCTCCCAGACGGTGCCCCCCCGCCCATCCTTTCCCGTACCCACTCCCCCCTTTCCCCAGCAGCAGCAACCCAGTAATTCCCCCCTTCCCCCCCCCCCCCCGCTAGACCCCCCGCTAGCGTAATTACTCCCCCCATGTTGCTCCCAGAAGTCAGCAAACTCTGGCTGACCTCGGCTTCCCCCCGTGATCACGGCTCGCCCCGTGCGGCGCCCCCTCCTTCCTGCTTCTCTATTCCCGCCATAATTATCATAGCGCGGGAACCAAGCCCGCGCCTCTCCCTCGGCCCCGCCTCCCATGGCCAACGCCCCATCTCCTCTCCCTCCCCACCTCCCCCCATCACCACCTGTGGGAGAAAGAAAAGTTACCATACCGCAGGATTAATCATACAATCCCTCTTCGCCCCCCCCCCACTCGTCCCACCACTTTGTCCAAACGTTCATTTTCGTAGTCCAATCATTCCAATTTTTCTTCTACAATAAAAGTCCACGCTTCATCCGCCGTCTCAAAGTAGTGGTGCCTCCCTTGATATGTGACCCACAGTCTTGCCGGTTGCAGCATTCCAAACTTTATCTTTTTTTTGTGAAGTACCGCTTTGGCTCGATTAAAGCTCGCCCTCCTTCTCGCCACCTCCGCACTCCAATCTTGATAGACGCGGATCACCGCGTTCTCCCATTTACTACACCGAGTTTTCTTCGCCCATCTAAGGACCATTTCTCTATCCTTAAAACGGAGAAATCTCACCACTATGGCTCTGGGAGCTTCTCCTGCTCTCGATCCTCGCACCATAACTCGGTATGCTCCCTCCACCTCCAACGGACCCGTCGGGGCCTCCACTCCCATTAACGAGTGCAGCATCGTGCTCACATATGCCCCGACGTCCGCCCCCTCCACACCTTCAGGAAGGCCAAGAATCCTCAAGTTGTTCCTCCTTGCGTTATTTTTCAGTGCCTCCAACCTCTCCACAGATCGTTTCTGGTGTGCCTCCTGTATCTCCGACTTCACCACCAGGCCCTGTATATCGTTTTCATTCTCTGCTGCTTTCGCCTTCACGACCCGAAGCTCCTGCTCCTGGGTCTTTTGTTCCTCTTTCAGCCCTTCAATCGCCTGTAATATCGGGGCCAACAACTCTTTCTTCATTTCCTTTTTTATCTCCTCCACGCAGCGTTTCAAAAACTCTTGTTGTTCAGGGCCCCATATGAAACTGCCACCTTCCGACGCCATCTTGGTTTCTGCTTGCCTTCCTTGCCGCTGCTCCAAAGGATCCGCTGCAATCCGGCCACTTTCCTCTCCTTTTTCCATCCGTGTCCAGGGGGAACACCCTTCTGGTTTACCGCACGGTGTTTTCAGCCGTTAAAATTGCCGTTGGGGCTCCTATCAAGAGCCCAAAAGTCCGTTTCACAGGGAGCTGCCGAAACGTGCGACTCAGCTGGTCATCGCCGCACCCGGAAGTCTCTCCGCTCTTTAATGAAGTCTCGCCCCTGTCTCTCCGCTCTTTAATGAAGTCTCGCCCCTGTCTCTCCTAGCTCTTTAATGAAGTCTCGCCCCTGTCTCTCCGCTCTTTAATGAAGTCTCGCCCCTGTCTCTCCGCCCTTTAATGAAGTCTCGCCCCTGTCTCTCCGCTCTCTTTAATGAAGTCTCGCGCCTGTCTCTACGCTCTTTAATGATACGGGAGCGTGCCCACCCCATCGAACACATCGGGATATTACGTGAAGATGTTGTCTATATCGGCCTGTAGATTCACATGAGATGAGGCAGTCGGAGGTGCAGAGGACATAGCATGCTGGTCATTTGCTAACGTTGCTGGTCATCTGCATGTCTTACCAAACGTTGCTGCTGCTGGTCATCTGTCTTCCCTCTAATGTTCCCCTAGGTAGTCGAGAAATGGCTGCCACCGCCTGGTGAACCCTTGAGCCGACCCTCTCAGGGCAAACTTTATCTGCTCCAATTTAATGAACCCCGCCATATCATTTACCCAAGCCTCCAGTCCGGGGGGTTTCACCTCCTTCCACATGAGTAGGATCCTGCGCCGGGCTACTGGGGACGCAAAGGCCACAACGTCGGCCTCTTTCGCCTACTGCACTCCCGGCTCATCCGCAACTCCAAATATAGCTAACCCCCAGCCTGGTTTGACCCGGGCCTTCACCACCTGCGAAATCACTCCCGTCACTCCCTTCCAATACCCTTCCAGTGCCGGGCACGCCCAAAACATATGTGCGTGGTTTGCCGGGCTCCCGCCACACCTCCCACATCTGTCCTCCACTCCAAAGAACCTGCTCAATCTTGCTCCCGTTCTGTGTGCTCTATGTCGCACCTTAAATTGAATCAGGCTAAGCCTGGCGCATGAGGAAGAGGAATTTACCCTGCTTAGGGCATCAGCCCACATACCCTCCTCTATCTCCTCCCCTAATTCTTCTTCCCACTTTCCTTTTAGTTCGCCCACTGACTCCTCCCCCTCTTCCCTCATCTCTCGGTATATCCCTGACACCTTGCCCTCTCCGACCCACACCCCTGAAAGCACTCTGTCCTGAATCCCCTGTGTCGGGAACAACGGAAATTCCCTCACCTGTTGTCTAGTAAACGCCCTCACCTGCATATATCTCAAGAAATTTCCCCGGGGCAACCCATACTTTTCCTCCAATGCTCCCAAGCTCGCAAAAGTCCCATCTATAAACAAATCTCCCACCCTACTAATTCCCAACTGGTGCCAGCTCTGAAATCCTCCATCCATTCTTCCTGGGACGAACCTATGGTTGTTCCTGATTGGGGACCCCACCAGGGCTCCCCGCACCCCTCTCTGTTGCCTCCACTGTCCCCAGATATTCAATGTTGCCGCCACCACCGGATTTGTGGTCAACTTTTTAGGTGAGAACGGTAGCGGCGCCGTCACCAGCGCCTCTAAACTCGTCCCTTTACAGGTCTCTCTCTCCAGTCTTTTCCACGCCGCTCCCTCACCCTCCATCATCCATTTACGTATCATTGCCACATTGGCGGCCCAATAGTAATCGCCCAAGTTCGGTAGTGCCAATCCTCCTCTGTCCCTACTACGCTGAAGGAACCCCCTCCTTACTCTCGGAACTTTCCCTGCCCACACGAAGCTCGTTATGCTCCTGTCTATTTTATTAAAAAAGGTCTTAGTGATTAGTATAGGGAGACATTGAAATACAAATAAGAACCTCGGGAGGACCATCATCTTGATTGCTTGCACCCTGCCCGCCAGCGACAGAGGCTGCATGTCCCACCTCTTGAAGTCCTCCTCCATTTGTTCTACCAGCCGTGTCAGATTAAGTCTGTGCAAGGTTCCCCAGCTCCTAGCGATCTGAATCCCCAGGTATCGGAATTTTCTTTCCACTTTCCTTAGAGGCAAGCCCTCTATCTCTCTACTCTGGTCCCCTGGATGTATCACAAATAATTCACTCTTCCCCATGTTTAGCCTATACCCCGAGAAATCCCTGAACCCCCTCGAAATTCGCATAACCTCTATCATCCCCCCCGCTGGGTCCGACACGTATAACAATAGGTCATCTGCGTATAACGAGACTCGATGTTCTTCTCCCCCTCTAATCACCCCTCTCCATTTCCTGGAGTCTCTCAACGCCATGGCCAGAGGTTCAATTGCCAACACGAACAACAATGGAGACAGCGGGCATCCCTGTCTTGTTCCCCTATATAGTCGGAAATACTCCGATCTTTGTCGACCTGTAACTACACTTGCCGTTGGAGCCCCATAAAGAAGTCTAACCCAGCTAATAAACCCGTTCCCGAACCCAAACCTCCTTAACACTTCCCATAAATACTCCCACTCCACCCTATCAAATGCCTTCTCTGCATCCATTGCCGCCACTATCTCTGCCTCCCCCTCCACTGGGGGCATCATTATTACCCCTAATAGTCGTCGCACATTAACATTCAGTTGTCTCCCTTTTACGAACCCTGTCTGGTCTTCGTGCACCACCCCCGGGACACAGTCCTCCATCCTCGATGCCAGTACCTTTGCCAACAATTTGGCGTCCACGTTCAATAATGAAATAGGTCTATAGGACCCGCACTGCAACGGATCTTTATCCCTCTTCAAAATTAGCGATATCGTCGCCTCCGACATCGTCGGGGGTAGAGTCCCCCCTTCCCTGGCCTCATTGAATGTCCTCACCATCAACGGGGCCAACAAGTCCACAAATTTTCTGTAATATTCCACCGGGAACCCGTCTGGTCCCGGGGCCTTCCCTGCTTGCATGCTTCCCAGTCCCTTAATAACCTTGTCCACCCCAATCGGTGCCCCCAGGCCTACCACCTCCTGCTCCTCCACTTTCGTGAACCTCAATTGGTCCAGGAACTGCCGCATCCCCTCCTCTCCCTCTGGGGGTTGAGGCCTATACAGTCCCTCATAGAAGGTCTTGAACACCTCATTTATCTTTCCTGCCCTTCGCACCGTGTCTCCCCTTTCGTCTCTAATTCCTCCTATCTCCCTCGCTGCTGTCCTCTTTCGCAATTGATGAGCCAACAGGCGACTAGCCTTTTCCCCATATTCATACCTCCTCCCCTGTGCCTTCCTCCACAGTACCTCCGCCTTTCTGGTGGTCAGAAGGTCAAACTCCGTCTGCAGTCGTTTCCTCTCCCTGTACAGTTCCTCCTCCGGGGTCTCTGCAAATTCCCTATCCACCCTTAAAATCTCCCCCAGTAATCTTTCCCTTTCCTTGGCCTCTGTTTTCCTTTTGTGGGCCCCAATGGAGATCAGCTCTCCTCTGACCACCGCTTTTAGTGCTTCCCATACCACTCCCACAGGGACCTCGCCGTTGTCATTGACCTCCAGGTATCTCTCAATACACCCCCGCACTCTTGCACACACTCCCTCATCCGCCATCAGTCCCACATCTAATCGCCAGAGTGTTCTCTGCTCCCTTTCCTCTCCTAATTCCAGGTCCACCCAATGTGGGGCATGGTCCGAAACCGCTATGGCTGAGTACTCAGCTTCTTCCACCCTAGAGATCAACGACCTTCCCAAAACAAAAAAATCTATCCGGGAATACACTTTATGGACATGGGAGAAGAAGGAGAACTCCCTAGCCCTAGGTCTAAGAAATCGCCATGGATCCACTCCCCCCATTTGGTCCATAAACCCCTTAAGTACCTTGGCCGCTGCCGGCCTTCTTCCGGTCCTTGAGCTGGATCTATCTAGCCCCGGGTCCAGCACCGTATTAAAGTCCCCTCCTAAAATCAAGTTTCCTACCTCCAGGTCCGGTATACGCCCCAGCATCCGTCTCATAAATCCCGCATCGTCCCAGTTTGGGGCATACACATTAACCAACACGACCTCCATTCCCTCCAGCCTGCCACTCACCATTACATATCTACCTCCGCTATCTGCTACGATGTTCTTTGCTTCAAATGCCACCCGTTTCCCCACCAAAATGGCCACCCCTCTGTTCTTTGCGTCTAGTCCTGAGTGGAACACCTGTCCCACCCATCCTTTCCTTAACCTAACTTGGTCCGCCACCTTTAGGTGCATCTCTTGGAGCATAACCACGTCTGCCCTTAGTCCTTTCAAATGCGCGAGCGCTCGGGCCCTTTTTATCGATCCATTCAGGCCTCTCACGTTCCACGTGATCAGCCTCACTGGGGGGCTACCTGCCCCCCTCCCGTGTCGACTAGCCATTACCTTCTCTAGGCCAGTCCCATATCCCGCCTCCGCGCTCCCGCTCACTCCCCCAGCGTCGCACACCATCCCCATCCACCCACTCTTTAGCCATTTCCTTTTGGATTTCCGCAGCAGCAACCCAGTTCCCCCCCCCCCCGCCAGATCTCTTTCTAGCGTGATTGCTCCCCCCATATTACTTCCGTAAGTCAGCTGACTTCAACTGACCCCGGCTACTCCTGCTCACTCCTCGACCCCCCCGTGTGGGGAACTCCCATCCGCCTTGCGCCTGTCTTCCCGCCTTATTCTTTCTGGCGCGGGAACATCCCTTTACCTGACCCGCCTCTTATGGCGCAGCTCCCTTTCCCCTCCCCCTCCCCTTCCCCATTCTCCAACTATGTCCTGTCTTTCCCCCCTCACCGGCGCCCACATTTCCCAATGTCTCCCCCCTTCCCAATTTACTTCTCAATTAACTTCCACCGTAACATTAACAATAACATTTCCTGCAGCATCAGTCCTTCAGTTCTGATCCAATTTCTCCTCTTTGATAAAGGTCCATGCTTCCTCCGCCGTCTCGAAATAATGGTGTCTCTCCTGATACGTGAGCATCCCGAACTTCACCTTCCTTTTATGCAACACCTCTTTGGCTCGGTTAAAGCTCGCCCTCCTTCTCGCCACCTCCGCACTCCAATCCTGGTACACCCGTACCACTGCATTCTCCCATCTGCTACTCCGCACCTTTTTAGCCCATCTCAGGACCTCTTCTCTATCCTTAAGGCGGTGAAATCGCACGATTATCGCCCTGGGTGGTTCTCCCACTTTTGGTCTTCTCGCCGGGATCTGATGTGCCCACTCCACCTCCAAGGGGCCCGTAGGGGCCTCAGCACCCATCAGTGAGCTCAGCATCGTACTTGCATAAGCTCCACAGTCCACTCCTTCCACACCCTCAGGGAGACCCAGTATCCGAAGGTTCTTCCTTCGCGCTCCGTTTTCTAGGGCCTCGATCCTTTCGGTACACTTTTTATGAAGTGCCTCGTGCGTCTGTGTCTTAACCGCCAGGCCCAGGATCTCGTCCTCAATATTGGTCACCTTCTGCTCCACCACGCGGAGCTCTGTCTCCTGGGTCTTTAGTGTCGCCTTGAGCCCCTCAATTGCCTGTAGCATCGGGGTCAGCACCTCCCTCTTCAGCAGCTCCGCGCACCGTCTCAAAATTTCATCCTGCTCAGGCCCCCATGTCGCCTGCGCTTTCTCCGCCACCATCTTGTGCTTCTCTCTTTCTGACCCTTTGGTCGACGATTCCTCACGCTGCAGCCGCCGCCGCCGGTTTTCTCCTCCTTCGTTGAGGGGGGTCCCTTCTCACACACCCCACACCAGGTTGCGTCGTCAAAAAATTCCCCGTTGGGGCTCTTAAAAGAGCCCGAAGGTCCGTCGGAGCTGGAGCCGCCGAAACGTGCGGCTAGCAAGGCATCACTGCAACCGGAACGGTCTGCTCTGATTCACTTTACCGACAGCGCACCATTCGTCACCAGAATCCACACTTAGGATTGAGAGGCGCTTTGCATGAGTGGAGGAGACATTCTCACATGTGGTGATAATGCCCACCTGATATGGAGACTCGAGGCAGTCATCATTTGGGTCCGTTGGGCTTTCGGGATCAGAATCCTGAATGCTTTGCTGTATGCAGTGGACAGGTCTGCGTTGCAGCTGGGATCGCTAGCTTTTGACCGGTGGAGCGGACCTCCATAAGGCCGCATAATGCCCAGGCTTTCCACATTGTAGACATCGCCTTTCTTTGGCTGGGCATTGCCGCTTTAAATGGGCGGAGCCACAATTTCGACACGTCATGACGCTGACGTCAGTGCGTTCTGCGCGCCTCCGTGCCTGCGCAAGTGCGGTTGGCCGACGTTCGCACTTGCGCAGTAGTGTTTTCGGCTGCATTGTCCTCAAGTCGCGGTGCGCCTGCGCGGGGCCCCGTGGAAAGCCTGTGAAATGGCCAATGAAATGCGCGAAACAGCCACTCTCCTCAATGCCAGGCCCTGCAGCCTAGTGATGGCCTGTACACTTTCTGCCTCGTGGGAGGCTAGTTTTGTCGTTTCTGCCGCCTTGATGTGGGATTTCTGACATGTTCATGGACAACGCACGTTTCGATGGCGATCAGGAGGGTCATATGTTTGATTTTAAGGAGCTGCTCCCGCAGGGAATCGGAATGGACCCCGAAAATTATCTGATCCCAGATCATGGAGTCAGCCGTCGAGTCATAGTTACATGACCGCGCTAAGATGCGGAGATGGGTCAAAAAGGAGTGAAAAGGTTCGTTCTTACCCTAAAGCCTCTGTTGGAAGATGTACCGTTCAAAGCTCTCATTTAGCTCGACTTCACAGTGGCTGTCGAACTTTGCAGAATGGCCTGGAACTTTGCTTTATCTTCTCCTTGGGCAAACGTGAGCGAGTTAAAGATGTGGATGGCGTGATCCCCCGCCGTCGACAGGAGCAGCGTGATTTTCCTGGCATCTGATGCTTCCTCAAGGTCGGATGCCGCGAGGTGTAGGAGGAACTGAAGACCCTCCAGTTGGCGCCGAGGTTGCCGGAGATCCGGAGCTGCGGAGGGGCCTGGATCTATTCCATACTGCTGGTTGTTTGCTACTTGCTTTCCGGTCATTTCAGATTTACTCGAGGTAGGTCCATTAGAATTAATAGTTTCCTGGTACCATGATGTGGTATACATATGTTGGATTAACACGGACTGCAACTCGATGCAGTATCACTTGAAAACAGGCTTCCAACGCTGTAGATGGTTCAACACTGCTTCATTGAACTTGCCGAGTAATGTACACAGTTCGCTGTGGGTCAACACTCTATCAATCTAAGCTTGCTAACCTTGGTCGGGCTTGCCCAGACTTGCTCTGTGCCTTGTGTAGTCGGTGCTGACTGCACATTGCACCCTGACTGTTGCTACAGCTATCACCAGTACGAAGCAGCCGAGCCTTCCTGCCTCGTGTGTTTTATACTGGTAATGTACCTTGTAGTGTCCTGCCTGGTGATTGGTTGTTCTGTATTCTGTGTGGTGATTGGTTCCTGTGTGTGTCCATCACTGCCTGTCTGTATCTCATTATGAACTTGAGTGCATATTATGACAGGATCCAGAGCAATGCGGGTCATACAGGCTGATTTCTCTACTGAATGTGGATGCCAAGCTGCTGGCTAAGATACTGGCCACAAGGATAGAGGACTGTGTCCCGGGGGTGATAGGGGAAGACCAGATGGGATTTGTTAAGGGCAAACAACTCTAGGCCAATGTTCAAAGGCTTCTAAATGTTATTATGATGCCCTCAGAAGGAGGGGAGATGGAGGTGGTGGTAGCAATGGATGCGGAGAAGGCTTTTGATCGGGTGGAGTGGGATTACCTGTGGGAGGCGCTGGGAAGGTTTGGGTTTGGTGAGGGCTTCATTGACTGGGTGCGGTTGCTCTATCAGGCACCAGTAGCGAGTGTGCATATGAACCAGCTGAGGTAGGGGTATTTTAAACTACACTGAGGGATGAGGCAAGGGTGCCCCCTCTCCCCGTTATTGTTTGCTCTGTCCATAGAGCCATTGGCCATGGCAATGTTCGGGGGGGGGGGGGGAGTGGAGCACCGGGTCTCGCTCTAAGCAGATGACCTGCTCTTGTACATTTCGGACCCGTTGGAGGAGATGGGGGAAGTTATGCGGATCCTCGGGGAATTTGGCAATTTTTCGGGGTATATATTGACCATGGGGAAAAGCGAGATGTTTGCAATCCAGGCAAGAGACTGGGAGAGCTACCACTTAGAATGGTAGGGAAGAGCTTTCGATATCTGGGAATCCAGGTGGCCTGGGAATGGGAGGCACTGCACAAATTAAACCTATCCCGTTTGGTAGAACAAATGGAAGGGGACTTCAAGAGATGGGACATGCTCCCGCTATCACTGGCGGGGAGGGTACAGACTGTGAAAATGACGGTCCTCCCCAGATTTCTGTTTGCCTTTCAGTGCCTCCCCATCTTCATCCCTAAGGCCTTTTTCAAGCGGGTGAATAAGATTATTTTGGGCCTTGTGTGGGCGGGTCAAACCCCGCGAGTGAAGAAAGTGTTGCTGGAGCGTACTCGGGGGGAGGGTCGAATGGCGCTGCCGAACTTCTGCAATTACTACTGGGCAGGTAATATAGCCATGACTAGGAAGTGGGTAGTGGGGGAGGGGTCAGCATGGGAGCGGATGGAGGCGGCGGCATGTAAAGACACCAGTTTGGGAGCACTGGTAAAGGCACATCTGCCGTTCGCGCCGGCCCGATACTCCACAAGTCCAGTGGTAGTGGTGGCTCTGAGGATCTGGGGGCAATGGAGGAGATGTAAGAGAGAGGAGGGAGCATCGATTTGGACCCCGATTTATAATAACCGCAGGTTTGTACCGGGTAGGCTGGATGGTGGGTTCCGGAGTTGGCAGAGGGCAGGAATTAGAAGGATGGGGGATCTATTTATAGACGGGAGCTTCCCCAGCTTGAAAGCTTTGGAGGATAAATTTAAATTCCAGCAGGGAATGGGGTTAGGTATTTGCAGGTGTGCAACTTCCTGAGAAAACAGGTGCCGGCCTTTCCGCTGCCGCCACAGGGGATATAGGATAGAGTAGTCTCCAGTACCTGGGTGGGAGAGGGGAAGGTATCGGATATTTACCAGGAGCTTTCGGAGGCAGAGTAAACTCCGATGGAGGAGCTTAAGGGTAAGTGGGAGGACGAGCTAGGAGGAGAGATAGAGGCAGGGTTATGGGCGGATGCCCTAAGCAGGGTTAATACCTCCTCATCATGCGCCAGGCTTAGCCTGATACAATTTAAGGTAGTCCATCGGGCACACATGACAGCGGCTAGGATGGGTAAGTTCTTCAGGGTAGAGGATAGGTGTACAAGGTGCGTGGGAAGCCCAGCAAATCATGTCCATATGTTTTGGGCATGCCCGAAGCTTAGAGGGTTTTGGTAGGGTTTCGCTAAGGCAATGTCCACGGTACTAAAAACACGGGTGGTGCCGAGTCCGGAGGTAGCGATCATTGGAGTGTCGGAAGATCCGGGAGTTCGGGGGCGAAAGAGGCTGACCTCTTGGCCTTTGCCTCCCTGGTAGCCCGGAGACGGATCTTGTTATTGTGGAGGGACTCGAAACCCCCGAGTGTGGAGACCTGTGTTAGTGACATGGCTGGGTTTCTCAGTCTCGAGAAGATAAAGTTCACCTTAAGAGGGTCAATGATTGGGTTCACCCGGAGGTGGCAGCCATTCGGCGACTTTCTCGGGGAAAATTAAAATGTCAGCAGATGCAATATTCCAAGGGGGGGGGGAATTGTTGTTCTTTGGTTGAGGTGTGTGAAGATTGGGCTGGGGAGGAAAATGTTTATTCTACCATGTTGATGTCATTATTTATGTTATTGTTATAAACATTTTCAAATACCTCAATAAAATATTATTAAAAAAAAGAAAGGGCAGGAGCTGGGGTGGAGATTGGCCTCAGGCAAGGAAGTGAGACCCCACTGAGTTGTGGTCCTCCATGACACGTGTGTCACCAACCCCCCAAAACCACCCACACCCCCGTCAACCCCACACCACCCTCAAACCACCCCCATATCCACACTCCCCCCTCACCCCAGCTCCACACACCCCCACTACCCCCAGTCCTCCCATCTAATCATGCGTCCTGTCTTGTGTCTTGCAGTACCAGCTGATGATGGGGCAAGTCCTTCTGGTGTCTCCTGCCCCCAGCCAGAGCACCAACGAGGATGATACCGAGACGAAGGGGAGCCATCAACCCGAGTCCGGTGATGACACAGATTTCCTGTCACAGCTGTCTCCAACACCCTCCACCATCCCAAAGACACTCACCTCGGTTGGGCACTTTAATGAAGAGGCTCCTGGGACATATCTGGTGCTCACCATACAAATGTTCCAGGACATCAGGTGGAGGTAGGAACTGCCAAGGGGGCAGACGGTCAGAGGGCGGCCCGACCCCAGGGACTAGCTGTCATCCAGATGGGTTTTGGGCTTCTGGAGCAACCAGTCCCATCGATTGTGGAGATGCAGTCACAGAGCCAGGGACTACATGAGGGGTTGTCGGCGAGCATCCAGCACCTGCAGCTACAGGTGGAGGAGTCCAACCGCGTGAAGGAGCAGGAGGTGGTGCCAGCCATGCGTGCCACCCAGGCTAACACTGTATCAGTGGCGTCCATGGTGGAAGCCTTGGGGCTGAGGGTTTTGGCTATGGATCAGCATGTCCAAGGCCTGGGGTATTCTCTGCAGGTAGTGGCCAAGGCTCAGAATAGGGCCGCCCTCTTACAGGCAGCCATGTGCCAAAGCCCAGCGGCGCTGCTGAGCGTGGCCCAGTCACAGCGGACCATGGCTGAGTGCATCGGTGGCAATGCCCAGACGCTGACCGATGTGGCACAGACGCAGAGGGAGGTGGCCCAGTCCAAGAGGGAGATGGCACAGTCACTGGCTGCCATGGCACAGACACAGAAGGTGATGGCATGCCACAGCGTGATGTGGCACAGTCCAAGATGGAGATGATCCACTCCCTGTTCTCCATGGCCGCATGCATGCAGACTCTGGTCGAGGCGGCAGCATGCCTCCAGGACTGGCAGCGCAGGTGGCAGGGAAGCCTCAGGGGTTAGCTCTGCTCACACGCCTGTCCCCTGGAGTGGCCCGGGGCCCACCGGGTACCCCGAGGGAGGAGGAGGAAGTGATGGTTCCCGTGCCGGTGACTCTCGCAGGGGAGCACATCGGAACCCCCCTCCTCCTGTCCCTGGCTCATCTGGTGGGCAACTGGCAGAACAGGGCGGCACCACGCCACCTGGGACACCTGAGCAGCAGCCAGGCCCATGCAGGCCCAGTTGCTTCAAAAGACGCCCGCCAAAGGGGACGTAGGTCACAGGGCAGGAATCACAGCAGGCCGCTCCACTCCTGATATACCATCTGGGGGTCCACCTATATTTAGTGTTAGGGCCCATAAGACCAGAAAGATAAGATGCCAGTTAAGTTGGCACAGGGGCTGGGACTCGCATATGTATAAATGTTTTCAGCGGCATGATGCCTCACTGTTGTCTCACAGCACCGAGGACCCGGGTGGGTGGGTGGTCAGTGGGGGGCACTGCATGATGGCCTTGCAGGCCACGGCAAAGGTGGTCCATGCCTGGGTACCACCCAGGTTACGTGGGGGGTCATCCCGGCTCCACAACCCATCCCCCGGTGACCTCCCCCGTGGCCTGACAGAACCCCCCCCCCCCCCCCCCCCCCGCCCCCCAGGCAGCCCGGCCAGTGTCAGGACTGGCAGCCCACGGCCAAGCCTCCTCTCTCTCCCTTATCAGCCATGCCGCCTGTTTTGAAAGCACAAGTAAACCTAGCCGTTGGGAATTTGCCCCGGTGGAGGCGGAGAATCGCAGGTCAGGCACGCTAATGATAAACAAACAATGTTTACTATATGTACGGAGTGGATGGCATTGACACCGCTGTAGGGGCACCGGGGAATTGCGATTTGGCCTGCCATGATTTCAGTGTCAGAAACGATTCTCCGCCCAACCGCGTTTCCTGATTCCAGCATCAGCTGACGGAGATTCCCGCCCAAAAGCTCTAGCAGGACCCACCCAACGTGAAACCTCCACCTACATGTTGCCACCGGAAGTCTCTGTCCCGCCTTTCAATTAGATCATGGCTGATCTGTGGCCTACCTCCTTATGCCTGCCTTTGACCCACATCCTTTAATATCTTGAATAAGAACACGGAGAATCCACACTGAGTAAAGTAAGCAGACAGTTTTATTTACACAAACGAGATATACACTACCCAGTAGATCCTTACTGGGTTCCTCTCTGATCGGTGCCTTATTGGCTGACCTTAAATACATTGGTTAATTGAGATCATCCACCCCTAGCAGGGGAGCTGGTACTTTGCAAGGAGCACGGGGGAAGACATGGTAGCATTGTGGATAGCACAATTGCTTCACAGCTCCAGGGTCCCCGGTTCGATTCCGGCTTGGGTCACTGTCTGTGCGGAGTCTGCACATCCTCCCCGTGTGTGCGTGGGTTTCCTCCGGGTGCTCCGGTTTCCTCCCACAGTCCAAAGATGTGCGGGTTAGGTGGATTGGCCATGATAAATTGCCCTTAGTATCCAAAATTGCCCTTAGTGTTGGGTGGGGTTACTGGGTTATGGGGATAGGGTGGAGGTGTTGACCTTGGGTAGGGCGCTCTTTCCAAGAGCCGGTGCAGACTCGATGGGCCGAATGGCCTCCTTCTGCACTGTACATTCTATGACATTCTATGACAAGCATTCCCACCAATTAAGTCCCGTGGGGGATGTTACAATATCTTTGCTTGACAAAAATCTGTCCATCTCAGATTTAAAATTAACAACTGATCTTGCTTCAACTGTTGTTTGTGGGAGTTCAAAACCTCTACCACCCTTTGAGTGAAGAAGTTCTTCCTAATATCTCTCCTGAATGGTCTAGCCCTAATTTTTAGACTGTACTTGCTAGTTTTAGAATCTCCAACCAGTGGAAATAGTTTATCTGTATTTAGCAAGGACATGGGGTGTCCGCTCAGAATAAAATAAGTTCCTCTCACTCTCTGGTTGGTGCCTTTCTGGCCGACCTTTTACACAGAGGTTAATAGAGGTCCCCTGCCCCTAACGGGGCTTGTACTACACAAGGATCACGGGGAGGACAATCAGTCCCACCCCGTAGTCCCGTGCAGGATATTAAACATTTTCTTCCCTGTCTTTCCCTTAAATACTTTGATCAGATCACCCCTTAAAAGTCTAAATTCTAGCAAAAACAGGCCTAATTTGTGCAACCTCTCCTTGTAACTTAACCCCTGTAGTCCAGGTATCATTTTTGTAAACCTATGTTGCACTCTCCCCAAAGCCAAAATATCCTTCCTAAGGTACGGTGCCTGGAACTGCTCACCGTACTCCAAGTGGGGTCTAACCAGGGTTTTGTACAGCTGCAGCATAACCCCTGTGTTTTTCTATTCCAAACCTCTAGATATAAAGGCTGACATTCCAATAGCTGTTTTGATTATTTTCTGTACTTGTTCCAGGCATTTTAAGGATCTATGCACCTGAACCCCCAAGTTTCTTTGGCCATCCACTGCACCTAATCTTTTTTCATTTAGAAAGTACTCTGCTCTATCCCTTTTTGGTCAAAAATGGATAACCCTCACTTGCTTACATTAAGTTCCATCTGCCACCATTTTGCCTATTCATCTAGTCTGCCAATACACCATACAATTTTATGCTATCATCTAGACAGTCTACAATGTCACCTAACTTTGGATCATCAGCAAACTTTCTATGCCATCAGCCATAAGCCCATAAGGCATAGGAGCAGAATTAGGCCATTCAGCCCACTGAGTCAGCCCAGCCATTCAATCATGGCTGATATGTTTCTCATCCCCATTCTCGTGCCTTCTCCTCATAACCCCTGATCCCCTAATTAATCAAGAACCTATCTATCTCTGTCTTAAAGACACTCAGTGATTTGACCTGAGATTGCGCCCTCAGGTTCTAGTTTCTCCTACTAGTGGAAACAACCTCTCCACGTCCACTCTATCGCGGCCTCAATAAGATCCCCCTCATCCTTCCAAACTCCAATGAGTACAGATCCAATTTCACGATTTCAATTGTGTTGCGACTATGGGTCAAGTGGGGCTGGAAATAACCGCGCACTAACCCAGGGGGTCAAAACACCTCATTGCCCTCCCCTGCAGTGGTGAGGCCTGGACAACTTATACTTTGCAGGAGAAAAGGCTGAACAGCTTCCACCTCTTTTTTAATATAAATTTAGAGTACCAATTCTTTTTTCCAATGAAGGGGCAATTTAGTGGGGCCAATCCACCTACCCATTACACCTTTTTGTGTTGTGGGGGTTGAGACCCACGCAGGCATGGGGAGAATGTGCACACTCCACACGGACAATGACCCGGGGCTGGAATCTAACCCGGGTCCTCAGCACCATGAGGCGGCAGTGCTAACCAATGCACCACCGTGCGTCCAGCTTTCACCTTCTCTGTCTCAGACGTATCCTCGGTGTCTCTTGGCAGGACAAGGTCACTCAGAGGTCCTGCAGGGCATTAATTCCATCAGCATACACTCATTGCTAGGCCAATGACATCTATGTTGGCTTGGCCACATTCATTGGCTGGATGATGACACCATACCCAAAGGCTTTCTGCTCGGCGAACTAGTCTCTGGGCTGTGACCTGCTGGGCACCTCATATGAAGATGATGCACTGGGAGACAGACACTGATTGTCATGACCTCTGGAGGCTAATGATCTGGAGGAGCATTGGAGGAGGAGAGGAGAAAAGGAAAGTCAGCTGGCCAGGAGGAGGGCCTTGAGAAAGCAGAGGCCAGTAAATTCTGCACCTACTCATCCCACTGTCTTCATCTGCAACAAATGTGGCTGAGACTGCCAGGGTGAGCTTCCTGAGACACACCGGGTGATGTTTAACACAGAGCTGACCACCTCAGCGAAAACCACTGTCTCACCATCTTGGAAGGGTGCCAAAGAGAGAAGGTTAAGAAGACCAAAGCTACACATTGTACTGCAGGTCTGGTCTCACCAAGGTCCTTTTGTAATCGTAGAAAGACTTCATTACTCACATGCCCCAATCCTTTTTTGTCCTGAAGACTAATACAACAGTTGCCTTCCTAATTGTTTGCTGCACCTGTATGTTAACATTCTGTGATTCATGTATGAGTACATCCGTTTCCCTCGGAATACCAGGATTTCTAAGCCTCTCGTCATTTTTTTAACAAATCAGCTTTTAATAAAATCATTCAACCCTGTCCTAGTTAATGGTTTGAATGCAATTGCTTCTAGCTGAACGTCGAAACCCATCGAGCCTTATGCAGGTTTGTGTAAATCATTGTTTAAATGACATGACCCCCACCTCTCTCTCAGATGACCTTCTCAAGTGACTTCAACGCGTGAGTTTTTTTTTTAAACTTCTGACCACAGGACATGGGTCTGATTTCCTTTGACTTCTATCTTGTTTGGTGATTTACCAGGTCTCCCTGTTGATAAAGACCAGCTGCACTCTCCGTGCAAACTCCAGGGAGTTTCCAACAGACAGCCCTTGCCAAATGAATAGGGCTGCGGTAACAGTGACAGGTGTGGGTATTTGTAAGAAGTCTGAAATAAGATGATTAATTAAATCATTTGCTTTATTTTTTGTAATTTAAAATACCCAATTCTTTTTTTCCCAATTAAGGGGCAATTTAGCGTGGCCAATTCATGTCTTTGGGTTGTGGGGGTGAGACCCACACAAACACAGGGAGAATGTGCAAATTCCACACAGACAGTGACCCAGGGCCAGGATCAAACCCGGGTCCTCAGCGCCATGAGGCAGCAGTGCTAACCACTGCACAACCGTGCCACCCAAATAATTTTTTTTAAACTAAGTTTGAATCCATTTTAATTTAAAATGTAACTCTTTTAGAAGTACTGTTTGTGGGGGTTAGGAAAGTCTATAACTTGACAGATCTAGTTCTGTATTGAAGGATCCTGCAATGGATACAGGACCTGCCAAATACCATATCATGCTTGGCAGCTAAATTTAAAAGGTTTGTTGCTCTGGATGATTCATTGGCAATGGCTCAGGATCCATTCCACTCTTCAGCATGAATGAATGATCTGTACTAGGGTACAGGGGACACCATAACAAACTTTGCAGATAATAGAATGAGAGTGAGGTCAGTTAACTGAAGAGAGATTGTCAACAACTTCAGGAGAACACACACAATTTAGTAGATTGGGAAAAACAGGGATCAGGTGAAATTGGAAGCCAATAAATGCGAGATGATATATTGAGCAAAGATAAATAAGAAAGTAAGGCCCGTAAAGCTTCACAAGGATATTAATCACCCATCATTACTTCTAATGCCTTCTCTGCTAGGTTTCTGCATCTCCTGTCTCCAAACCTGTGCACACTTTATTGATGCTCCAAGCTGATTTACATCAATGTTAACCCAACATGAGACCTCTGTGTTTAACCCTGGACTTCCTCCTATTGTTATGGATGCCTTGTCAGGTCCCAACAGTAGCTAAGATGCTGGACCAGGGTCACAACTTTTTCAAAGTTTTAACGCAGCACAGAAAGATCAATTCATTCCAGGAGAGATAATATGAGAAATAGGGTTTGGTTATTTTATAAACAAACTTTATTAAAAGAAAAGAAAAACAATATTGAAACTTTTAAACTTCAATCCCAACAATAACAGATTACATGCAGTTTCTTACCCTAACACACGGGTTCCCATTAAACAGCACTTAAAATTAACATGCAGCTCTCATTCCACTTACACAGGCAGGCAAAGATAATACTTGCATTTATAAAGCAATTTTTCTGTCTTAATGAAGTTCCCTCAGAACCTTTTCTGAACATCTGTCTCTGCAGCAGCTTTTTCATGACCTCCCTCCCTGTGACTTTTCAAATCCTCTCCTCCCCTGTTTAAAACAGGATTCTTTCTCTCTCTCTTTGAGCTTCACCCAGCTCCTCGAAGTAAGGTTCTCTCCTGAGGTGACCAGACTTGAACCCATTATCCCCACCTTAGCTGTTTGAATTTCCACTGTAGACAGAAGAACAAAGCCACACTATTTATATTCAACTAACTTCCCCTTTACAGACAAAAGAAGCCATGGGTCTCTGTAATAGGCTAATGGTTGGTCAAACCAGAGTGTCCGGAAGGACAATGGATCTCGAGTGACTCGAGTGAACAGGGGCATCCCGTATATTCCCATTAACGAGGTTAAGTCTGAATGAGACAATATCAATCAGGCCAGGTGTGGGCGTATCCCTCTGACTCCGTGCTAGCAGTTTCTTTCTCAGTTTGTTTAACCCCTAAATTGCCTGCTACATCTTCAGTCCCATTTCTGGACCCAATTTCCTAATATCTCCCTTGTGTAACACTTCTTTCTATTGCCCATTTAGTACCAGGTTATACGTAGATGGAAGCTTCTGAAGAGTAGACCACGGGATAAAATACTGAGGTGATCACTTGAGTAGGCATGCCGAGCATCCGTAAGCTATGTTTTTTTTTAATGATTCAAACAAATTTATTTATCAAACAGTAAAAACAGTTATCCTTCTTAAACTATCCCAAAATAATGATAAGAACAATCTTTATTAGTGTCACAGTAGGCTTACATTAACAGTGCAATGAAGTTACTACGAAGATCCCCTAGTCACCACACTCCGGCGCCTGTTCAGGTACACTGAGGGAGAATTTCTGCATCTCCTATATCCAAACCTGTGCACACTTTATTGATGCTCCAAGCTGATTTACATCAATTTTAACCCAATTGAAATTGGGTTCTTCGGGAATTGTGGGCAGAAACGTGAGCACCCGGAGGAAACCCATGCACACACGGGGAAAACATGCAGACTCTGCACAGACAGTGGGCAAGCCGTGAATCGAACCTGAGACCCTGGATCTGTGAAGTAACAGTGCTACCCACTGTGCTACCCTGCCAGTTGATAATGATCCCAAGGTGCATAATATTACCCGAGCCAATCGAGCTGCAGGCCTGATTTTCTGAGTCTCGATTCTTCAGGGCACTTCGTCCACAAAGGTGGGTCTCATATGCTGCTTCTTTCCGTCTCTGGTCGGCCGTCCCATCTTCTCTGCTTCCTCTACAGGAGCAACACGGTAGCATAGTGGTTAGCATA
This sequence comes from Scyliorhinus torazame, assembly GCF_047496885.1. Lineage (NCBI taxonomy): Eukaryota > Metazoa > Chordata > Chondrichthyes > Carcharhiniformes > Scyliorhinidae > Scyliorhinus > Scyliorhinus torazame. Next base: position 113,231,871 of record NC_092716.1, read on the forward strand.
ATTGCTTCACAGCTCCAGGGTACCAGGTTCGATTCCTGGCTTGGGTCACTGTTTGTGCGGAGTTTGCACGTTCTCCCCATGCCTTTGTGGGTTTCCGCCAGGTGCTCCAATTTCCTCAAACAGTCCAAAGACGTGCAGGTTAGGTCAATTGGCCATGCTAAATTGCCAATAGTGTCCAAAAAGGTTAGGTGGGGTTATGGGGATATGGTGGAGGTGTACAGATAGGGTGGAGGTGTGGGTATAGGTAGGGTGCTCTTTCTAAGGGCCAGTGCAGACTCGATGGGCCAAATGGCCTTCTTCTGCACTGTAAATTCGATGATCTATGGTCGATGATCTGCCCATCCGTAAACTATGTTGAGACAGTCACAACCTACTTGGCTGCTCAAGTAACAAGAATGGCTGACACTTACTTACCAGAGCGAATCTTCAGGGGTGGCACGGCGATGCAGTGGTTAGCACTGCTGCCTCATGGCGGCGAGGACCCGGGTTCGATCCTGGCCATAGGACTCTGTCCGTGTGGAGTTTGCACATTCTCCCCATGTCTGCGTGGGTTTCACCCCCACAACCCAAAGATGTGCAGGGTAGGTGGATTGGCCATGCTAAATTGCCCCTTAATTGGAAAATAAAATTGGGCATTTTAAACTTTTAAAAATCTTCCAAGGAGAGCTTGAGTCTCGGGTAGATTCTCATAGTGGTCCAAGGAAGTGCCACGAGGTTTCTCTGAAAGTTTCACTTACAAGTTTTGATATGGGCCCTGATTCCTGGGAGTAGTTTGGCCAGGATTGCTGCACATGGCAGTGACCAAATACAAAACGGTGATGCTTCCTTTGGAAGCAAGCGCATATCAGAGGCAGAGAGGAAATGCAAAGGGTGGAAATCTGGGAGTCTGCAACTATTCCCAAAATTCCGTTTTCTGTGATATCCTGTCCTACCTGCAGCCGAATCTTCCGGGTGTAGATCAGCCTCAGCAGTCACCTAGGTGCCCCCCGGAACCTTACAAGCATCTAGGTGATGAACGTGGTCATCTTCACCTCGAAGGGAGAACACGATGCCTATTCCTAAGCTTATTATGTAATCAGGCTTATCCAACTTGAGTTCCAGTGTGCTCATCGCCTGCGAACATTTGCTGACTAGGTGATCTTTAATGGATGAAAAGGCCTTCATTTGTTCCGGGCCCCAGAGTCACTGTTGTCCGTTCTGCAGGAGGTCGCTCAAGGGTTCTGTGAGTCTGGCCAAATTAGGGATCGATTTCCCCACCCGGTTTACTATCTCCAGGAAAGGTTAACTTTTCGTGATACACACAGTTCGGAAGCTCAGTAATGACTTTCGTTTGCTGACATAAAAAAAATAAATTACTGCGGACGCTGGAATCTGAAACGAAAGAGAAAATGCCGGAAAATCTCAGCAGGTCTGGCAGCATCTGTCGGGAGAGAAAAGAGCTAACGTTTCGAGTCCGATGACTTATCGGGCTTTGACAAAGAGTAATCGGACTCAAAACGTTAGCTCTTTTCTCTCCCTACAGATGCTGCCAGACCTGCTGAGATTTTCCAGCATTTTCTCTTTCGTTTCGTTTGCTGACGATCGACTGTAATGCCATTGATATACCTTCAATTCACCGAGAGGCAGAGAGAGCGAGTGAACATTAGGTTTTATTAATCATGAACTTGCCTAGCCAGAGTCGGTTGTACAGATGAATGCCGCCCACAGGCGGCAGGTCTATATATGGCCCCGGTGAGGGCGGAGCCAGAGGCGGAGCCCATTGGGGTTACAGTACAGTACCTGGAAGCAGTTCATATCACCACTTCCAGGTCATAGGTCACAGGTTACAGTGTCATACATGCATTAGGTGAATACATTCACCACATTCATCCCCTGTTAAAAAAATCAAGTCCAGCGGGGGTGACGTGGGGTCATTACATATTCAGTCTATCTGGAGGCCGGATCGTTCTCTTCGGCCTCCTCAGCTCTGGCGGTGCGGCGGGCACGGTTGTTGCAGGTGGTGACTCCAGGGGCATTGTGTCTGGAGTTTGAGCCTCAGTCCGGCTTGTTGGAGACGGTTGGGGTGTGGGGGCAGGCAAGGGGGTGATGGGTGGCGGCAGTGTCGGCACGGGACAATACAGGAGACCCAGGGGAGCGTGCTGGGGGTGGCGGTAGGCAGCGGGGAGGGGGGCGCGTTAACAGGGGAACCAGCTGGTGCCAGGTACCATAGGGAGACCGTATCTGCCGTCCGTCCTGGTGTGCGATATAGGCGTACTGGGGGTTGGTGTGGAGCAGCTGGACCCTCTCGACCAGGGGGTCGGTCAAATGGCTCCTTATGTGCCTCCGGAGAAGGACTGGTCCCGGAGTTGACAGCCAAGATGGAAGCGAGACCCTGGAGATGGACTTCCTGGGGAAGATAAACAAACGATCGTGAGGGGTCTCATTCGTGGCTGTGCAGAGGAGTGATCTGATGGAGTGGAGGGCGTCAGGGAGGACCTCCTGCCAGCAGGGGATTGGGAGACTTCTAGACCTGAGGGCCAGAAGAACGGCCTTCCATACCGTCGCGTTCTCCCTCTCCACCTGCCCGTTTCCCTGCGGGTTATAGCTCGTAGTCCTGCTCGAGGCGATGCCCTTACCGAGCAGGTGCTGACGTAGCTCATCGCTCTTGAATGATGTGCCCCGGTCGTTGTGGACGTAGGCAGGGAAACTGAACAGTGTGAAGATTCTGTGCAGTGCCTTTATTACAGTGGCCGAGGTCATGTCGGGGCAGGGGACAGCGAAGGGGAAGCGGGAGTACTCATCGATGACGGTGAGGAAGTATATATTACGGTTGGTGGAGGGGAGGGGCCCTTTGAAGTCAATGCTTAGGCGCTCAAAGGGCCAGGAGGCCTTTATCAGGTGGGCCTTGTCTGGCCGGTAGAAGTGCGGTTTGCACTCTGCGCAGACTTGGCAGTCCCTGGTCATTGCCTTGACCTCCTTGGTGGAGAAGGGCAGATTGCGGGCCTTAATGAAGTGGGTGAGCCGGGTGACCCCCGGGTGACAGAGGTCATTGTGGCTAGCCCAAAGTCGGTCATCTTGCGCGCTGGCGCATGTGCCACGGGACAGGGCATCTGGGGGCTCGTTGAGCTTCCCAGGACGATACTTGATATCGTAATTGTAGGTGGAGAGTTCGATCTTCCACCTCAGGATTTTGTCATTTTTAATTTTGCCCCGTTGTGCGTTGTCAAACATGAAGGCGACCGACCGCTGGTCGGTGACGAGGGTGAACCTCCTACCGGCGAGGTAGTGCCTCCAGTGCCGCACGGCTTCCACTATGGCTTATGCTTCCTTCTCGACCGAGGGGTGTCGAATTTCGGAAGCATGGAGGGTCCGAAAGAAGAATGCTACTGGCCTGCCCGCCTGGTTTGATGTGGCGGCCAGTGCGACGTCTGACGCATCGCTCTCTACCTGAAAGGGGATGGACTCGTCCACTGCCTGCATTGCGACCTTGGTGATGTCGGCCTTGATGCGGCTGAAGGCCGAGCGGGCCTCATCCGTCAGGGGAAAACTGGTGGTTTGAATAAGTGAGCAAGCTTTGTCCGCATAGTTGGGGACCCACTGGGCATAGTATGAGAACAGCCCCAGGCATCGTTTTAGGGCCTTGAGGCTGTGGGGAGGGGGGTGTTCTGTAAGGGGGCGCATACGGTCGGGTCGGGCCCTAGGACTCCGTTCTCCACGACGTAGCTGAGGATGGCTAGTCGGGTAGTATGGAAGATGCACTTTTCTTTGTTGTATGTGAGATTGAGGGATTGGGCGGCCTGGAGGAACCTCTGAAGGTTGGTGTCATGGTCCTGCTGATCATGGCCGCAGATGGTCACATTGTCCAAGTACGGGTATGTAGCCCGCAAACCGTACTGGTCCACCATTCGGTCCATCGTTCTCTGAAAAACCAAGACCTCGTTAGTGACGCCGAAGGGGACTCTGAGGAAGTGGAAGAGTCGGCCGGCTGCTTCAAAGGCAGTGTAGTGGCGTTCTTCCGGGTGGATTGGGAGCTGCTGGTAGACCGACTTCAGATCGACCGTTGAGAACACACGGTACTGCGCGATCTGGTTGACCATCTCTGCTACGTGGGGAGGGGGTAGGCATCCAGTTGCGTGAACCGGTTAATTGTCAGGCTGTAGTCCACAACCATCCGATTCTTTCCCCCGGCCCGGACGACCACCACTTGCGCTCTCCAGGGGCTGTTGTTGGCCTTGATGATCCCTTCACTCAACAGTCGCTGGACCTCCGACTTGATAAATGTCATGTCTAGCGAACTGTACCGCCTGCTCCTGGTGGCGATGGGCTTACAGTCAGGAGTGAGGTTCGCAAAGAGTGAAGGGGGGGAGACCTTTTGGGTCGCGAGGCTGCGTACCGTGAAGGGGGGGGGGGGGGCAAGGGTCCGCGAAACTGTAAGGTCAGGCTTCGGTGATTACATTGAAAGTCCAATCTGAATAATAGTGGGGCGCAGAGGTGGGGGAGGACGTAGAGCTTAAAACGAGCGTACTCTGCGCCCTGCATCGCGAGATTGGTGATACAGTACCCCCGGATCTGAACCGAATGGGACCCGGAGGCAAGGGAGATTGTTTGGGAGGCTGGGTAGCTGTGGAGGGAGCAGCGCCTTACCGTGTCAGGGTGGGCAAAGCTCTCTGTGCTCCCGGAGTCGAAAAGACAGGGGGTCTCGTGCCCGTTGACCCAGACGACCATCATGGAGTTCTTCAGCTGTTTCAGGTGCGACTGGTCTAGAGTGACTGCACCCAGCTGCAGGTAGCCTGTGTGGTCGGTGGAATCACAAGATGGCGGCACCCATGAGTCGCACGTGTCGGGCTGGGGTGAAGATGGCAACCAAGATGGCCGCCCCCATCGGTCGCACGTGTTGGTCGGTGCTGGAGCCGGCGGCCAAGATGGCGGTCCCTATGAGTCGCACGTGTCGGTCGGTGTTGGGGCCGGCGACCAAGATGGTGGCCCCCACGAGTCGCACGATGCTGATGACGCATCTGACGGGGGAGTTCCGGGCAGGCACGCAGCCAAATTGCGGGATCTGTGGGGCTGCGAGTCCATGAGTTGGGCCTGGTGTGTTTTCGATTTCTGGGCCTTAGGTCGGCCCAGACAGACTCTCTCGTAGTGCCCCTTTTTCCCACAGTCGCTGCACGTCGCTGTGCGGGCTGGGCAACGCTGCCGGGGGTGTTGGCCCTGGCCGCAGAAGTAGCACTGCGGTTCCCCGGGCTGGGCTGGCAGGCACGTGACGCAGGCCTGCGACGTAGTCGGGTTCGACGGGGGCTGCGACGAGGGTGTCCATGAGGGGTTCGCCAGGCCTGCAGGGAACGCACTGAGGTTCTGGTAGGCCATCTCTAGCGAGGTAGCTAGCTTTACCATGTCCTGCAGGTCGGAGGTCCCGTTTTCCAGCAGTCGCTGCCTGGTGTAGTTCGAGCGGACCCCCGCCACGTAAGTGTCCCGGATCTGTGAGTTCATGCGTTCCTCCACCGTCACATCTCGATAGCTGCAGTTCCTCGCGAGTAGAGTCAGAGTTTCCAGATACTCGTCCAGCGATTCTCCGGCGTGTTGACGACGAGTAGTGAGGAGGTGTCTGGCGAACACCTCATTTACGGGCTTCACGAAGTGTGCCTTGAGGGTTGCAACCGCCGCCTCGTACGTGGCCGCTTTCTCGATCATTACTGAGATTCGATGGCTCACCCGAGCGCGGAGGAATCGCAGCTTGAGGGTCTCAATGGGAGGCGTTGTGGAGGAGTCGAGGTAGGGTTCGAAGCATTGAAGCCAATGTTCAAATATCTCCTTGGCTTCGGACGGGCTGGCGTCGAGTTCGAGCCTGTCTGGCTTTAGAGAGGCTTCTATAGTGCTCTCTATGATTAATAAATTGATATACCTTCAATTCACCGAGAGGCAGAGAGAGCGAGTGAACATTAGGCTTTATTAATCATGAACTTGCCTAGCCAGAGTCGGTTGTACAGATGAATGCCGCCCACAGGCGGCCGGTCTATATATGGCCCCGGCGAGGGCAGAGCCAGAGGCGGAGTCCACCGGGGTTACAGTACAGTACATGGAAGCAGCTCGTATCACCACTTCCAGGTCATAGGTCATAGGTTACAGTATCATACATGCATTAGGTGAATACATTCACCACAGCCATGCCAATGGATTCTGTGTCCTTGGAATTTTGTATTGATTCTGGCAAACTCACATTTGTTGTTTGGCATGAGACCTGCTTCCTGGAGAGCCTTGAGGACCTCAGATACCCAATGGTCATGCTTGGCTCTTGTGGAACCATTTTTAAGGATTTTGTCCACATAGCAGATAACTTGTTTGCCCTCAAAGATTTGCGATATGGTACGTTAGAATATCTCCAGAGCAGACGATATGCCAAAAGGCAATGTCGATCAAAGAGCATGATAAAGGTCGCCAGGAGCCACGATTCCTTGCCGAGGGATATTTGCCAAAAGCTGGTGCGCGGTTCTCCAAAATGGAGACTAAGTGCTCGCGCCGTCACGTTTCACGACGGCGCGAAACAGGCGCGGGCAGTAGGGATTCTGCTCCCAACAGGGCCAGCATATCGTTGGAGCGGTTCATGCCGCTCCAGCCTTACATCCTGGACTAATGGGGATCCGCGGACTGGGGCAGCGCCAACCCGCGCATGCGCAGTGGCAAAGCGCCAACCGACGCATGCGCGGTAGACTCGCGGAACGCTCCGGCCTCGACGCAACATGGCGTGGGGGTTCTGGGGCTGGAAACGGAACAAAGTAGGCCCGGGGGGGGAGAGGCCGGCCCGCCGATCGGCGAGCCCCGATCGCGAGCCAGACCCCATCGGAGGCGCCCCCCCCCCCGGTGAAGGAGCGCTTTACCCCACCCCACAGGCCGTCCCCCCCACCCTTCGCGCAGAGTCCCGCCGGCAGCAACCAGGGGTGAACGGCGCCGGCGGGACTCTGCCGTTTTCGCACGGGCGCTCTGCCCATCCAGGCCGGAGAATCAGCGGCCCGGCCGCGTACAGCGGCCCCCGACCGGCGCCGCGCCAAACGCGCCGTGCAAATGGCGCCGATTCTCCGCACCTCGGGAGAATTGCGCGCCAGCGCCAGGGCAGCGTGGCGTGATTGCGGCGATTCTCCGGCCCGGCGCGGGGCTTGGAGAATCGCGCCCATGGTGTTTGCATTGAGCTTCATACAAAGGACCCTATTGGCCAGCTTAATCAAACAGTCGTTTCCCAATGCTACCAGGTGGATCTCTGCTACACACTTTTATTAAACTGCGGAAGATCCACACAAAGCTGGAGGTGACCATTAGTCTTGGGAATGATGACCAGACCAGTGGTTTCGTTGTGTGATTGGGGAAATAACATTCCCTGTGTAACATGTGGTTAATCTCCTCCTTAATCTGTTGTGGACGCCTGGTCAACTCTCAGCAGGGGCTAAGATACTGGACTAGGGCCGTTTTAAAGTTTTAATGCTGTGTGGAAAGATCGATTCATTCCAGGAGTGATAACATAAGAAATAGGGCTTGGTTATTTTATAAACAAGCTTTATTAAAACAAAAGAAAATCACTATTTAAACTTTTAAACTACAACTCTAACAAAATAGTTAACATGTAGTTTCTTAAACCTAATACACGAGTTCCCAATGAACAGCACTTCAAAGGAACATGCAGTTCTCATACCACTTACACAGGCAGGCAAAGGTGATACTTGCATTTACAAAGCAATTTTTCTTCTGTTAGTGAAGTTACTTAGAACCCTTTTCAAAAGCCTATCTCTGGAACAGCTTTCCATGATCTCTCTATGTGGCTTTTCAAATCCTTCTACCCACCTGTTCAAACAGGATTCTTTCTATCTCTCTCTCGGAGCTCCGCCCAGCCCCTCAAACAAAAGTTCTTTCCTGGGGTCTCCAGACTTGAACCCATTATCATTATCTTGGCTGTCTGATTTCCCACTCCCATTTATACAAAAGGACAGAGCCATGCTATTGAGTTGCAACTAGACTCTCATTCTAACACTGGCATCTCCACATCATAGTGGTATTGTCATTGGACTAATAATTCAGAGACCCAGGGTTCGAATCCTGCCATTGCAGATGGTTGAATCCAACACAAATATGGAATTAAAAGTCTAATGATTACTATTGTCTTAAAAAACCATCTGGTTCACTAATGTCCTTTAGGGTTACTGTCTGTGTGGAGTTTGTGCGTTCTCCCTGTGTCTGCATGGGTTTCCTCCGGGTGCTCTGGTTTCCTCCCACAGTCCAAAGATGTGCAGGTTAGGTGGTTTGGCTATGCTAAATTGCCCTTAGTGTCCAAGAAGATGTGTAGGTTAGATTAAGGAATTAATGGGATAGGTGGGGGAGTGAGTTGGGTGAAGTACTCTTTTAGAGGGTTGGTGCAGACTCGATGGGTGAGTGGCCTCCTTCTGCACTGTTGGGATTCTATGAAATCTGCTACCTTTACCTGGCCTACGTGTTCTTAACTGCTCCCTGCAAGGGAAATGAGGGATGGACAATAAATGCAGGCTCAGCCAGCGATACCCACATCCCAGGAATGAACTTTTAAAAACTCAAAATCCTCTGCTGGGCAATCCTGTCATTTGTGCTATTGTCTTGTGCACAGACATTTCAAAATGGTGGTCCATTTTGGCAAGCTTTGGCCGGGTCGGAATTACTGCGTGTGGCCCTGGGAAAGGAGCAACGTGGATTGGCTGTGGATATTGTCTATTTGCCATGGTGTGTCTTGCAGGAGAAATCTCCATGTGTGTCCCCAAAGTTTGTAAATGAGCGGGGTAGGGCCAGTGATCGCTCTGGCCATGCCGCTCAACAAGTCATTTTGGCAGGGCGGAACTGTAGTCACCTGGGACCATCACCATATAGTACGAACAACAGGCTAAATTGGTGCCACCACTGCTACCATGTTGTAGAATGTGTTAGGTCTGGATTCTAGCAAGGGGAACGTAGCAGGGTATTGATGTGTTGGGTACTCAGCTACACAGACGAACCAACACGGTTGCGAATGGTACAACTCAGTTTTATTGCGAACATTTATCTACAGTGGTAAACTGGTTACTGAGGTTCGATCATAACCCTAGAATCTGTGGACCTATTCCTAATACTATCTTGTAGTGGCACTCAGCACATGGCGGATGTCTGAGTGGCTTGCTATGAGCTCTGTGCCCTGAGCTGTCTCCTGCTGGAATGCTCAGGAAGTGTCGTGTTCCCTGTTTTGTACTGTGTATGCTCTTGCCTGTAATTGGCTGTGGTGTTGTGTGTGTGTTTATTGGTCCGTTGATCTGTCCATCAGTATGTATGTGCTATGATGTTTACCTGAATATCATGACATCCCCCCTTTTGTACAAGAACATGTGCCTATGTGGTTATAAATAGAGATGTGTACTGAGTGCAGCTGAATGTGTGTGTGTGCAATATCTACAGCATGTACATGGGGCTAAACTATATACAAGGGGCGATGTGGGGTGCGACATAACAACGAGGTTGTACCATAAACAAAGAACGGGGAAATGTTGAACGACAAAAACAAACTCCTGTAACGACAAGGAAGAACAGAAACATATCAACACAGTGGTATTATGAGTTCAATGTACAAACAGGCTCATAAGTCCAGTCTAGTAGGTGGGCGACAAATTCGGGTTGACCGCCTCAAGGGTGGGTCTGGATCCACTGGCTGAGGAATGGGCCTGGCCACGGGCGACGACGGAAGGGGCATGGTGGCAGGAAGCTCCACGAAGTCGATATCAGGAACAACAGGAGGGCGCGGTGTTGGTGTAAGTTCCCGTAGCGAGTGTGGAAGTAGGCGAAGAGCCTGGCGATTGCGCCTACGAATGGAGCCATCAGGCATGCGAACCAGGAACGAGCGGGGAGCCACGCGTCGTAGAACTTCGGCAGGTGCTGACCAGCCACCTTCTGGTAAGTGGATGCGGACGTCGTCTCCAGGCGCTAGGGCGGGAAGGTCAGTTGCCCGTGTGTCATATGCCATCTTCTGGCGAACGCGCTGCTGTTGCGTTCTGTGTAGTACCGGAGCATGGTTGGTTGTGGGTACCAGAATGGATGGCACGGTGGTCCTGAGGGTGCGACTCATCAACAGCTGGGCTGGTGAGAGGCCAGTGGCTAGTGGGGCCGAACGATAGGCCAGCAGGGCTAGGCAGAAATCCGATCCGGCAGCAGCAGCCTTGCAGAGGAGCCGCTTGACGATGTGAACGCCCTTTTCCGCCTTTCCATTGGACTGGGGATGCAGAGGGCTGGACGTCACGTGTGTGAAGCCATACGAAGCAGCAAAGGACGACTATTCCTGGCTGGCAAAACAGGGCCCATTGTCCGACATGACAGTAATCGGAATGCCGTGGCGAGTGAAGGTGTCTTTGCAGGCCCTTATGACAGCGGACGATGTTAAATCATGCAGGCGTATGACCTCTGGATAGTTGGAAAAGTAATCAATAACGATTACATAGTCCCTACCAAGCGCGTGAAAAAGGTCCACACCCACCTTCGCCCAGGGGGACGTCACTAGCTCATGGGGCTGAAGCGTCGCAGGAGGCTGCGCCGGTTGAAACCTTTGGCAGGTGGGGCAGTTGAGCACCATATTGGCAATGTCATCACTGATGCCCGGCCAGTATACCGCCTCTCGGGCCCTCCGTCTGCACTTCTCGACCCCCAGATGGCCTTTGTGTAGTTGGTCGAGGACCAGCTTGTGCATGCTGTGTGGAATCACAATCCGGCCCAGCTTTAGAAGGACATCATCAATGACGGCCAAGTCGTCTCAGACATTGTAGAACTGCGGGCACTGTCCTTTGAGCCACCCACCCATCATGTGGCGCATCACCCGTTGTAGAAGGGGGTCAGCTGCAGTTTCCCGGCGAATACGGGCCAGACTGGAGTCGTCAGCTGGCAGATTTGCCGATGTGAAGGCCACCTGCGCTTCGACCTGACAGACGAACCCCTCCGAATTGGGCGGTGTGCTCACTGCTCTGGATAGGGCATCCACATTGATAAGGTCCTTTTTCCAGGGTGTAGACCAGTTGGAAGTCATACCTCCTGAGTTTAAGTAGGATGCGCTGGAGGCGAGGGGTCATCTCGTTCAGGTCCTTATTTATGATGCTGACCAGGGGGCGATGGTCAGTCTCAACGGTAAACTGGGGGAGACCATACACGTAGTCATGGAACTTGTCTATTCCAGTCAGCAAATCCAGGCACTCCTTTTTGACCTGCGCATAGCGCTGTTCTGTGGGGGTCATGGCCCGCGAGGCATAGGCGACCGGGGCCCATGACGCAGTGTCATCCCGCTGTAGGAGACCCGCCCCAATACCGGACTGGCTGGCATCAGTCGAAATTTTTGTATCACGAGAAGTGTCGAAAAAAGCCAATACCGGGGCTGTGGTGAGCTTAATTTTGAGCTCCTCTCATTCCTTCTGGTGTGTGGGCAGCCACTGGAACTCCATGGACTTCTTGACGAGGTGGCGCAGAGCCGTCGTGTGGGGGGGCAAGGTTGGGAATGAACTTTCCCAGGAAGTTGACCATGCCTAGGAAGCATAGCACTGCTTTCTTGTCTGCCGGCTGCGGCATGGCTGTAATGGCGCTGACCTTGTCTGCATCCGGACAGACCCCTGACCGGGAAATGTGGTCCCCCAGGAACTTCAGCTCAGTTTGGCCGAAAGAACACTTGGCTCGGTTGAGGCGCAGGCCGTTTTCCCGTATGCGCGCAAAGACGCGCTGGAGACGATTGATGTGCTCCTGTGGTGTGGTGGACCAGATGATGACGTCGTTAACGTAGACACGCACCCCATCGATGCCCTCCATCATCTGTTCCATGATCCCGTGAAAGATCTTGGATGCCGAGATGATGCCAAATGGCATTCTGTTATAGCAGAACCTGCCGAAAGGGGTGTTGAAGGTGCACAGCTTTCAGCTGGACTGATCCAGTTGGACCTGCCAAAAACCCTTCGAGGCATCCAGTTTTGTGAAGATTTTAGCCCGGCCATTTCGCTCGTGATCTCTTCCCGTTTGGGTATGGGATAGTGTTCCCCTGTTATGTTGTTGTTGAGGTCTTTTGGATCAATGCAGATCCGGAGCTCGCCGGAGGGCTTCTTAACACACACCATGGAGCTGACCCATGGTGTGGGCTCCGTGACCCGGGATAGCACCCCTTGGTCCTGGAGATCCTGCAGCTGCTGCTTGAGGCGGTCTTTGAGTGGCGCTGGGACACTGCGAGGTGCGTGAATGACCGGGGTGGCATCCGGTTTGAGCCGAATTCTGTAGGTGTAGGGCAGTGTTCCCATGCCCTCGAATGCCTCCTGGTTGTGGGTGAAGAGCGATTGGAGATGTGCCCTGAATTCTGCATCCGGAAAGTCAGATGTGCCTTCTGGAGACAGACCGTGGACTCGTTGCACGAGGTGGAGAACCTTGCACGCCTGTGCGCCTAGCAGGGAGTCCTTTGATGACCCGACTATCTCGAATGAGTGTGTGGCCATGTGTGTGTTGTGTGTCACCTGGAGCTGGCAGGATCCCATAGCCGGGATAACGTTCCCATTGTAGTCGACCATCTTGCAACGGGATGGCCGAATTGGTGGTCTGACCTTCATGGCGTAGAAGGCTGACCATGCTATGAGGTTGGCGGAGGCGCCAGTGTCCAGACGGAATGTTATCGGTGATCGATTAACCGTTAGGGTGGCACACCATTCATCACCCGGATTGACACTGTTCACTTGCAACGGCTGGTGGGTCCTGGCTGGAGACATCCGGTTCCCATCAATGACCGCAACACGGAAGGCGTCCCGGTCGTCTGTGTTACTGGTCTGGATATCGTCTGGGCACGACTCGTAGTAAGGAGGCTGAATGGTCCGCACGTCCCTGCGAGGTTGTCGGAATTGGGGAACATTGACAGGTTGAGCTGCTCGACAGCAGCAGCGTAGTGGCCCATCTTGCCACAGCGGAGGCATTGTCAGTTTCTTGCGGGACATTGCCGCTTTAAATGTGCGGCTCTGCAGTTGCCGCACGTCGTGACGTCATGGCGTTCTTTGCGCCACCGCGCATGCGCAGTTCGGTCTTGCGTCGGGCGCGCCTGCGCATCACGTCCCTCTGTGTCGCCGTCGTTTTTGGCGCGCACAAACGCGGGAGACCTCGGAAAGCGCGCAAAATGGTTGCCCTCGTCCGGGCCGCGGGCCGGGAGGAACTCGATCGCCTGGACCCGTTCGGCCTCGTAGGACGCCTGCCTCGCCGATCCAGCCGCGTAGGACCCCTGCCGTGCCGATTCGGCCGCCTGAAATTGGGAATAGCGGCTAGTCGCGTTTTCATGCAGGACACAGGCTTCGATTGCGGAGGCTAGGGTGAGGCCTTTTATTTTTAAGAGCTGCTGGCGTAGGGTGCCCGAGGTGCCCCCAAAAACGATCTGGTCCCGAATCATGGAATCGGAGGTGGTGTCGTAACCACAGGACTGCGCGAGGATACGGAGATGCATAAGGAAGGATTGAAAGGGCTCATCCTTACCCTGCAGGCGCTGCTGGAAGAGATACCTCGCGAAACTCTCGTTGACCTCGACGTTGAAGTGTTGGTCGAGTTTGAGAAGGACCGTCTTGTACTTGGTCTTGTCCTCACTTTCCGCAAACACCAGGGAGTTGTAGACATGGATGGCGTGTTGACTTGCCGTGGAGAGGAGGATGGCGATCTTTCTGGTGTCCGAAGCGCTCTCCTTTTCATTGGCCTCCAGGAAGAGCTGGAAGCACTGTTTGAACAGCTTCCAATTAACGCCAAGGTTTCCAGCGACTTGTAGCGGCTGCGGTGTGCTGACGGTGTCCATGGCGCAGGATGGCAGATTCCGGAGGATCCGGAGGTAGGTCCCACAGTTACTCCTGGTACTATGATGTGTTGTGTACTCTGCTACACAGACGAACCAACACGGTTGCGAATGGTACAACTCAGTTTTATTGCTAACATTTATCTACAGTGGTAAACTGGTTACTGAGGTTTGATCACAACCCTTGAATCTGTGGACCTATTCCTAATACTATCTTGTAGTGGCACTCAGCACATGGTGGATGTCTGAGTGGCTTGCTGTGAGCTCTGTGCCCTGAGCTGTCTCCTGCTGGAATGCACAGGAAGTGTTGTGTTCCCTGTTTGTACTGTGTATGCTCTTGCCTGTGATTGGCTGTGGTGTTGTGCGTATGTTGATTGGTCCGTTGATCTGTCCATCAGTATGTATGTGCTATGATGTTTACCTGAATATCATGACAGGTATCTATTTAAAAACTAATTTATTTACAATATTTACAGTATGCTGATCGTGAGTTGGCAGGAAGGTACATTGCCACTCAGGGCTGCCTATCTGCTCCTTACAGTACTCAGTATGCGACTCCCTGAAGTCAGTGCCACAGCATTCTGTGTCCCATGGATGAACCTATCCATTTTGTTCACCACATGGCCTGCAGCAGTTCAAAAAGGTGGCTCACCATCACCTTCTCAAAGACCATTTTGGGATGAGCAGTAAATGCTGGGGTTGCCACATCTCATAGATTTACTGGGATAATTGCATGGCTAACGACCTTCAGTTAGGAGATGTGACTGAAACTGGAGCTTTTCTAATTCGAACAAATTAAGTAAAGGAGAGACCGAATAGATATGTTTATTACTATGAGATGTTTTCATTCAGCAACACCTCACTTTTATCTATGTGAAAGTTTATTTGTCATCGAACCGGCCAATCTGCAAATTTTCCAATGTATACTTCTTCCAAAGGGCTTTCAGTGCTCTGCAGTATAAATCAGCTTTTCAAAGAGAATGGGATGGACAGATATTGGAAACGAAAATGTGACTGCTTCACGACTGGCTCCCGGTTCCTGCATGGACTCCTCCCGGCCGCCAGAGGGCGGCAGAGGCACGTCACGCATGCGCCACCCCAACAACGGGACTGGCGGGACTACAGTTCCCGGCACGCCCTGCTGGATTCCCCCGGCGCCCCCCGCGGCAGCTCCAGTCACGTGGAAGAGTCACCCCCCCCCCCCCCCGCGCGATCATGTGACAGATCCCAGTCAGAGTCAGAGCTGCGAGAGTCGGGCTGGTGTGCATGTACCCGGAACGACCCCGCAACCTCCTCAGGTAATTGGGGTAACGGTGTTGGGGGATGGGTCCCTCCCTGGAGTTGGGCCCCCCCGCGGTGGGGATGTGTCTCCCTCTGGGATGATGCTTCATACTCCACAATCCAGCCACTCTGCCCTAAAATAGTCCAAGATTCTGCTTTCAGGAAGAGATTTCCAGACTCAGAATAGGAGGAAGAAAAATCTCAACTCCGTCTTAAATGAGTGTTGACCCTCGGTCTAGATTCTCCCACAAGAGGAAGCATCCTCTCCACACCCACCCTGTCAACACCCCTCAGCATCTTCTATGCTTCAGTCAAGTCGCTTTCCTGCCCAACATTTCCTCATAAGGCAACCCACCCTCTCATCTTTGTAAAATGATTCATTTTCCTGCGAGGTAGATTTTGATATCAGTTGTAAAGTTAGTGATTGTAATTTGGGAATCTGAGTGGCCTGGGGAATGAAACTGTTTAAAGTTGCAGTGATCATGTGCTAGTGACCAGTTCACATTGCGCAAACTGTCGAGATAGGAATCACGTGTTTGCTCAAATGCTTCGGGTGGCACGTAAGAGGTACAAGAAAACTTGTACTCCGTAGCAACTTTCAGTGTGTTAAAGTCTTCATAATCAATTAAATAGTTTTAAAGTCACTTGAATTTAAGGAATCTGCAGCTATGTGCATCAGCAAAATTGTACAAATGGTTACCTGCTTTCGTTGAGGGATAAGTATTGACCAGTTCACTGGAGGGCTAACTATCCTGTTTTCTTCCAAAGAGGAGTGCAAAATCTTTTACTAGGCCTCCAATTTATGTCTTGTTCAGACACCTGCACTCCCCCCTCTGATAGTGTTGCACCCCGCCCCTGACAGCTACCCACACCCCTCTGACAGGACTGCACCCCCCCCCCCCCCCCCCAATCACTGCACTGGAGTGGAAGCCTGGATTATGTGCTCACGTCTCAGGAATGGGACTTGAACTGATGCTGTTCAGACTCGGAGGTGACAGTGTCGCCCACTGAGCCAAGGTGATACTGTTCATAGAATCTAAGTGCAGAAGGAGACCATTCAGCCCATCGAGTCTGCACCGGCCCTTGGAAAAAGCACCCTACCTAAGCCCAAATCTCTACCCTATCCCCGTAACCTAGTAACCCCCACTTAACCTTTTTGGACACTGAAGAGCAATTCAACATGGCCAATCCACCTAACCCACACATCGTTGAACTGTGGGAGGAAACTGGAGCACCCAGAGGAAACCCACACAGACACTGGGAGAATGTGCAGACTCCACACAGACAGTGACCCAAGCCAGGACCCCGGAGCTGCTAAGCAACTGTGCTAACCACTATGCCACCATGCTGAAGCAAAATATTGCTTCACCTGGGGCAATGCAGGTTAAGCAAGCACAGGGGCGAGTGGGGAATATCTTGCTGCAAGCCAAAACACTAGCAGAGATGTATAGACAATCATAGCGATGGCACAAATATGAAGTGCAAGTTCACCACAGGATTAAGTGTCGCGATGGAGATAGTTGACCGCTTCAGATTCCTAGGTGAATCTACCCTGGTCCACCCAAGTCGACACTACGACAAAGAAAACACAACAGCGCCTATATGTCCTCAGGAAACTAAGGGAATTCTGCATGTCCACATCGACTCATCTATGTTTTACAGATGCACCATAGAAACATCTTATTTGGCTGCAGCAAAGCCTGGTATGGCAACTGCTCTGCCCAAGACGGCAAGAAACTACAGAGTCGCAAACACAGTCCAGTCCATCACATGAACCCGCCTCTCAGCCATTGACTCTGTCTACACCTCCTGCTTGCCCCCACCCACCCAGGTTATTCACTCTTCCAACTTATCCCATCGGGCAGGAGATACAAAAGTCTGAGAACACGCACTAACTGTTGCCAGACTCCTGAATGACTCTTATGGACTGATCTAGTCTCTTCACATATCTTCTCTATTGAATAGTACTACACTCGATATGCTTCATCCAATGCCTGTGTCAATATATTTACATTTTGTATTTA
This sequence comes from Scyliorhinus torazame, assembly GCF_047496885.1. Taxonomy (NCBI): domain Eukaryota; kingdom Metazoa; phylum Chordata; class Chondrichthyes; order Carcharhiniformes; family Scyliorhinidae; genus Scyliorhinus; species Scyliorhinus torazame. The sequence goes on from NC_092716.1 coordinate 113,248,965, forward strand.
TGTATGTCCTATTTTTTAAAATTCATGTATGGAATGATCTGTCTGGACTGTACACAGAACAATACTTTTCACTGTACCTCAGTACACGACAATAAATCAAACCCAAATGTGGCACCAAGGTTATGAACAGACTGGCTTAATCTCATACCATCTCCAGGGAGAGGGATACAGCCAGTAGCTGGGAGCAGGCTTTGGTGCATGGTCCGAAAACAATGGCTTCAGTCTTCCCAATATTTAATTGGAGGAAATTCCTGCTCACCCAGTATTGGTTTTAACTAAGCAGCTTGATCATTTAGCAAGAATGAAGTAGAGAGAAGTGGTGGTGAAGGAGAGCTGGGCGTCATCTACATACATGTGAAAACTAACACTGATCTCAGAAGATGTCACTAAGGGGAAGTATGTAGGTGAGAATCAGAAGGGGGCTGAAGGTACATCCTCGGGGACAGGGATAGCAGTGCAGGAGCAGGAAGAGGAGCTACTGCAAATTATTCTCTGGCTAGGATTAGTACAAGACAAATGGAACCACATGAGAGCAGCCTAACCAACCAGACAATAGTAAAGACATGTCGGAGGAGGATGCTGGTCAACTGTGTCAAAGTCTGCCGGCAAGTTTCATTTGAAAGTTTGATAAGAGCATTTTTGGACTTTAGCTGGGGCAGAAGCTTGATTGCAGGGTTCAGACATGAGTTCCAAGAAAGGTGGGAACAGATTCGTCAGGCGACAACACACTCATGGGCTTGGGAGAGAAAAGGGAGGTTGGTGATGGGACATTAGCTTGTAAAGATGGATGGATCATGGTTTGTTTGTGGGTGGGGAAGAAAGAGCAATGATAACAGCAGGTTTAAAGATGACAACAACTTGAGAGAACAGTTTACAAACTTAGCCAGGAAATTTGGGTGATCCAACAGTTCAGTGGGAACAGGACAGAGCACAGGAGATGACTTGCATGGTTCAAACATGGACAAAAGAGCTGACCGGGGCAGCACAGTCGCACAGTGGGTAGCACCGCCGCTTCACAGCTCCAGGGTCCCAGGCCCGACTCCCGGCCTGGGCCGCCGTGTAGAGTCTGCACGTTCTCCCAGTGTCTGCGTGGGTTTCCTCCCACAAGTGAAATGAAAAATGAAAATCGCTTATTGTCACAAGTAGGCTTCAAATGAAGTCACTGTGAAAAGCCCCTAGTCGCCACATTCCGGCGCCTGTTCGGGGAGGCTGGTACGGGAAAGTCCCGAAAGACGTGCTGTTTGGCAATTTGGACATTCTGAATTTTCCCTCTGTGTGCCGGAATGGGTGCCGGAATGTGGCGACTAGGGGCTCTTTACAGTAACTTCATTGCAGTGTTAATGTAAGCTGTTGAAAGAGTTGTTTTAGTGGTTTCTAAATAGGGTGGGCGATTAACCTGGCATCATGTTCTTTGTTTTCTGTCTCCTATTTTATTTTAGATGCTGAGGCTGAATAAGTGAAGAGGAAGTCTGTGCTTTTCACTTCTCCATGGATGCTTCGAAGGTTTGGAGCCTGTCATAGTTTAAGCTGTTGGCAGCTTTGCCTTGCAGGGTGGCTGACTAAGAGCTCAGGTTGTGGCTTCTCCTGTTTGGTCGAAGCTGCGGACAGTGTGTGTGGATGGCCTTCTGCGAAGTCACAGTGAACAATGACCGGCGGGATTGGAGCTGGACTGAGGAGACCGGGGAAAAGGCCAGTCTCCTGCAGAACCCATTGACCACCGAGCGGCCGAGGGGCAACAGGAAGCAGGAAGGCAGCACGTCGGCCTCTGGGGCTGTATTCATCGTGGTAAACGCCGCACTCGGCGCAGGGCTGCTCAACTTTCCCTATGCCTTCTTCGTGGCTGGTGGAGTGGTGTCCGGAATCATCCTGCTGCTGGTGAGCTGGATAACGTCTGGCCGCTCGATCTCCGCGGAGTTTGGTCTTGGCGCCCTCATTTTGTGTCTTTCCCAGTCGGGTCTGTGCTGTGGACAAGAGTCTGAGAGTGAATGAGTGACTCCGCAGAGAATGCCAGAAATGGCAGGGTGTGAGATGTCAGTCTGCCCTGGTGCCTTCTTTGCCCATGTGCTGCTAAACAGGAGCACGGGACAATGGTCAGAATGTAAATCTGAAGACGCTTGAATGGATCCTTGAAGGAGAACACCTGGTTTCTGCTTCACTCTCAGCACATTCCCCAATCCCAATTCTTACCGCGGAATTCTGGCCTTTGCACAACAATGAGAGAACCACAAGTGTTTCATATGGGGTGAATGCTGACATCTTATATTATCCCTATCACCCCCAGTGACTGGTCTGTCATTGTTAGGACCTTGTTCCAGCTTCAGACCGGAATCCTTGTTTCTGCAAGTCCAACATTCGAATCTCTCTCCAGACAGTCCCAGTTGGAGGAGACTGGAATTCCTGATCGGAATTCTGAGTTGACCTCCAGTGGGATGCTTGCGGCCGGCGAGTCTGGGTGCCTTTCTGTGGCAGGTGTGCAAGCCAGAGACTGTTGTCAAAGAGCCAGATCTGTTCCTGCTGGCTCCTCACTTTTGGTAAACACGGTTAGTGCAAATCTTCCAGTATGAACAGCAGGTCAGCCAGCGTCCACAAGAGAGAATGGCATGTGGAACATGTCCTCGTTGCTGAAGGCAAGAGACACATCAACAGCCCCCACTAGAGTTTACTGCTCGGCAGGTAGAGGTGTTTATATGGCACCTTTAAACCAGCAGAATGTCCCTAAGTCTTTCACAAGAATTTTGTTGTGGCTTGAAATTATTAGCACTGTACCATAAGAACGTAATATGTAGGAACAGGAGTAGACCGTTCTGCTGCCATGGGCAGCACGGCAGCACAGTGGTTAGCACTGTGGCTTCACAGCTCCAGGGTCCCGAGTCTGATTCCCCGCTGGGTCACTGTCTGTGCGGAGTCTGCACGTTCTCCCCGTGTGTGCGTGAGTTTCCTCCGGGTGCTCCGGTTTCCTCCCACAGTCCAAAAGATGTGCAGGTTAGGTGGATTGGCCATGATAAATTACCTTTAGTGACCAAAAAAAAAGTTAGGAGGGGTTATTGGGTTACGGGGATGGGGTGGAAGTGAGGGTTTAAGTGGGTCGGTGCCGACTCAATGGGCCGAATGGCCTCCTTCTGCACTGTATGTTCTATGTGCACCATTCGGCCCATAGAACTTGGCATATGAACAGACCTGATCTTGGGTTTCAACTCCATTTTCCTTCTCGCTCCCCATATCCCATGATCCCCCGAGAAGCCAAAAATCTGTTTAGCGCCGCCTGAAATATATTCAATGATGGAGCACCCACAACCCTCAGGGGTAAAGAACCCCAAAGACTCACAACCCTTTGAGGGAAGAAATTTCTCCTCATCTCAGTCCTCAATGACTGGCCCCTTCCCCTGTGACTGTACCCCCACCCTCACGTGTTTTATATCCCCCGACCAGAGGAAACAACCTGTCTACCTTGTCAATCTCCTTCAGAATCCTGAATGTTTCCAGTAAACCATCTCTAATTCTTCTAACCTCCAGAGAATATTGATGCAATTTACTCAGCCTCTCATCAGAGGACAACCCTAGGGCTGCATGTGGCGCAGTGGTTAGCACTGTGACTGCGCGCTGAGGACCCGGGTTTGAAACCCGGCCCTGGGTCCGTGTGGATTTTGCACATTCGCCCGTGTCTGTGTGGGTTTCACCCCCACAACCCAAAGATGTGCAGGTTAGGTGGATTGGCCACACTAAATTTCCCCTTAATAGGAAAAGAAAATAATTGGGTACTCTAACTTTAAAAAAATAATTTAAAAAAAATCAGAGGGCAACCCTCTCATCCCAGGGTCCAATCTAGTGAACTTTTATCCTTGCTTAAATATGAGACCAAACTGTTCCTTCACTGTCGCTGGGTCAAAATCCTGTAACTCCCTCCCTAACAGCGCTGTGGGTGTACCTACACCTCAGGGACTGTAGCAGGTTCAAGATGGCAGCTCACCACCACCTGCTCGAGGGCAATTGGGGATGGGCAACAAATACTGGCCGAGCCAGCAACGCCCGCAACCCGTAAATGAATAAAATCAGTGATATTGAGCAACAAGACAGGTAGGAGCCATCGGTCTGCTCAAAAAAGTTTAATGAATGTCTCAGAGCGTGAGAGATTTTTGAGGGGGGGGGGGGGCGGGGAGAATTCCAGCAATGAGTGGCAGGCTGACGATGGTGGAAGGAAGGAAGTTGGGGATAGAAATGAGTTGGGAGAATGCAGAGTTCTCAAAGTGACGTAGCACTGGAGCATGTGACGAGCTTACTGAGATGGTGAGAAGTGAAACCGTTGAGGAGTTGGTGCTGCGTCTTTCTTTTCAGTTCCCTTCCCCTGCCCCCTGGAGTTTTGCCAACTGACTTAATTCTGTGTCATCTGCTTACTAACCATCCAGTACTTTGTGACTCTTATATTGTACCCAACCCCATATTTTCCAAAGCTGTCGCTGGAGTTTTACTCCGGGTGATTTCACCTTTGGGTGAAGTAAGCCCTGTGTTTGATTTCTTGCAGTGTTTAGTGTTGTTCATCATTGCTGGGCTGGTGATTCTGGCATACTGCTCGCAGGTCAGCAACAAGGCCACTTACCAGGAGGTGGTGCGGGCAGCCTGCGGGCAAGTGGTTGGCACAATCTGCGACGTCCTCATCGCTGTTTACACCTTTGGTACCTGCATCGCATTCTTAATCATCATCGGAGATCAGCTGGACATGAGTGAGTGAGCGCGGAGCGGCGCGTTAGTCCCTCAGCTTGGGGGGGGGGGGGGGGTTGTAATTGTGGGCAGCGGGCAGACGGCAGTTTGAGAGATGGGGCGGGGTCTGGGCCATTGGGTGAAAGTCTGATCCAGCCGTGGGGGGTAGTATGTGATACGAGTTCACAGCCTCAGCCCAGTCCCCCAACAGGCCCACAGTAGACAGTCATCAAATTGTGCAGTAAAGTAGGACACTTGGTCCACCTGTCTGCTGGATTTTGAAAAAAGCTATCCAATTACACCCACTGTCCTGCTCCTTCCCCCAAGTGCTGACATTTACTTTTCAAAATATTCATCCGCTCTCCTTTCACCCTGGTCCTTTTGCTAGTGACTTTAGCTCCGTGTCCGCCCAGTTACTGACTCTCCTCTCATGGTGAACAATTACTCCTTATTCACTCTATCACAACTGGGGGAACCAGACCATGCAGTTCGGCTGGGCCACTCCTCGTCTCTCACTAACTGGTGTCCCAACAGTTTTCCGGGTTTTCAACTCGGCTGATGCCCTTCATCTTTACCGCGTCCCTGGGGTTCAATTTACTGTCAGCAAAAAAGAAAACCCACTCACACCCTGGGAATGTTGGGGGTGGGGAGGGTGCAGTTCTGATCTGGATTCTTGAGCAATGGCTGTCACCGTTGTTGGACAGCCAGGAAGAGCAGGAGTTCGGTCCACGTGTGTGTGTGTGTGTGTGTGTGTGTGTGTGTGTGTGTGTGTGTGTGTGTGGTGGGGGGGTTATCAGAACCTTTTTTGGCACCAACGGCTCCATTGCTGATCATGTTCTTGCGGCGTCCAGCTACTGGCCCAGCTCACTTGATGTCACGGTGCGTACCCCTCAACCCAGCCTGCTGCCACTGCTCTGTACCTGCTCCACGTAGACATGGGGCGAATGTGCAAACTTCACACGGACAGTGACCCAGGGCCGGGATTCGAACCTGGATCCTCGGCACCGCCAGCCCCCCCTCCTTGACAATCCCACAGACTCCCGTTCTGGAACTTGCCCTCCCCGATGTAATATCCGTGTGCCTGCCAGGAGGTGCCAGTCACTTTGCAGGTTAGGCTGGCCTCTCCCATCGGCCCAGTTGGCCTCTAGAGCAGCCCACTGGAATGTTCATAGCAGACATCAGGATTGCACAATTCTCCTTCGACTGAGTTTATTGATTAGTTAAGTCAATCTGCCGATTGCCGTAGAAGCCTATCTGGTTCACTGATGTCTTTTAGGGAAGGAAATCTGCTGCCCGTACCCGGTCTAGCCTACATGTGCCTCCAGACCCACTGCACTGTGGTTGCCCTATGAAATGGCCCAGCCAAGAGGCTCGGTTCAAGGGCTGTTAGAGATGGGTAACAAATTTTGGCCTTGCCGGTGATACCCACATCCACAGAACCATAGAAAATGTATGGCACAGAAAGAGGCCAAGAGGTCATTCAGCCAACTTTCTAATCCCAATTCCCAGCAAGACTTAAAAAAAAAGAGTCATCAATAAAGAGAGGCTAGGGGTATGAATTGTAACCCAAGCATCGAATAGTCAAGATGCATCTCTTGCCACGGACAAATATAGATGTTTGAGGAAATGTTATTCACTGATAAATGGTAAATGCGATCCTCCAGTTGCATGCTAATGTAATCTGTTCATGTGTTCAACTGTACCGAACAGGCTGGATTGCTGACGGCGCTCTTCTGACTTAATGCATTCATAATTACTGTAATTTCATAGAATCTCTACAGTGCAGAAGGAGACCATTCGGCCCATCAAGTCTGCACCGACCCTCTGAAAGAGTACTCAACCCAAACTCACTCCCCCGCCCTTTCCCAAAAATCCCTTAATCCTACACATCCTTTTTTTGGACAGAAAGGGGCAGTTTAGTATTGCCAATCCACCTAACGTGCACATCTTTGGACTGTGGGAGGAAACCGGAGCACCCGGAGGAAACCCACACAGACACGGGGAGAAAGTGTAAACTCCACACAGTCACCCGAGCTGGAATCAAACCCGGGTCCCTGGAGCTGTGAGGCAGCAATGCTAACCACTGTGCCACCCTTTCACGCATATTGTTTGTGCTGAAGTGGAGTATCATGCAATGTAGAAAATTAAAGCAGGATTGGAATGGTTTCTTGAAGGCCTGAAGTGTGCTGCCTGGTTTTACATGAATCAATCGGCAATGTGACTGATCCATTGTGAAATTCAGAACAAAAGCAAAATACTGCAGATGCTTTCTCTTTCTTTTTCTCTCTCTCTCTCTGTTGCTGACTATTTCCAGTGTTTTCTGTAAAACCAAACATGATTATCAATTTGTGCCCACCGTTGAGCTGTTATCGATCCACCAGCCCTGCACTGTATAATTAAGCCGCATTGTGCAATATGTCAGGTTGCCAAAGGCTGATAAAGGCATTACAATAATCACGTTGTTTGTCAGTTGGTGTTGGCAGTTTGAATGCAAGGTTTTTAGAGGCAAAATAAAAATGAGCCTGGACATTGGTGAGTAACTTGCTTTGTACGACAGGAGAGACTCTCTCTGCGCCCCTGCTTCACTTGCTGTCCTCTAAATCTAAATTGCTGTCGAGAACCCTGTCAATTGGAAGGGAAATATTCTATATAGAGAAGGCCCTGACTGCTTTTCTTTGTTTTGCAGTAATTGGGGCATTCATGCACACACCCGAGGGAGATACTTCAGTCAAAGGCCACTGGTATAGTGACCGCAAGTTCACCATCTCAGTCACCTCTATTCTGGTCATCCTGCCCCTCTCCATCCCCAAAGAGATTGGATTCCAGAAATATGCCAGGTAAGTGTTTCCACCAGCTTGATCTATTGGGTGAAACCGTGCTGTCGGACTCCATTGTTGAATCCTCAGCTCACGCCAGGGCATGTGGGTTTGAGGGATAGTTGCAAAAAGATAGGAAATTTGTACAATTCACATTGTCTCGTTTTTCAATAATAATGTGGGATTTTTGTCCCTGCTAACCGAACCTAATCCCCACGTTGTGTGAGGAAAAAATTCTCACAACCCCAGACTTGCCTTTCAGAAGCCTCTTTGCCAGACAGCCCAATCAGAGAGACTCTCATCACCAACTCCTATTTGGGCGTTTATTCTGAGGGGTACTCGCCATTTCTCACTCTACCCACTTTTTACTCATCCTCTCTGACCCTAGATTCCAAAGTCATCCCCTGGCTGCTCTCCACAATTTTTGCCTCCTACCTCCTTTTAGCTCCCATTTTCCCACCATCAGTTACCTTGCCAAATTGTCTGCTTTAATTCCCCTTTGTACCCTTGTCTTTAACAAGTCCAAGGGGATCATTGATTTCTTCATCTCGAGCGGTTGAGGCCTTTGGTGTGGCTGCCTCTTTGACGTTGGCCATTCCCTGCTCCTCGTTGCTACCCCCATCCCGTACTCCATCTTGTGATTTTTACCTCCTTCATCTCCCGCCAGCCTTTTCAAAGCTCATTTCGTCAAGACTCACTTTGATCTCCATTCCTCTCTGCCCATCCTCCTTCCCATGAACTGCCTTTCCTGCCCATGCGGTTAGGCGCTGTTCCCCTTTAAAATCTAGTATCGCCCAACATCAATCCTCTCAACTACCGTCAAATCTCTACCCTCACTTGCCCAATGTCTTCCAGGTGTCTGCTGTGTCTGGCAAGGCTCTTGTCCACCTGTTACTTCAGGAGCAGATCTTGCCAGCTCCTTGTACGGGTCTAACACTAACTCCAGTTAGTTTCTGCAAAGTGAACTTAGATTTTCTTCTTCCACATGTTTTTCTGTCTTTTTTCCCCCCCGATAATCTGGGAAATTGCTCCAAACCACGGTTTGCCACAACCAACTGACGACTTTGAAATGATGATCGTTGCCATCCATACACATCCCAGTCTGGTCCCTCTTCCCAGAACTGCCACAACTGCTGCTCCTGTGGACCTTGGGAAAAGCCTATGCCTGCTTTGCGACTGCATGCGTGTTTAGCAAAGATTGAAATTGCGAGATTTGAAGCGTGAGATCATGAACAAGGTTCAAAAATCGCAATTGTTGCGATGAATTTGTCCTTTAAACTAAATTTAGAGTGTCCAATTCTTTTTTTTTTTCATATTAAGGGGCAATTTAGCGAGGCCAATCCACCTACCCTGCACATCTTTGGGTTGTGGGGGCGAAACCCACGCACACAGGGGAAGAATGTGCAAACTCCACACGGACAGTGTCCCATGGCCGGGATTGAGTCCGGGTCCTCAGTGCTGTAGGCATCAGTGCTAACCACTGTGCACCATGCGATGAATTTGTGAGAATTGTCAAGTCTGAGGTATCTGAAATAAGAAGGGGACCACTCTTGTGAACTCATCCTTTCCAGTAGCAGCCCAACAAGTTTCTAAAGGGATGTTGAATATCATATAATAATCTTTATTGTCACAAGTAGACTAACATCAACACTGCAATGAGGTTACTGTGAAAAGCCCCTAGTCACCATATTACGGTGCTAGTTCGGGTCCACTGAGGGAGAATTCAGAATGTTCAATTCACCTAACAGCATGTCTTTCGCCACTTGTGGGAGGAAACCGGAGCAGCCGGAGGAAACCGACGCAGACACGGGGAGAACGTGCAGACACCGCACAGACAATGGCCCAAGCGTGAATCGAACCTGGGACCCTGGAGCTGTGAAGCAACAGTGCTAACCACTATGCGACCGAGATGCCTAAATACTTCAAAGCAAAGATTTCTATTGGAGCTTTATATTTAAGGCAGATCTACAGGAGGATGCTCAAAGTTAATTTTGAATCTGTTTTGATTATCTTCTCTCTCTGTCTCTAGTACCCTGAGTGTGCTGGGGACTTGGTACGTGACCATCATAGTTATCATTAGGTACATCTGGCCAGATCAAGGTATCATTGTCGGAGAAATCCCAACCCGGTAAGTGCTGGCTGTTCAGTGCCCATCTTGTCACCGATGCTAATTTAATGAGGAAGACTCTTCCACTCTTGCGTGCTCATGGATTTATTTTGGCTCGGGGCACGATTTCAATGGTGCCGAGGTCACCAGCACTCATGGGGCTGCTGCTCAAAGGAATGATTGCTGCGGCCCTTTGCCCACACCATCTGGGTGAACCCCCGCACCCCCCCCTGGGTGACACCCTGCGCCCCCCCCGGGTGATCCCCTGCGCCCCCCTGGGTGACCCCCTGCGCCCCCCCGGGTGACCCACCGCACCCCCCGGGGTGACCCACGCGCCTCCCCGAGGTGACCCCCCGCACCCTCCCTGGGTGACCCCCCCCCGCGCCCCCCCGGGTGACCCCCCGCACCCACGCGGGTGACTCCCCGCGCCACCGCTGGGTGACTCCCCGCGCCCCCGCTGGGTGACTCCTCGCGCCCCCGCTGGGGGACTCCCCGCGCCCCCGCTGGGGGACTCCCCGCGCCCCCGCTGGGTGACTCCCCGCGTCCCCGCTGGGTGACTCCCCGCGCCCCCACTGGGTGACTCCCCGCGCCCCCGCTGGGTGACTCCCCGCGCCCCTGCTGGGTGACTCCCCGCGCCCCCTCTGGGTGACTCCCCGCGCCCCCGCTGGGTGACTCCCCGCGCCCCCGCTGGGTGACTCCCCGCGCCCCCGCTGGGTGACTCCCCGCGCCCCCGCTGGGTGACTCCCTCCCGGGTGACTCCCCGCGCCTCCCCCCTGGGTGACTCCCCGCGCCTCCCCCCTGGGTGACTCCCCGCGCCCCCCCCCCCCGGGTGACTCCCCGCGCCCCCCCCCCCCGGGTGACTCCCCGCGCGCCCCCCCCCGGGTGACTCCCCGCGCGCCCCCCCCGGGTGACTCCCCGCGCCCCCCCCCCCCGGGTGACTCCCCGCGCCCCCCCCCCCTCCCGGGTGACTCCCCGCACGCCCCCCCGGGTGACTCCCCGCACGCCCCCCCGGGTGACTCCCCGCGCCCCCCCCCCGGGTGACTCCCCGCGCCGCCCCCCCCGGGTGACTCCCCGCGCCACCCCCGGGTGACTCCCCGCGCCCCCCCCGGGTGACTCCCCGCGCCCCCCCCCGGGTGACTCCCCGCGCCCCCCCCCCGGGTGACTCCCCGCGCTCCCCCCGGGTGACTCCCCGCGCCCCCCCCCGGGTGACTCCCCGCGCACCCCCCGGGTGACTCCCCGCGCCCCCCCCGGGTGACTCCCCGCGCCCCCCCCCCCCCGGGTGACTCCCCACGCACCCCCCGGGTGACTCCCCGCGCCCCCCCCGGGTGACTCCCCGCGCCCCCCCCCGGTGACTCCCCGCGCGCCCCCCCCCCCGGGTGACTCCCCGCGCCCCCTCGGGTGACACCCCGCGCCCCCCCCCCTGGACGGCTCTTCTCTCCCCCCCCCCCCCCCCGGACGGCACTTCTCCCCCCCCCCCCGGATGGCTCTTCTCCCCCCCCCCCCCCCCTTTCCCGGACGGCTCTTCCCCCCCCCCCCCTTCCCGGACGGCTCTTCTCCCCCCCCCCCCCCACCGGACGGCTCCTCCCGCCCCCCCGGGTGGCAACCCTTCCCCCGCTGAGTGACCCCTTTCTGGGTGCGTCTCTTTCTCCAAGCCATGCTCTCTGAGTGCATTCACCCTCCCTGACCCATGGGTGCACCCCACCTGTCCCTGGAAGAATCTCTTCCCCCCCCCCCCCCCCCAGGTGTGTCCTGTACAGGAAATTTTTGGTGTCCATTGCAGACATTTCCTAATTCGAGTCCCGACCCAGCACCCTCAGGACGAGTTAGATTGGTTGGCTCAGTAGTTGTGTTAACTGGACCATTTTCCTCTCACTGTTGCACCTGGGATTATAATATCTCATTGCAGTGCAGCATTCCCTTCCCATCATGGGAGAACAAAGAACAAAGAAAAATTACAGCACAGGAACAGGCCCTTCGGCCCTCTAAGCCTGCACCGATCCAGGTTTCAATGTGAACTTGTCCTGATGTGGGGAGGGGGAATATCATACCTTTCCCAACTTCCCACTGTCCCTCTGCTCTAATACAGCCAATGGAGCTTTTTGCAAATGTAATCTGAGGAATATTTGAAGGAAAGGCTTGAGGTTGGTGAAAGATTTAGACGGTGAATAGGGAAATACTCTTCAAGGGGCTGGTGATGAATCATCAATTTAAACCAGTCAAGCGGAATTAGGTTTGGATAATAAACACTGGGTTAGCAGTGACACCTTCATTCTGGGAAAGAAAAGAAAATGAGTAATTGAGTGACAAGCGAGACTGGTAGAAATCTACAGAGCAGATTATTGGGAAGGAGGGCGATTACACTGGAGAATGGGAGCCCAGCTTGTGGTGGTCACTAAGGGCAGTATCACCCCAAAGGGTTGTCAGGTTCGGGCAGTGACCGTATAATGAGAGAGGGAACCGAGTTGAATTGTGCAGTTTGAGGGGTGGGGAGTGAGTGTAATGGTTTGCAGAGTTGCCGATGGCATTAACTTTTTTTTTCTTCCTCTCTCCTCAGCCCTTACTCCTGGATGGCCGTGTTCAATGCCATTCCAACCATCTGTTTCGGCTTTCAGGTATTCATATTTTTCCCTGACCTCTGTGGTTCTCTGTTGCTTGGTCCCTCATTTGCCACAGCTTACGGTCAAATGTGGGCAATTCAGGAAAAATTTCTGGAAACTTCTCTCCCACTCCCGAAGGCAATTGAGCACCAGCAGACTGTGGTAGCCCACATCACAATCTCAACTCGCTGGAAATTTACTCGACAAAACTGGAGATGTCCTCGTGTCTCAGGCACTTGTCCGCTTCCCTTTTAAAGGTCGGGAGCAATTCTGCAGACGTCACGTGTCTTGTTGCTTTGTTACCAGATCATTTGGGGGTGAGTGGACAATGGCTTCCTAACACTCAGTCTAGCTTCAGTGTATTCCCATGTAGTCCTGCTATCACTTATCTGTCTGAATTCACCTATTCGACTAGACTGTGTACACAGATAAGGAAACCTCCTGCTGATTACCACCTACCCCCTGCCACCCCCACCTCAGTGCTCCTCTATGTTGAACAGCACTTGGAAGAAGCACTGAGGGTGACAAGGGCACAGAATGCACTCTGGGCGGGGGACTTCAATATTCGTCACCAAGAGTGGCTCAGTAGCACCACAAAGGACATAGCTGCTAGACTGGGTCTGTGGCTGTCGCAAAGGAACCAACCAGAATGAAAAACATTCTATTTTTAAAAAAAATTTCTAATTAAGGGGCAATTTAGTGTGGCCAATTCACCTACCCTGCACATGTTTGGTTTGTGGGGGTGTGACCCACGCATACATGGGGAGAATGTGCAAACTCCAAACGGACAGTGACCTGAGGCTGGGATCGAACCTGCTCCTCGGCGCTGTGAGATAGCAGTACTAACCACTGCGCCAGTGAGTCGCCCTGAAAAAAAAAACTAAACCTCATCCTGAACAGTGTACCTTTTAAAATTCATTCATGGGATGTGGGCATTGCTCGTTGGGCCAGCATTTATTGCCCATCCCTGAGAGCATTTACGAGTCAACCACATTGCTGTACATCTGGAGTCACATGTAGGCCAGACCAAGTAAGGACGACAGATTTCCTTCCCTAAAGGACATTAGTGAACCAGATGAGTTTTTACGACAATCGACACTGGTTTCATGGTCATCATTCGACTTTGAATTCCAGATTTGTTTTTAACTGAATTCGAATTTCATTATCTGCCAAGGTGGGATTCAAACCCAGGTCCCCAGAGCATGACTCTGGGACTCTGGATTACTAGTCCAGAGACAATACCACGGCACCACCGCCTCCTCTCACCTGTTGTACATCTGTACATGACAGTATCGGTAGGGGTGACCATTGTGCAGGCCTGTGGAGATTAAGCCCCCTGTTCATACTGAAGATAACTGTTCATCGTGTTGTGTGGCATTATCACTGTGCTAAAATGATGGATTCCAATCATATCTAGAAACTCAAAGCTAGGCAACCATGAGGTGCTGTGGGCCACCAGCAACAGCAGAATTGTACTCCACCACAATCTGTAACCTCATGGCCTGACATATCCCCCACTCTACCATTACCACCAAGCCAGGGGATCAACCCTGGTTCAATGAAGAGAAGGACATGCCAGGAGCAACACCAGGCACACAGAAAAATGAGGTGTCAACCTGGTGGAAAAAAAAGAGCAACACAGGACGACGTGTGTGTAATAGACAGAGCTAAATGATCCCCAAACCAAACAGTTCTGTCATATTTAGTGAGGAGTAGACAATTGATCAGCTAACCGGAGCAGGAAGCTCCACGAACATCCCGATCTTCAATGATGAGAGATCGAGCAAGACCATGCAGAGGACGAGGCTGAAGCATCTCCAATCATCTTCAGCCAGAAGTGTTGAATGAACGATCCATGTTTACCTCCTGCTGAGGTGCACAGCATCACAAATAAGAACCAGGAGCAGGCAGAGACCATCCGGCCCATCGAGTCTGCTCCACCATTCAATATGATCACCTCTGACGAACAATTCCTCAAACCCCTCCTTCAACCCCCTAAGGGCAAACTTTATCCCGCTACATCCCCCAACCAAGTGTGATCCCCGACATCGCTGCCAACCTCCAGTTCAGTAGTATCCGGGTAATCAGGAGAGGCGAAGGCCGGAACATCGGCCCCGTCCCCTCCTGCAGGACCGGTGCCACTGACACCCCAGTTGTGATGGCGACGCTGTTTCAATTGGCAGAACGGTCGATAACTATATTTAAAATAATTAGCAACAAACTCGGGGGAAATGTTTTTTTCATAAAATTAGAGCACCCAATTAATTTTTTCCAGTTAAGGGACACTTTTCGCGTGGCCAATGCACTTACTCTGCATATCTTTGGGTTATGGGGGTGAGATCCACGCAGACACAGGGAGAATGCGGCAACTCCACACCAAGGGCCGGGATCGAACCCAGAACCTCGGCGCTGTGAGGCAGCAGTGCTAACCACTGCGCTACCGTGCTCCCTCGGAGGATGGGGGGGAAATGTTTTGAATGACAGTCAATGTGACAGGGCTGGAGAAGGGGCCTCAGCTGGTTCAGGGTTTACAGATGGAGGCTAGGTGCCAATGAAGTGGATCCGGGGACAGATGATTGAAGTCAGGACAGTGGATCCATTTAAAGAATAAATGCCAGTGGAGTTGTTTTGGGTGGACCTGGTCAAATAGACTGAACGATATAAAGAGCAATATCACCACCCAGTGATAGAATCTCGCTATTGCAACTCCAGGAGCCATTGAGCCTTGTCTGTCACAGAGTCCAGGGTTTAGCAAGAAGGCGAGTGTCTGACACACTGATAACTATGTTCTTTCACCCGATATATAAATAATTGCCCGTCCATCCTCATGCCTGTTTCTTTCCTGTTTTTTTTTTTTTACAGTGCCACGTGAGCAGTGTTCCCGTGTTCAGCAGCATGGAGAGGCCGGGGGTGCGGCGTTGGAGTTGGGTGGTGACGGCGGCTGTGGTGATCTGTCTGTTTGTGTACACAGGCACAGGTATGGCACACACTTCCTCCACTACAGGAGAGAGAGGTGGGGCTGTCAGAAGTTCCAAGTCCCAATGCGAGACTTTTTACACATACATAAAAAGCAAGAGGGTAGCCAGAGAACGGGTTGGCCCACTGAAGGATAGGCAAGGGAATCTATGTGTGGAGCCAGAGGAAATGGGCGAAGTACTAAATGAATACTTTGCATCAGTATTCACCAAAGCAAAGAAATTGGTGGATGTTGAATCTGGAGAAGGGTGTGTAGATAGTCTGGGTCACATTGAGATCCAAAAAGACGAGGTGTTGGGCTACTTGAAAAATATTAAGGTAGATAAGTCCCTAGGGCCGGATGGGATCTACCCCAGAATACTGAAGGAGGCTAGAGAGGAAATTGCTGAGGCCTTGACAGAAATCTTTGGATCTTCACTGTCTTCAGGTGATGTCCTGGAGGACTGGAGAATAGCCAATGTTGTTCCTTTGTTTAAGAAAGGTAGCAAGGATAATCCAGGGAACACCAGGCCGGTGAGCCTTACGTCTGGTAGGGAAATTACTGGAGAGAATTCTTCGAGACAGGATCTACTCCCATTTGGAAGCAAATGGATGTATTAGTGAGAGGCAGCATGGTTTTGTGAAGGGGAGGTCGTGTCTCACTAACTTGATAGAGTTTTTCGAAGAGGTCACAAAGATGATTGATGCAGGTAGGGCAGTAGATGTTGTCTATATGGACTTCAGTAAGGCCTTTGACAAGGTCCCTCATGGTAGATTGGTACAAAAGGTGAAGACACATGGGATCAGGGGTGAGCTGGCAAGGTTGATACAGAACTGGCTAGGTCACCGAAGGCAGAGAGTAGCAATGGAAGGGTGCTTTTCTAATTGGAGGGCTGTGACTAGTGGTGTTCCGCAGGGATCAGTGCTGGGACCTTTGCTGTTCGTGGTACATATAAATGATTTGGAGGAAAATGTAACTAGTCTGATTAGTAAGTTTGCAGACGTCACAAAGGTTGGTGGAATTGCAGATAGCGATGAGGACTGTCAGAGGATACAGCAGGATTTGGATTGTTTGGAGACTTGGGCGGAGAGATGGCAGATGGAGTTTAATCCGGACAAATGTGAGGTAATGCATTTTGGAAGGTCTAATGCAGGTAGGGAATATACAGTGAATGGTAGAACCCTCAAGAGTATTGAAAATCAGAGAGATCTAGGTGTACAGGTCCACAGGCCACTGAAAGGGGCAACACAGGTGGAGAAGGTAGTCAAAAAGGCATACGGCATGCTTGCCTTCATTGGCCAGGGCGTTGAGTATAAGAATTGGCAAGTCATGTTGCAGCTGTATAGAACCTTAGTTAGGCCACACTTGGAGTATAGTGTTCAATTCTGGTCACCACACTACCAGAAGGATGTGGAGGCTTTAGAGAGGGTGCAGAAGAGATTTACCAGGATGTTGCCTGGTATGGAGGGCATTAGCTATGAGGAGCGATTGAATAAACTCGGTTTGTTCTCACTGGAACAACGGAGGTTGAGGGGCGACCTGATACAGGTCTACAAAATTATGAGGGGCATAGACAGAATGGATAGTCAGAGACTTTTTCCCAGGGTAGAGGGGTCAATTACTAGGGGGCAGAGGTTTAATGTGCGAGGGGCAGGGTTTAGAGGAGATGTACGAGGCAAGTTTTTTTACACCGAGGGTAGTGGGTGCCTGGAACTCGCTGCCGGAGGAGGTGGTGGAAGCAGGGACGATAGTGACGTTTGAGGGGCATCTTGACAAATACATGAATAGGATGGGAATAGAGGGATACGGACCCAGGAAGTGTAGAAGATTTTAGTTCGGACGGGCAGCATGGTCGGCATGGGCTTGGAGGGCCGAAGAGCCTGTTCCTGTGCTGCACTGTTCTTTGTTCTTTGTACTTGAGCACAACAGTCAAGGCTGACATTCTTGTGCAGTGTTGAGGGAGTGCTGCTCCATCAGAGGTGTGCTGTCTTTCAAAGTCTTGAGCGGTTGTAAAGCTCTTTGCGGTTTCTCATGGTGGTGATCGAAACTTTAAACAGCAAGTCTTCTTTCCTACCTACCCACCCACCATCACATCGTAAAATATCCCAACCAGCACTGCTGCCTCACGGCGCTGAGGACCCAGGTTCAATCCCGGCCCTGGGTCACTGTCCGTGTGAAGTTTGCACATTCTTTTTGTGTCTGCATGGGTCTCACCCCCACAATCCAAAGATGTGCAGGGTAGGTGGATTGGCCACACTAAATTGCCCCTTAATTGGAAAAAAATAATAATTGATTACTTTAAATTTAAAAAAGAAAAATCCCAATTCTGTTTCATAGAATATAGGATCAGGGAGGTTTTGGTACAACTTTATAAAACATTGGTTAAGCCACAGATGGAATATTGTGTGCAGTTCTGCTCGCCACACCATTGGAAGAATGTGATTACGCTTGAGGGGGTGCAGAGGAGATTCACTAGGATGTTGTGTGGGATGGAAGGTTTCAGCTATGAGAAGAGACTGGATAGGCTGGGTTTGTTTTCCCTGGAGCAGAGGAGGCTGAGGGGGGTTCAGATTGAGGTAAACAAAATTATGAGGGGTATAGATAAGGTATATTGTAAGAATCTTTTCCCCATGGCAGAGGTGTCTAAGACCAGAGGGCATCGGTTGAAGGTGAGGAGTAATTGGTTTAGAGGGGACCCAAGGCAACATTTTTTCATCCAGAGGGTGGTAGTAATATGGAACGCGCTGCTTTAGAGGGTGTTGGAGGCAGGAACTCTCGCAACACTTAAGAAGCTTTTGGACAAGCACTGAAATCGCCACGGCAGAGTAGGCTATGAACCAAGTGCTGGTAAATGGGATTACTGTAGATTGGTGTTTGATGGTTGGCATAGACATGGTGGGCCAAAGGGCCTGTTACCATATGATTCTACATTATCAAACTGAATTTGACAAGTGAGCCACAAAGGGAGATATTAAGGAAAATAAACAAAAGCTTGGTCAAAGGTGCAGGATTGAAGTAAAGGGGTGTCCTAAAGGAGGAAGAAGAGTCATTCTCAAGTTCTATAAAACTACTTTCTATTGCTTTCTTCATCGCTGTAATCTTGCTGACATTAATTTTGTTAAGTCCCTGTCCCAGATTCAATAACAGTTCCCTTGGGATTTCCAGTGTGCTGACTGTTTTCCTGTAAGTACACAGCAATTACTCAGCACATTTGCCAATTCCTGATTTTCATTGATCACACCATCACTATCAGTTGTCAATCTACATGCTCTCTTTTTGCACCTTACTGTTTTGTCATCCTTGCTGTTCTTGTATCTTTCCCATTAGCAAGGTTCTGCACTGGATTTGTATGCTTTTTCCTTTAGTTTCATTTTGTCCCTCACCTCTTCACTTGTGCAGGTCTGCCTTTTTCTGGCAAGTGGAGCTCTAGCCCCCTTAAGGGCTAGGTTCTGTTCACATTCAATCTTTGAAGAGCTCCCACTGATCCTCTGTCCTTTTAACCACAAACAGATTTGCCCACTTTGCTGTGAACTCTCTGTCTCCTCAAATTGAAGGTCCCATGATCTAAATCTAGAATCCTAGCTGTTTAATGTTTCTCCCTTTCAAACTCTGTACCTGTCCTGGGAGTGTTGATGGGGACAGTGTAGAGGGAGCTTTACTCTGTATCTAACCCCATGCTGTACCTGTCCTGTGAGTGTTTGATGGGGACAGTGTAGAGGGAGCTTTACTCTGTATCTAACCCCGTGCTGTACCTGTCCTGTGAGTGTTTGATGGGGACAGTGTAGAGGGAGCTTTACTCTGTATCTAACCCTGAGCTGTACCTGTCCTGTGAGTGTTTGATGGGGACAGTGTAGAGGGAGCTTTACTCTGTATCTAACAATGGGCTGTACCTGTCCTGGGAGTGTTTGATGGGGATAGTGCACAGGGAGCTTTACTCTGTATCTAACCTCATGCTGTACCTGTCCTGGGAGTGTTTGATGGGGACAGTTTAGTGGGAGCTTTACTCTGTATCTAACCCTATGCTGTTCTTGTTATCGGATTGTTTAATGGGACTTTAGCCTCCGGTCAGGTGTTGAATGTTTAATTGAAGTGTCTGTGTATCAGTGATCTGTGCAGGATGTTTAAATCTGACCTTCGTGGCCTCCCTGTACCTGCCCTAAAGGCCTGCGGGCGGCTACGACAGCTTGCTGTTTGCTGATGGAATGTCTCTCTCCAGGAGTCTGCGGTTTCCTGACGTTTGGTTCCAGTGTGAATGTTGATGTCTTGCTGTCCTACCCTTCAAATGATATCGCCGTAACCATTGCCCGTGCCGCCATCATCCTTTGTGTGCTCACATCCTACCCAATCCTTCACTTCTGCGGCAGGTAAGGCTTCTGTCTGCGTCCAACAGTGAGAAGGAGAGCAGGGAACAAGACAGAAGGCTGTTAGCCATGCTCAGTCTTTGATTAGCCCATGGTATCAGCACCATTAACTGGCACTCAAATCGGGGCTTAACAGAGATGACCATTCAGCCTTTTGAGCCTGTTCGATTCGGTCATGGCTGATCTGTATCTTAACTCCATTTACTCAGCTGGGTCTCTGCCTAACAATCTCTCCATTTCAGTGTTGAATTTTGAAAAGCTTAAACAGCTGTTTTGGAGTTAAGAGTCCCAGATTTATTTTCTGTTTATGTACAAACATACGAATGAGAAGCAAAAAGAAGTCTTTTGACCCCTTGAACCTACTCTGCATTTGATAAAATCTTGGTTGGCCTGCTTGTGGCATCAATTCCCATTTTCCTTCCCCCCCAGCCTCCCCCAACCTTTGAATACTTTGAAGACTGAGTCAGATATATTCTTGATTGACAATAGGGTCAATGACTCTGCCTGTACTCTGTTGTAAAGAGAGTGTTTAGAGGCTTACTACTCTGAGGGAAAAAAAGACTTTCTTCCCATCTCTGTCTTAAATGGAAGACCCCTTATTTTCAAACGGTGTCCCCGAGTGTTAGACTCTCCTACAAGTGGAAACACCCCCTTCAGCATCCGCCCTGTCACAGGTGGTAAGTGTTGAGCAAACCAAATCCTAAAGGGAAACTTGGCAAGCTATCACAACTCTTTACTTTTCGTATTTTACTCCAAGCAGAAGTGTACTGATGTCTGCAGTCACAATTTCCAATCACACTTCTGGAGATTTGAAATATAAAATTAAAAGATTTATTAACAAAGAAAAGAAAACTTAAACACACAAGATTACTTTGACATAGATAGAATTAGTCTTCCAGACCATTCCTCCCAAAAATATTCCTTCTTGGCTAGACTCAAGTATCCTTTAGGCAACAATCCCTTTATAGATATTTAATCTGTTTAAAAAAAAAAGTAATATTACCACAAGACAACCCCACAGTTGCTGTAGGGGAGGTATGTCATAGGGCTCCTCTTCCCCTCTCACCTCCTTCTCTCCCCTGCTGCCCTCTCTTTGTGCCCCCGCCTCCCTCCCTCACCCCGCCTCCCTCCCTCACCCCGCCTCCCTCCCTCACCCCGCCTCCCTCCCTCACCCCGCCTCCCTCCCTCACCCCGCCTCCCTCCCTCACCCCGCCTCCCTCCCTCACCCCGCCTCCCTCCCTCACCCCGCCTCCCTCCCTCACCCCGCCTCCCTCCCTCACCCCGCCTCCCTCCCTCACCCCGCCTCCCTCCCTCACCCCGCCTCCCTCCCTCACCCCGCCTCCCTCCCTCACCCCGCCTCCCTCCCTCACCCCGCCTCCCTCCCTCACCCCGCCTCCCTCCCTCACCCCGCCTCCCTCCCTCACCCCGCCTCCCTCCCTCACCCCGCCTCCCTCCCTCACCCCGCCTCCCTCCCTCACCCCGCCTCCCTCCCTCACCCCGCCTCCCTCCCTCACCCCGCCTCCCTCCCTCACCCCGCCTCCCTCCCTCACCCCGCCTCCCTCCCTCACCCCGCCTCCCTCCCTCACCCCGCCTCCCTCCCTCACCCCGCCTCCCTCCCTCACCCCGCCTCCCTCCCTCACCCCGCCTCCCTCCCTCACCCCGCCTCCCTCCCTCACCCCGCCTCCCTCCCTCACCCCGCCTCCCTCCCTCACCCCGCCTCCCTCCCTCACCCCGCCTCCCTCCCTCACCCCGCCTCCCTCCCTCACCCCGCCTCCCTCCCTCACCCCGCCTCCCTCCCTCACCCCGCCTCCCTCCCTCACCCCGCCTCCCTCCCTCACCCCGCCTCCCTCCCTCACCCCGCCTCCCTCCCTCACCCCGCCTCCCTCCCTCACCCCGCCTCCCTCCCTCACCCCGCCTCCCTCCCTCACCCCGCCTCCCTCCCTCACCCCGCCTCCCTCCCTCACCCCGCCTCCCTCCCTCACCCCGCCTCCCTCCCTCACCCCGCCTCCCTCCCTCACCCCGCCTCCCTCCCACACCCCGCCTCCCTCCCTCACCCCGCCTCCCTCCCTCACCCCGCCTCCCTCCCTCACCCCGCCTCCCTCCCTCACCCCGCCTCCCTCCCTCACCCCGCCTCCCTCCCTCACCCCGCCTCCCTCCCTCACCCCGCCTCCCTCCCTCACCCCGCCTCCCTCCCTCACCCCGCCTCCCTCCCTCACCCCGCCTCCCTCCCTCACCCCGCCTCCCTCCCTCACCCCGCCTCCCTCCCTCACCCCGCCTCCCTCCCTCACCCCGCCTCCCTCCCTCACCCCGCCTCCCTCCCTCACCCCGCCTCCCTCCCTCACCCCCGCCTCCCTCCCTCACCCCCGCCTCCCTCCCACACCCCCGCCTCCCACACCCCCGCCTCCACCCCCACCTCCTTCCCCCTCCGCCTCACTATCTCCCCGCCTCACACTCTCCCCGCCTCACTCTCTCCCCCCGCCTCACTCTCTCTCCCCGCCTCACTCTCTCTCCCCGCCTCACTCTCTCTCCCCGCCTCACTCTCTCCCCCCGCCTCACTCTCTCCCCCCGCCTCACTCTCTCCCCCCGCCTCACTCTCTCCCCCCGCCTCACTCTCTCCCCCCGCCTCACTCTCTCCCCCCGCCTCACTCTCTCCCCCCGCCTCACTCTCTCCCCCCGCCTCACTCTCTCCCCCCGCCTCACTCTCTCCCCCCGCCTCACTCTCTCCCCCCGCCTCACTCTCTCCCCCCGCCTCACTCTCTCCCCCCGCCTCACTCTCTCCCCCCGCCTCACTCTCTCCCCCCGCCTCACTCTCTCCCCCCGCCTCACTCTCTCCCCCCGCCTCACTCTCTCCCCCCGCCTCACTCTCTCCCCCCGCCTCACTCTCTCCCCCCGCCTCACTCTCTCCCCCCGCCTCACTCTCTCCCCCCGCCTCACTCTCTCCCCCCGCCTCACTCTCTCCCCCCGCCTCACTCTCTCCCCCCGCCTCACTCTCTCCCCCCGCCTCACTCTCTCCCCCCGCCTCACTCTCTCCCCCCGCCTCACTCTCTCCCCCCGCCTCACTCTCTCCCCCCGCCTCACTCTCTCCCCCGCCTCACTCTCTCCCCCGCCTCACTCTCTCCCCCGCCTCACTCTCTCCCCCCGCCTCACTCTCTCCCCCCGCCTCACTCTCTCCCCCCGCCTCACTCTCTCCCCCCGCCTCACTCTCTCCCCCCGCCTCACTCTCTCCCCCCGCCTCACTCTCTCCCCCCGCCTCACTCTCTCCCCCCGCCTCACTCTCTCCCCCCGCCTCACTCTCTCCCCCCGCCTCACTCTCTCCCCCCGCCTCACTCTCTCCCCCCGCCTCACTCTCTCCCCCCGCCTCACTCTCTCCCCCCGCCTCACTCTCTCCCCCCGCCTCACTCTCTCCCCCCGCCTCACTCTCTCCCCCCGCCTCACTCTCTCCCCCCGCCTCACTCTCTCCCCCCGCCTCACTCTCTCCCCCCGCCTCACTCTCTCCCCCCGCCTCACTCTCTCCCCCCGCCTCACTCTCTCCCCCCGCCTCACTCTCTCCCCCCGCCTCACTCTCTCCCCCCGCCTCACTCTCTCCCCCCGCCTCACTCTCTCCCCCCGCCTCACTCTCTCCCCCCGCCTCACTCTCTCCCCCCGCCTCACTCTCTCCCCCCGCCTCACTCTCTCCCCCCGCCTCACTCTCTCCCCCCGCCTCACTCTCTCCCCCCGCCTCACTCTCTCCCCCCGCCTCACTCTCTCCCCCCGCCTCACTCTCTCCCCCCGCCTCACTCTCTCCCCCCGCCTCACTCTCTCCCCCCGCCTCACTCTCTCCCCCCCGCCTCACTCTCTCCCCCCCCCGCCTCACTCTCTCCCCCCCCTCGCCTCTCTCTTTCCCCGCCCCCCCGCCTCTCTCTTTCCCCGCCCCCCCGCCTCTCTCTTTCCCCGCCCCCCGCCTCCCCGCACCCCCCGCCTCCCTCTCTTCCTCTCACCTCCCATAAGACCATAAGACAGAGGAGCACAATTAGGCCACTCGGCCCATCAAAGCTGCTCCGCCATTCAATCATGGCTGATATTTTTCTCATCCCCATTCTCCTGTCTTCCCCCTATAACCCCTGATCCCATTATTAATCAAGAGCCTATCTATCTCCGCTCAATGACACTCCGTGATTTCGTTTCCACAGCCTTCTGTGGCAAAGAGTTCGACAGATTCACCACCCTCTGGCTGAAGAAATTCCTCCTCATCTCTGTTTTAAAGGATCGTCCGTTTAGTCTGAGATTGTGTCCTCTGCTTCTAGTTTTTCCTACAAGTGGAAACATCCTCTCCACGTCCACTCTATCCAGGCCTCGCAGTATCCTGTAAGTTTCAATAAGAACCCCCTTATCCTTCTAAACTCCAACGAGTACAGACCCAGAACTGTTCCTCATTCTACAAGCTGTTCATTCCAGGGATCATTCTTGTGAACCTCCTCTGGACCCTTTCCAAGGCCAGAACATCCTTCCTTACATACGGGGCCCAAAACTGCTCATAATACTCCAAATGGGGTCTGACCAGAGCTTATGCAGCCTCAGAAGTACATCCCTGCTCTTGTATTCTAGCCCTCTCGACACGAATGCTAACATTGCATTTGCCTTCCTAACTGCCCACTGAACCTGCATGTTAACCGTAAGAAAATCTTGAAGAAGGCCTCCCAAGTTTCTTTTGCTTCTGATTTCTAAGCATTTACCCATTTAGAAAATAGTCTATGCCTCCATTCCTCCTTCCAAAGTGCATAACCTCACAGTTTTCCACCTTGTATTCCATCTGTCTCCCCACCTCCATTTCCCTCTCTCTCCCCTTCCCCACCTCCCTCCCTCTCCCCCGCCCCACCTCCCTCTCTCTCCCCCTCCCCACCTCCCCCTCTCTCTCTCCCCACCTTCCTCTCATCTCTCCAACCCCCCCCCCCCCCCCCCCCCCCCACCCCCCCCCACCCCCTTCAACCGCTGACTGTTATTTCCTGTTTCTCCAATCTAGGACATCTCCTCTCCCCCCCCTCTCTCTCTCTCTCTCCCTTTCCACCTCCACCTGGCTCCTCTTCACGTGCGGGAAGTGTGTCCAGCTGCAGCTCTTGCTAGACCGCATGACGGCTCTGGAGCTGTGAATGGACTCACTTTGGAGCATCCGCGATGCTGAGGAGGTCGTGGATAGCACCTTTAACGAATTGGTCACACCACAGATTAGGAATGCTGAGGGAGAAAGGGAATGGGTGACCAAAAGGCAGAGAAAAAGCAGGAAGGCAGTGCAGATGTCCCCTGCGGTCATCTCCCCCCAAAACAGGTATACCGTTTTGGATACTGTTGGGGGAGATGGCTCACCAGGGGAAGGCAGCAGTAGCCAGGTTCATGGCACCGTGGCTGGCTCTGCTGTACAGAAGGCCGGGAAAAAGACTGGCAGGGCTATAGTCATAGGGGATTCAATTGTAAGGGGAGTAGATAGGCGGTTCTGTGGTCGAAAACGAGACTCCCGAATGGTATGTTGCCTCCCAGTTGCACGGGTCAGGGATGTCTCAGATCGGCTGCAGAACATTCTGAAGGGGGAGGGTGAACAGCCAGTTGTCGTGGTGCATATAGGCACCAATGATATAGGTAAAAAACAGGCTGAGGTCCAACAAGCAGAATTTAGGGAGTTAGGAGCCAAGTTAAAAAGTCGGACCTCAGAGTTAGTAATCTCAGGATTGCTACCAGTGCCACGTGGTAGTCCGAGTAGAAATTAAAGAATAGGCAGGATGAATGCGTGGCTTGAGAGATGGTGCAGGAGGGAAGGGTTCAGAATTTCGGGACATTGGGACCGGTTCTGGGGGAGGTGGGACTATTACAAATTGGATGGTCTACACCTGGGCCGGACTGGAACCAATGTCCTTGGGGGTGCTTTTGCTAACGCTGATGGGGAGGATTTAAACTAATGCGGCAGGGGGATGGGAACCAACTGAGGAGGTTAGTGGACAGTAAGGAGGTAGTAACTAAAGCCTGTAAGGAACTAGATCATGAAGTCAGTGTGACTTAAGGGGAAGAGTAGGCAGGGAGCAGATGATGAACGCAAAGGGACTGGTGGTCTGAGGTGCATTTGTTTTAATGCAAGAAGTGTAGTAGGTAAGGCAGATGAACTTGGGGCTTGGATTAGTACCTGGGAGTATGATGATATTGCTAATACTGAGACTTGGTTGAGGGAAGGGCATGATTGGCAACTAAATATCCCAGGATATCGATGCTTCAGGCGGGATAGAGAGGGAGGTAAAAGGGGTGGAGGAGTTGCATTACTGGTCAGAGAGGATATACAGCTGTGCTGAAGGAGGGGACTAGGGAGGACTCAAGCAGTGAGGCGATATGGGCAGAGCTCAGAAATAGGAAGGGTGCGGTAACAATGTTGGGGCTGTACTTACAGACCTCCCAACAGCGAGCGTGAGATAGAGGTACAAATATGTAAACAGATTATGGAAAGATGTAGGAGCAACAGGGTGATGGTGATAGGAGATTTTTATTTTCCAAACCTTGATGGGATACACTTAATGTCAGAGGTCTAGATGGAGCCGAATTTGTAAGGCGCATCCAGGGGGGGTTTCTACAGCAGCATGTAAATAGTCCAACTCGGGAAGGGGCCATACTGGACCTGGTGTTGGGGAATGAGCCCGGCCAGGCGGTTGAAGTTTCAGTCGGGGATTACTTTGGGAATAGTGATCACAATTCCGTAAGTTTTAGAATATTCATGGACAAAGCCGAGAGTGGTCCTAAAGGAAGAGTGCTAAATTGGGGGAAGGCCAACTATACCAAAATTCGGCAGAGGCTGGGGAATGTGGATTGGCAGCAGCTGTTTGAAGGCAAATCCACATCTGATATGTGGGAGGCTTTTAAAGAGAGGTTGATTAGAGTGCAGGACAGACATGCCCCTGTCAAAATGAGGGATAGAAATGGCAAAGATTAGGGAACCATGGATGACAGGTGAAATTGTGAGACTAGCTAAGAGGAAAAAGGAAGCATACATAAGGTCGAGGCGACTGAAGACATGACGAAGCTTTGGAAGAATATCGAGAATGTAGGACCAATCTGAAACGAGGAACCAGGAGGGCTAAAAGGGGTCATGAAATATCTTTAGCAAATAGGGTTAAGGAAAACCCCAAAGCCTTTTATTCATATATAAGGAGTAAGAGGGTAACTAGAGAAAGAGTTGGCCCACTCCAGGACAAAGGAGGAAAGTTATGCGTGGAGTCAGAGGAAATGGGTGAGATTCTTAACGAGTACTTTGCATCGGTATTCACCGAGAAGAGGGACATGACGGATGTTGAGGTTAGGGATAGATGTTTGATTACTCTAGGTCAAGGTGGCATAAGGAGGGAGAATGTGTTGGGTATTCTAAAAGGCATTAAAGTGGACAAGTCCTCAGGTTCGGATGGGATCTATCCCAGGTTACTGAGGGAAGTGAGAGAGGAAATAGCTGGGGCCTTAACAGATATCTTTGCAGCATCCTTGAACACAGGTGAGATACCGGAGGACTGGAGAATTGCTAATGTTGTCCCCTTGTTTAAGAAGGGTAGCAGGGATAATCCAGGTAATTATAGACCGGTGAGCCTGACGTCAGTGGTAGGGAAGCTGCTGGAGAAGATACTGAGGGATAGGATCTATTCCCATTTGGAAGAAAATGGGCTTATCAGTGATAGGCAACATGGTTTTGTGCAGGGAAGGTCATGTCTTACCAACTTAATAGAATTCTTTGAGGAAGTGACAAAGTTGATTGATGAGGGAAGGGCTGTAGATGTCATATACATGGAAAGTAAGGCATTTGATAAGGTTCCCCATGGTAGGCTGATGGAGAAAATGAAGTTTCATGGGATCCAGGGTGTACTAGCTAGGTGGATAAAGAACTGGCTGGGCAACAGGAGACAGAGAGTAGTAGTGGAAGGGAGTTTCTCAAAATGGAGAACTGTGACCAGTGGTGTTCCACAGGGATCCGTGCTGGGACCACTGTTGTTTGTGATATACATAAATGATCTGGAGGAAGGTATAGGTGGTCTGATTAGCAAGTTTGCAGATGACACTAAGATTGGTGGAGTAGCAGATAGTGAAGGGGACTCTCTGAGAATACAGCAGAATATAGATAGATTGGAGAGTTGGGCGGAGAAATGGCAGATGGAGTTCAATCCGGGCAAATGCGAGGTGATGCATTTTGGAAGATCCAATTCAAGAGCGAACAATACGGTAAATGAGAAAGCCCTGGGGAAATTTGATGTACAGAGAGATGTGTGTTCAGGTCCATTGTACCCTGAAGGTGGCTGCGCAGGTCGATAGAGTGGTCAAGAAGGCATACAGCATGCTTTCCTTCATCGGAAGGGGTATTGAGTACAAGAGTTGGCAGGTCATGTTACAGTTGTATCAGACTTTGGTTCGGCCACATTTGGAATACTGCGTGCAGTTCTGGTCGCCACATTACCAAAAGGATGTGGATGCTTTGGAGAAGGTGCAGAGGAGGTTCACCAGGATGTTGCCTGGTATGGAGGGCGCTAGCTATGAAGAGAGGCTGAGTAGATTAGGATTATTTTCATTCGAAAGACTGAGGTTGAGGGGGGACCTCATTGAGGTTTACAAAATCATGAGAGGTATAGACAGAGTGGATAGCATGAAGCTTTTTCCCAGAGTGGGGGACTCAATTACATGGGGTCACGAGTTCAAGGTGAGAGGGGAAAAGTTTAAGGGAGATATGCGTGGAACGTTCTTTACGCAGAGGGTGGTGGGTGCCTAGAACGCAATGCCAATGGAGGTGGTAGAGGCGGGCACGATAGCGTCATTTAACATGTATCTAGACAGATACATAAATGGGCGGGGAGCAGAGGGATACAGATCCTTAGAAAATAGGCTACAGTTTTAGATAGAGGATCTGGATCGGCGCAGGCTTGGAGGGCCGAAGGGCCTGTTCCAGTGCTGTAATTTTTCTTCTTTGTTCTTCTCTCCAGCCATCCACCCCCCTCAACCACTGACTGTTACTTCCTGTTTCTCCAATCTAGGACAGTGATTGAGGGCCTTTGGCTTCGTTTTAAGGGTGAGGATGTGGACATGTCCCTGGAGAAGCGCCGCCGAATTCTGCAGACTCTCATCTGGTTCATCCTGACACTGGTGTTGGCACTTTTCATCCCTGACATTGGGAAAGTGATCTCTGTGATTGGAGGACTGGCTGCCTGTTTCATCCTGGTCTTCCCAGGTACAGCACTCGCTGGGGTCGGATGGATAGGTGGCTGAGTGATGGGGTGAGAGGTGTTCAGGGGCCACAGGCATTGGGAAGGAGTTGGGGGAAATTGGGAGGGGGGATAGTTAAGGGGGTCAGGCGAGAGTGCTCAGCAACAAGCAGGCAGGGTGTGATCTGTCCCCAGTGTCTCACTGTGCGGAGATTATTGTGGAGCTACAGCAGGGGGGTGCAGTAGCGTAGTCGGTCTGTTCCTAGACTCAACTCAGAGACATGAGTTCAAACCCCACCACGGTGACGGTGAAATTTAAGTTCTGTAATTGAACAATTAGTCTCAATAATGGTGACCATGAAACTATTAAGTTCTTGTAAAAACCCATCTGCTTCACTAATGTCGTTTACGGAAGGAAATCTGTCATTCTTATCCGGTCTGGCCTACATGTGACTCCAGACCCAAAGACATGTGGTTGACTCTTAACTGGCTGCAAAATTTGTGCAAGTTACTTGGGTCAGGGCCACACTATCGATGACGGGCTGGAACTTTGTGGGAAGGTGGGGCAAAGGCAGGTGGGACCCATTTGAAGTTAAACTGCGATCCGCCTGCTCATTGCTCTTTGTAGAGTCTTTCATTTTTAAAAAAAAATAATTTTTATTAGGGTTTTCTCAAAATATCAACAACAGAATGGAAAAGAAACCCAATAAAATTAAATACAGAACAAATTAAAACAACCCCCGTGCCCCCCTTCCCCCTATACATAAATAATAAATTAACACCCTGAGTTTGACACAAAGCAAACATAGCAAATATGTACACCCCCTCAGATCCCCCAGGGCAAATACAAATAAAGACTCGTACCCACACAAGACGCCGTCTCCAGCCTCTTCCATGCAGCCCCCTCCCCCTCCATCACCCACTTGCGCACCATCGCCGCAATGGCGGCCCAGTAGTACGCACAGAGGTTGGGCAGCGCCAGCCCCCCCCATCCCTACTCTGCTCCAGGAACACCCTTCTCACCCTCGGAGTCCCTCGCGCCCACACAAACCCGGTTATGCTCCTGTTGACCAGCCCAAAGGCTCTCTGGATAACAATGGGGAGGCACTGGAACAGGAACAAAATCCTTGGGAGCACCGTCATCTTAACTGACTGCACCCTACCCGCCAGGCACAGCGGCAGCGCGTCCCACCTCTTGAACTCCTCCTCCATTTGCTCCACTAGCCTCATGAAATTGAGTATGCAGGGCCCACCAGCTCCTGGCCACCTGAACCTCCAAGTACCTGAAGCTCCTCTCCGCCCTTTTTAGTGGGAGCTCGCCAATCCCCCTCTCCTGGTCCCCTGGGTGAACCACGAACAACTCGCTCTTCCCCATGTCGATCATGTACCCTGAGAAATCCCCGAACTCCCTGAGAATCCTCGTTACCTCCGGCATTCACCCCACCTGGTCCGCCACATACAGCAGCAAGTTGTCCGCATAGAGCGACACCTATGCTCCTCCCCGCCCTGCACCAGCCCCCTCCAGTTCCTCGACTCCCTCAGTGCCATAGCCAGGGGTTCAATCGCCAGTGCGAAGAGCAGGGGGGACAGTGGACACCCCTGCCTCGTCCCTCGATACAACCGAAAGTACTCAGACCTCCTCTTGTTTGTGGCCACACTCGCCATCAGGACCTCGTACAACAACCTAACCCACCCTCCCCAAACCCGAACCTCTTCAGCACCTCGTCCATCGCCAGCACTATCTCCGCCTCCCCCTCCCTAGCCAGCATCATAATCATGTTCAGGAGCCTCCGCACATTCGTGTTCAACTGCCTCCCCTTCACGAATCCCGTCTGGTCTTCGTGGATCACCTGCGGCACTCAATCCTCAATTCACGTGGCTAAGACCTTCGCCAGCACTTTGGCATCTGCATTTAACAGCGAAATCGGCTTGTAAGACCCACACTGCAGGGGATCCTTGTCCCGCTTCAGGATCAAGGCGATCAGTGCCCGGGACATCGTCGGGGGTAAAGTCCCTTGCCTCATTGAAGGTCCTAACTGGCAACGGGCCCAACAGGTCCACATATTTTTTGTAAAATTTGACCGGGAAACCGTCTGGCCCCGGTGCCTTCCCCGCCTGCATGCTCCCTATCCCTTTGGCCAGCTCCTCCAGCCCAATCGGGGTCCCCAATCCCGCTACCAGTCCCCCCTCCACCTTCGGAAACCTCACTTGGTCCAGAAAGCGGCCCATCCCTCCCTCCTCCCGTGGGGGCTTGGACCGATACATATCCTTCATAAAAGTCCCTGAAGATCCCATTGATGTCAACCAGACTCCGTACCACACTCCCTCCCAGTCCTTAACTCCCCCAATCTCCCTAGCTGCGTCCCGCTTCCGAAGCTGATGCGCCAGCATCCGGCTTGCCTTTTCCCAATACTCATAAATCGCCCCCTGGGCCTTCCTCCACTGCACCTCTGCCTTCCTGGTGGTCAACAGGTCGAATTCGGCCTGGAGGTTACGCCTCTTCCTCAACAGTCCCTCCTCGGGCACCTCCGCATACCTCTTGTCTACCCTCCCCATCTCCCCCACCAGCCTCTCCCTCTCCCACTCCTCTCCTTGTGGGCCCTAATTGAAATCAGCTCTCCCCTAACCACCGCCTTCAGCGCCTCCCAGACCATCCCCACTCGGACCTCCCCGTTATCGTTGGCCTCCAGGTATCTCTCTATGCTTCCTCGGACCTGCTCACTCACCTCCTCGTCCGCCAACAACCCCACCTCCAAGTGCCACCACGGGCGCTGGTCCCTCTCCTCCCCCAGCTCTAGGTCTACACAATGCGGGGCGTGATCCGAAATGGCTATCGCCGAGTACTCGGCAACATGCGCCGCATAAAACCCGCGTCATCCCAGTTCGGGGCATACACATTGACCAGCACCACCCTCTGCCCTTGCAGCTTACCACTTACCATTACGTACCTGCCGCCATTGTCTGTCACAATGCTCGACGCCTCGAACGACACCCTCTTTCCCACCAAGCTCGCCACCCCCCGATTTTTGGCATCCAACCGTGAGTGAAACACCTGACCTATCCACCCCTTGCTCAATCTTACCTTGTCTGCCACCTTCAGGTGTGTCTCCTGGAGCATGACCACATCCGCCTTGAGCCCCTTCAGGTGCGCGAACACCCGGGCCACTTGATCGGCCCGTTCAGTCCCCTTACATTCCAGGTTATCAGCCGGATCGGGGGGGGCCACCCGCCTCCCTCCCCCGCTGACTAGCCATAACCCCTCCTTGGCCAGCCACGCGCCCGCACCCCACACCCGGCCCGTTCCCCTCGGCGGCAGACCCTCGTCCCAACCCCCTCTACTCGCTCCAGCTCCCCCTTGACCATAGCAGCAGCAGCAACCCGGTCCCTCGTCCCACCCCAACAACAATCCCCAACCACCCATCCTGACCCTCAGTTTGTGTCCAGTTTCTCGGCCTGAACAAAGGCCCACGCCTCCTCCGGAGACTCGGAAGTAATGGTGCCGGTCCTTGTAGGTGACTCACAGTCGCGCCGGCTGCAGCATGCCAAACTTCACCACCTTTCTGTGCAGCACCGCCTTCGCTCGATTGTACCCGGCCCTCCTCTTTGCCACCTCCGCACTCCAGTCCTGGTATATCCGAACCTCCGTGTTCTCACATCTGCTGCTCCTCTCTTTCTTGGCCCACCTGAGCACGCACTCCCGATCAACAAACCGTTGAAACCGCACCAGCACCCCCCCGCGGTGGCTCGTTAGCCTTGGGCCTCCTCGCCAGCACTCTATGGGCCCTTTCCAGCTCCAGGGGCCCCTGGAAGGACCCCGCTCCCATCAGCGACTTTAGTATGGTGACCACATAGGCCCCCACGTCCTGCCCCTCCAGCCCCTCCGGGAGGCCCAGAATCCGCAAATTTGTCCGCCTCGACCGATTCTCCATCTCCTCGAACCGTTCCTGCCATTTCTTGTGGAGCGCCTTGTGCGCCTCCACCTTTACCGCAAGGCCTAAGATCTCGTCCTCGTTGTTGGAGACCTTTTGTCGGATCGCGGATCGCCACCCCCTGGGCTGTCTGGGTCTCCAGCAGCTTGTCTATAGAAGCCTTCATCGGCTCCAGCAGGTCCGCTTTAATCTCCCTGAAGCAGCGCTGGATAACCTCCTGCTGCTCCTGTGCCCACTGCATCCACGCTGCCTGGTCCCCGCCCGCCGCCATTTTGCTCTTCTTCCCTTGCACCTTCATTGGGTTCACCACCACTTTTTTAGTCGCCCCGCTCCTGGTCCAAGCCATACACTGTCGGGGAACTATTGCAATCTCCTTCCCACACTGGGAAACGTCGAAAAAGTGCCATTGAGGGCCCTGAAAAGAGCCCAAAAGTCCGTTTTTAGCGGGAGCTGCCGAATGTGCCACTTAGCTCCGCAGAGCCACAACCGGAAGTCTCTTTGTAGAGTCTTTCTGTGCACTGACCATACTTCAGAAGTATTTTGGGTGCAAAGTATGGGAGTTTGGTGTGCTTTGGTATGCTTTGAGGTTGTGAGTGGTGCTATGCAAATGCAGAGATGGGCGGCATGGTTAGCACTGCTGCCTATGGCGCTGAGGACCCAGGTTTGATCTTGGCCCTGGGTCACTGGCCGTGTGGAGTTTGCACATTCTCCCCGTGTCTGCGTTGGTTTCATCCCCACAACATAAAGATGTGCAGGTTAGGTGGATTGGCCACGCTAAATTGCCCCTTAATTGGAAAAAAATATTTGGGTGAAATAAACAAATGCAGAGATGTTTTACTGAATTGGTACCAGCGATGAGGAATGTCACATATGTGGAGAAACCCAGACTATATCCTTTAGAACAAAGCAGATGAAGTAAAGATTTGATCAGAGCACCCAGATTCAGGACCATTGGCAAACAATAGTATGGAGATGAGATTTCTCTGAGTTGTGATCAGGAATGCGCTTCCTGAAGAGGCAGTGGAGATGGGTTCTCTACGCCCTCTCGTTAATGTGGTGTTCTCTGCGTTTAGGACTCTGTCTGATTGAAGCAAAATTCGCGGAAATCCAGCAAGTCGGCTCTGCCAGGTAAACATTGACAGTGTGAGTGAACTTCAAACCCTGGGCACATGACCAGCGGAGGGGTCTATAGGGTTTGTAAACTGGTAGAGGA
This sequence comes from Scyliorhinus torazame, assembly GCF_047496885.1. Taxonomy (NCBI): domain Eukaryota; kingdom Metazoa; phylum Chordata; class Chondrichthyes; order Carcharhiniformes; family Scyliorhinidae; genus Scyliorhinus; species Scyliorhinus torazame. The sequence goes on from NC_092716.1 coordinate 113,282,824, forward strand.
GTCTCACCCAGTGCCACGTGCATCAGCTCCAAGTTCAAAGAATCCAGTGTCCTCAGCTGAATTTCTATTTTGTGCCGACAGGGGTGTACAAAATGACTGTGTTCCGATAACAGCTTCACTTGAAGGAATCTGGGTTTGGAGACTGGGGGAGGGGTATATTGAGATTGTAGTCTGGGGGTAGTGGGGTGGGGGTCTATTGGGACAATGGATTGAGGGGCAGGGTCTATTAAGATTGTAAACATGGGGAAAGGTCTATTGGGATTGTAGCCTAGGGGGTGTGATGTATTGGGATTGTAGCCTAGGGGGTGTGATGTATTGGGATTGTAGCCCACTGGGGAGGGGGGGTTATTGGGATTATGGACTGAAGGAGTCTACTGAGATTGTAGACTGGGGGAGGAGTCTATTTGGATTATAGCCTGCGAAGATGGGAGGGGGTCAATTGAGATTATTGACTGATGGGAGGAATCTATTGGGGTTGTACACTGGGTGGAAGAGTCTATTGGAATGGTAGCCTGTGGGGGTGGGGGGGACTATTGGGATTCTGGACTGAGGGGAAGAGTCTATTGGGATTGTAAACTGGGGAGGAGTCTTTTGGGATTGTAGACGGGAGAGGAGTCTACTGGGATTGTCGACTGTGGGGGGGAATCTTTTGGGTTTGTAGACAGAGGAGGAGTCTTGGGATTTTAAACGGGAAGGAGTCTATTGGGAATGTAGACGGGGAGGAGACGATTGGGATTGTAGATGGGGAAGTCGATTGGGATTGTAGATGGGGAAGTCGATTGGGATTGTAGATGGGGAAGTCGATTGGGATAGTAGATGGGGGAAGTCTATTGGGATTGTAGACGGGGGAAGTCTATTAGGATTGTAGATGGGGGAAGTCTATTGGGATTGTAGATGGGGGAAGACTATTGGGATTGTAGACGGGGAGGAATCTATTGGCATTGTAGACGGGGGGAGGAGTATATTGGGATTGTAGACTGGGAGGAGTATATTGGGATTGTAGACTGGGGGAGGAGTATATTGGGATTGTAGACTGGGGAGGAGAATATTGGGATTGTAGACTGGGGGAGGAGTATATTGGGATTGTAGACTGGGGGAGGAGTATATTGGGATTGTAGACTGAGGAGGGGAATATTGGGATTGTAGACTGGGGGAGGAGTATATTGGGATTGTAGACTGGGGAGGAGTATATTGGGATTGTAGACTGGGGGAAGCGGTCTATTGGGATTGTAGACTGGGGAGGAGTATATTGGGATTGTAGACTGGGGAGGAGTATATTGGGATTGTAGACTGGGGGAGGAGTATATTGGGATTGTAGACTGGGGGAAGCGGTCCATGGGGATTGTAGACTGGGGGAGGAGTATATTGGGATTGTAGACTGGGGAAGGAGTATATTGGGATTGTAGATCGGGGGAGGAGTATATTGGGATTGTAGACTGGGGGAGGAGTATATTGGGATTGTAGACTGGGGAGGAGTATATTGGGATTGTAGACTGGGGAGGAGTATATTGGGATTGTAGACTGGGGAAGGAGTATATTGGGATTGTAGATCGGGGGAGGAGTATATTGGGATTGTAGACTGGGGGAGGAGTATATTGGGATTGTAGACTGGGGAGGAGTATATTGGGATTGTAGACTGGGGAGGAGTATATTGGGATTGTAGACTGGGGGAGGAGTATATTGGGATTGTAGACTGGTGGAGGAGTATATTGGGATTGTAGACTGGGGGAAGGGGTCTATTGGGATTCTAGACTTGGGGAAGGGGTGTATTGGGATTGTAGACTGGGGGAAGGGGTCTGTTGGGATTGTAGACTGGGGGAAGGGGCCTATTGGGATTGTGGACTGGGGAAGCGGTCTATTTGGATTGTAGACGTGGGGAAGGGGTCTATTGGGATTGTAGACTTGGGGAAGGAGTCTATTGGGATTGTAGACTGGGGGAAGGGGTCTATTGGGATTGTAGATTGGGGGAAGGGGTCTATTGGATTGTAGACTGGGGGAAGCGGTCGATTGGGATTGTAGACTTGGGGAAGGGGTCTATTGGGATTGTAGACTGGGGGAAGCGGTCGATTGGGATTGTAGACTTGGGGAAGGGGTCTATTGGGATTGTAGACTGGGGGAAGGGGTCTATTTGGATTGTAGACTGGGGGAGTAGTATATTGGAGTTGTCCGAGTAGTTGCTGCTCCTTCACTGGAAAGAGGGATAAAATGGTGTCAAGAGTTGGGATATTGTTAATTCTTAGAAAAATACCCAAAGTCTTTGGCCCCTGGCTGCCCAATAATTACAGTCACCGGGTTTGTAAATTTAAACACACTTTTTATTTATACCAAAAACTAATGAAATATGCAGCAAATACAACTGGTTAACTATTATCTAATTCTTATTCCCCATTTTAACTTGCCCCCACTCTCCCTCTCTCTCTCTATATGTGTCTGTATATATATTTATAAATACCCGCACACAAGACAGACAAACACAGAGGAGAGGGGTGTAAAGGTAAAAAGAGTCTTTCTTTCAGATGGTTGGCTCTGCAGACCTTCCTTCAAAGTAAGCTTTCAGAACCAGGTCTCTGCTGGCAGCCTGTATTGGTTTTCACTGGAGACTCATTCAGATCTCTGAAGTTATAGCAACTAACAGCCTTTCTGGAGAGAGAGAGAGAAGAGCAGGTCCTTCCTGTGAGTGTCCAAGATTCAAACTCTGCTTTGCTTGGGTCTCTGGAACCTATCCCACTCAGGCAGGATTCAATCACCACCTGTTACCAGGCAGAAGACAGTCTTTTGGCCAATTCATTGGCCACCAGTCAATCAATCAAACCGAGTCCCACCGTATCGCTTGGGTGCCGAGAAGCCTGAGTCCTGTTGTCCAAAGCTAGGAGAGTGCACAGTGTTGTAACTTTTTGAATTCCTCATACTCTCTGCTGCTTGACGCCAAGATACATGTCCATTAAGCATTCGTGGATCAAAAATTATAACAAAAATAAAGAAAGGGGAACAAAGGGAATCAGCGGGAATGACCCTTACAATATATTGAAGTTTTGATGGGTAACTCCTTCCATTAATTTGCCAACTTGATCTTTTTTAATATGTTTTATTCTGGTGTCACTAACGGGATGTTTCTTTCTGTCTCACTCCAGCTGGTGGACTTTAGTGCTGTGCGGGATCCTCATGATGTGTATGGGAGTCTTTATCTTTGGTCAGAGCACGGCGAACTCTATCTACCAGGACCTACATAACTGACCACCTGAAGGCTCCCTCTTCAACCCCTTCTAACATTTTACACAAGAGACTGGTGGTTGATTGACCCAGTCTTCAGGGAACTGAATTGTTATCATCAGTACAATGTTTACAGCGACTTTGCCTGGCCCATGAGCTGAGACACGATTAGAGCTGTCTCTGTCATGGCTTGATCAGTTTCTGCAATAATCTTGGTGCTACGGGGCTGGTTTAACACACTGGGCTAAATCGCTGGCTTTTAAAGCGGACCAAGGCAGGCCAGCAGCACGGTTCAATTCCCGTACCAGCCTCCCTGAACAGGCGCCGGAATGTGGCGACTAGGGGCTTCTCACCGTAACTTCATTTGAAGCCTACTTGTGACAATAAGCGATTTTCATTTTCATTATGGTATTTCCTGCTAGAAGTGTTACAGTTCTGGTGATTCTGACACTCAAACACTGGTTTGTGACGGTTTATTCCAACCCCCCCGAGGTCCGTTTACTCCCGCGCAGCTCCGTCTCCAGCTGAGGCGATGGGGCAGTGATCCAGTTACAGCTGTGCAACAGGCGCGGTGGTCACAGGAGACTTTAAGGGCATCTCCCCAGCCCCTCCTTCCTCTCTTCCCTCTGAAGACCTGGCTCAATATAATGTCTTGATTTACACCTGCATGGCCAGATGTGTGACTTCTGTTTTTGGTCCTGGGACTGTGTGGTGCAGAAACTAGCTGATGAGAGTTCTCTCTCCAGAATGAGGTTTATCTTTCAGTTGAGCAACTTTGCCTTTCAGTCCCACCAGATGAGATGGTGCATCATGTGAGCTTTTCTGACCTGGATGGAAGAGTTTTCGGTTGAATCCAGACCTTTACCTGTGCCAGAGCCACAGAGTTAAATAGTGCCTGTCTGTTATGATAGTGTGAAGTATGACAATGTTGGTGAAAGCTTTCAAATCTGTTCTTCATGGTGAGATTTTTAACAAAACAGTTTCCGTCTAAATATTATGGCCATTCTGGCAGTATTAATATACAGCAGTTGAGAATGGGACCAGCTCTCATTAAAACACCAAGCACCCTCTCCCTGAGCGTGTTACTAACTCCTGCTATCACAGACCCTGCGGCACTAACACTGCCCTGCCTGTCACCATGTTGAGCTATTGTTTGCTTATCTAGCTCCTCATGCAGCTTTGATGTTTTGATCAGATTCAAATTTAAAACCAGCTCTTTGGAAGGGATTTCCCTCGGTTAATTGGGACGTCTGATCGCTAACTCACCCAGTACCTGGAGATGTAATACTCAGGCATCACTGTGCTTAGCACTGCTGCCTCACAGTGCAAGGGTTCGATTCCGACCTTGGGTGAATGTTTGTGTGGAGCTTGCACTTTCTACCGTGTCTGCGTGGGTATCCTCCGGCTGCTCTGGTTACCTCCCACATTCCAAAGATGTGCAGGTTAGGCAGATTGGCCTTGCTAAAAATTGCCCCTTAGCGTCTAAAGATGTGTAGGTTAGGTGGATTGGCCATGCTAAAATTGCCACTTAAGTGTCCGAAGATGTGTAGGGTAGGTGGGGTTACGGGGATAGGGTGGGGGAATGGGCCTAGGTAGGTTGCTCTTTCAGTGGGTCAGTGCAGACTTGATGGGCTGAATGGCCTCCTTCTACACTGTAGGAATTCTATAGTTCTGTCTGTCCACATGGACTGCAGAGGTTCAAGAAGGCGATTCACAACCATCTTCTTGAGCGCTGTTAGGGATGGGAAATAAATGCTGGCCCAGCCAGTGACACACATGACCCGTGAACAAATAAATACATCCAAACTCCCTGGTTTCCCCCTCCCAGTCACCAGGGGTCAGTGTCCATTCTTTGCCACAGAATTGGCATCGACAGTGCCAGCCCCTGAGTAGCTGTTGTCACTAAGTTTCACCAATTTTGCCCCAAGATTAGTATTACATACACATGGATATATGAATTAGGAGAAGTAGGCCATTCGAGCCTGTTCCACCATTTGATAAGATCATGGCTGTTCAGAATTTGGCCTCTACTTTCCTCTCTGTGTCGTAAAATATTAATCGGAGATCGGGAATGCAGTCTCACGATGGTCTTTCGTGACCCATTTGCTGCCCGTATCTCCCACCGGTGGGAGGGAGGGCAGCGCTGAAATGATTGACAGAGGGAGGAAGCTGTGATTCAGGACTGTTGAACAGTCGGAGAGGGTTGGTTTTACGGCAGAATCAGGCGGCTTGCCGACCACTGATTCCAGGTTGCAGATGGTAGGTTTGGGTTCACAGCTGTAACCTGGTCTCTGTTCAGTGAGGCCTGTCCTCTATAACACACTGAGGTCAGCCTGCCTGTACCTGTAGCCACTGTGGGACACTCATAAGCAGCGTTTGATAATGCAAATCACTGCTGATGTCTGATCATTCTCAACCTTTTGCAAAATGCCCATTTTTCACTAGACACACTTTAATTCCTGAGGGGATATTTGCTTATTCTGCAGTGAGTGTTACCTACCCGATTTGGATTGTAAATCAGCCACTCAACAACAGGCTCAATCTTTGGACTGCACTGAGTTATGAATCGCAGCGTGGTATCCAGTTCCTCCATTGCTGCTCCCTATCAGTTTAATCTCCGGTGTACCCCTCCCCCACCTTGAGACCTTTGTATTTCTCCAATTCTGACCGCTTGCACATCCCCCATTTCCATCATCCTTTCATTGGTGGCTGTGTCTTCTGCTATCTGGAGCCTGGGCTCTGGAATTCCCTCTCTCCCCCTTTCACATGTTGTTTGACCAGTTACCGATCCTAATATCTCCTGGTGTTCCTCGGTGGCAGAAATTGTCTGATCAGCCTCTCTGAAGTGCCTTGTTACGTTTTGCTAGTTAAAGGTGCTAAGTAAAGGCAACTAGTTTTCCATGGGCTGGGAGGAGGAGGGAGCCCGGGATTCCTGATTGCCATCCATTGCTGGAAAGTGCTACTTATCGGAGAGCAATCTAGGCCAAGATTTCAGTGAAGAGGCGATGCAACATGAGAGCTGATGTCCTTCCGGTGAGGCTCCATCTCTGCCAGTTTCGGCTAAATAGCCCACCTTGTGGGGGTAGTACTGGCGTCCTGGGTAATGATCCTTCTTCAACTACCCATTGCAGTTGTAAGGACCTGGTAATGTGTAAAATAAGCTTTGACGTTACCTGCTAATGCATTATGCGTTGAAGTAACTCCTTGTGTGTGACGTTTTTATGTGAAGGTATATGTAAGTGTCTCTTCCCGCCGCCGCCCCCCACCCCCCCGGAAGATAAATATGAGAAATTCCTGAAAATTTGGACTTAAATCTTTCCAAGAGGAGGTAACACTGGGACACTCAAAGGACAAGTTTAGCTAACATTTCCCCAACCGCTCTTGAGACACTCCTGCCAGTTGAGATTACAGATTCATGGCCACTGACCTTCCTCATTACCTAATCTCCTGTGCCCAGTTTTTGTGACAGTGCCCAGGTGCTGAATGTCACCAAGACCTTGGACTGGGGAAGCTTAACCTTTTATCCAGCGACCCATTCAGGAAACTGCACACTGGCTCTCAACTCCCCACACACACGTACAATGTTACCATGCATTGAGGAGTGTATATGGCCTCTTCAATCTGTGTGGCTCCTTGTGCTGAAACTGAACCCCTCGCATCGTCGAACTTCAATAAACACCGAGTACTCCACGATTCAGACTCTGCCACGTTAATTCATCAGATCATGAACCAGGAGTCGCAGGTTGGAGAGGAGATCCAGATTGACTGAGGTTTATCGTTGGTGTGCATTGTGATCAAACTGCCTAGAGTTTGGTTCATCAACATCCGTCATCCTGCAGTATTGACAGGGGTTGCTCTGAGTTCTCCTGATGGTTTTGCAGCATGTGTGATTGAGGCAGGGACGAGTTGAGGTTGTTTGGAAGTGGAAGAGGCTCTCTAGCCTGAGTGGGCAGGTGGTAGAGCCAGGCTGGTGTTGGGCGGGAGCGAATTGTGTGGTCTGGCTGGGAGTAAATGTCACTCCTGTCTCCCCATTCCCCTGATCATTTGGTGCTTTTATGTTTGGAGTAGATATTTATGGGAATTGTTAGTTCACTGGTAGCTCTGTCACCTCGAAAGCCAAATGTGTAATCCAGGCTGACAGTACATTGCAGTACTGAAGGAGTGTTATACCGTTGAGTGTTATACCTCAACACCTTGCAGGGGCTCTGAGGGGCTCTGGGAAGCACTCATCCCCGCTGTCTCTTTCTTGCCCACCTCTCCCAGTGGCGCCCCGGGAAAGGTGGGGGAGGGCCCAGAGGAGCACTTTCCGCCTCACATGGAGATGAACACAGATGTTTTGTTCACTTCACAGGGAAGAACTTAGAATCAAAAGGGCACACTGGGACACCCAAAGGATGAGTTTAGCTAACCTTTTCGCCATCTGTTCTTAAGACACTCCTCGTCAAGATTCATGACCTTCCTCATTACCTAACCTTCCGTGCCCAGCTTCGGCCCATTGAGTCTGCGCAGGCCAACAAGCACCTATCTATTCTAATGTCATTTTCCAGTACTTGGTCTGTAGCCTTGCCTGCAATGGCATTTCGAGTGCTCATATAAATACTACTTAAATGTTGTGAGGGTTCCTGCCTCTACCACCCTTTCAGGCAGTACGTTCCAGATTCCCACCACCTGGGTGAAAAGGCTTTTCCTCAAATCCCCTCTAAATCTCCAGCTCCTTACCTTAAATCTGTCCCCCTGCTTTTGACACCTCAATCAGGTCTCCCCTCGGACTTCTCTGCTCTATGGAGAACAACCACAGCCTCTCTTCATAGGTGAAACACTCCAGCCCAGGCAACACCCTGGTGAATCTCCTTTGCCCCCTCTCTAGTGCAATCCCATCAACCTGTAGTGTGGTGACCAGCTTGTGTAATAAAAGCATCAAAAGTTCTTTTCTGGGACTTCTGGTGGAGGCTACGGAGTGAGTGGTGTCACATTTGGTGGCTCCTGCTTAAGGTGGATTTGTTGGTCCTGGCCATCCAAATAGTGTGGTATTTGAGGGCAAAAGGTGTACGAGTGGCATAGGAAGGTAATACTTCTCTGGTGTATGGATCAGCGGACGAGAAATGCCGTGAGAAAGAGAGAGCAGTTGGAGCAAGAAAGTTTTCAGGGTGCAACACAGGTGAAGATGGTGGAGCACAAGGGGGCAGCGCTGCCCACCCAGTGGTCAACGGAGCAGCTGGTGGAGGTTTTAAATAACAAATTCCAACAGCAGAGGAAAGGGGCCTTGGAGGATTTGGCCAAAGTGGTGAAGCCGCTTAGGGCGGCGATAGAGCGAGCAGAGGCAGGAGGCTCAGGGCCTGGCGATCCAGATTGTGGAAGGGTCGGTGGGGGAGCAAGAGGATTGGCTGAGCTCGCTGGAGAGGGGATGGTATTGAGCAGCCAGAAGAGCCTGAGCAAGAAATTGGAGGGCCTCAAGAAACACACCAGGAGGCGGAATTCGGGGATTGTCAGGATGCTTGAAAGCATCGAGGGAGCTGAGGCCACCAAGTATGTGGCAAGCATGCTAGAGAAGTTGATGGCGGACGGGGCCTTTGACCACCCCTTTGAGGTGATCAGGCGCTGAGGAGGAGGCCGCAGGTGGGGGAACCGCCGAAGGCGATGGTGGTGAGGCTGCAATGGTTCCTGGATAAAGAGAAGATCCTGAGGTGTGCAAGGCAGACCAAGAAATGCAGCTGGCAGGGGAGTGAGCTGTGGATTTACCAGGACCTGGGTGCAGACCTGGCTAAATGGATGGCCATGTACAAGCGGATAAAGGCGCCCTCTTGAAGGGGGTGAAGTTTGAGATTTTGCACCCTGCCTGCTTGTGTGTAACGCATCAAAAGCAGGAATTTTATTTGAACTCACCAGAGGGGTGATGAACAAGGGACCATGGACTGGGAGAAGTGTGAGGACATTTAACTTTGGAGAAGTAAATTGGGCACATTGGGGTGGGTGTCAGCAGGGGAACGGGGATGTTGTGCCTTTTTATTTTTGTTGGTGGTTGCGAGGATTCTGGGAAGGGGTGGACTGGAAGGATGAGGCGAGTGCCACCATGCTAGCTGGGTGGGTGAGTTAACAGGAGTGAAGTTGGGGGTTGCCAGGGAGAAGGTCTGGTGGGGGGGGGGGGGGGGGGTGCTTTGGAGTTGGTTTTTTGGTTGGTGGTAGTGGGGAGGGTTGCTGACATGGGTGTGGTGCAGTTCGGAAGGGAGAGATCGCAGCAGACATCGATAGGGGCGGGCTTGGAGAGGTGCAGGAGGGCGGGGCTGGCTTAAAAAGGTGCGGGCTGGGACATGGGTAGAGGCCTTCCAGAGGGTGAATGTGTGCGAGGTGAACGTGCCCTCGTCATGTGCGATGTTAAGCCTCATCCAGTTTCAAGTGATGTATAGGGCCCACATGATGGTGGCGACGATGAGCAGGTTTTTTGTGGGGGTGGAAGACAGGTGTGGGAGGACCCGCAAATCACATCCACATATTCTGGGTGTGTCCAAGACCGAAGGGGTTCTGGCAGGGGGTTCTCAGATGTTATGTCCAAGGTGCTGGGTGTGGGGGTGGCCCCGAGTCTGGAGGTGGCGTTATTTGGTGTGTCAGAAGATCGGGGAATCCAGATGGGGAAAGAGGCCGATGTATTGGCCTTTGCCTCACTGATAGCCCGGAGACGGATTTTGTTGTGTTGTGTTGGAGGGACTTGGAGCAGCTAAAGGCGGGGGTGTGGGGAGCGACCTTGGCAACATTCATGCAATTGGAGAAAGTCAATTTTGCTTTGCGGGGGTCGGTAGTGGGGTTCACCCGGAGGTGGAAGCCGTTATTGTTTACTTCGCGGAGGATTGAGGAGTCAGCGGGGGGAGGGGATGTGGTGGTGTATTGGTACGGGGGAGGTTGGGGATTTGTGATTTGTTTGTTCAGGTTGATGTTATGGTCTTCTGATATTTTGTGTATCTATGTAAAAAGCCTTGAACAAAGCCTTTAAAAAAGTTATTTTCTGGAGGAAGTAAAGTTGAGTTTATTCAGCACTCACTTTTTCTTAACAATCACATTTAACAATTATCTTTGAAAGCTAATTAAAAACTTCCCACAGGGAACTGATTGACTTGGACATTCCAATGATTAGCAAGCTCGAAATTACAAAAAGCCACATTCCAAAACGGGATTTTTACCTCAACATAGCAACAGCAACAGACTTGGTGAACTGAGCTGAGGGGAACTTCCTGTGAGCACAGGACCCCAGGCTGGGCCTAGGAACTCCCCGTGTACACACTGCCCCAGGTGGGTCAATGGGGACTCCATGTAGACATAGGGTCTCAGACTAGGCCGAGGTGGCTTCCAGTGTACACAGGGCTCCAGACTGGTCTGAAGTGGAATTCCTGCGTACACACGGCCCTGTTCCAGACCGTGCTGAGGGGACCCTCCCTATCGAAGGGTTTTCACTGCATATGAGGAAGGGTCTGATTCCCAGGGCAATGATACAACCTAACATGAAAGCGTGATGTGAGATGTTCTGAATCGCCCTCTGGGGGAGATTTATCTTTTTATAATGGTCATTGTGCTGGGTCCAATATTTTGTTTCTGGTTGCTGCTCCATACCCTGATTAGCCAGTGATGGTGAGTGGCCCTGACAGAGAATATCCAGGGTGTGGGACTGGCTCTTGAAACATGGGTTTCAGACAGTCCCAGGAACACTGACTTTAATAGGAATAAGAAAATGCAGGGTGCCCTTATTGAGCACTCCCGGCAGTTTGAGCTCTTTTCTCCTCTTGTTCTCTGATTATTGACAGCAACCCTTCTCTCACTCAAGTTGGTATCCTGATCGAATCTCTCTTACGAGGCAAGGTGTTTTGTTTCACTTGGCTCAGCTTGGTGCGGTTTGCTTTGACAATAAACGGGTAGCACAGTGGTTATCACTGTTGCTTCACAACGCCCCAGGTTCGATTCCCGGCTTGGGTCACTGTCTGTGCAGAGTCTGCATGTTCTCCTCATGTCTGCGTGGGTTTCCTCCGGGTGCTCTGGTTTTCTCCCACAAGTCCTGAGATATGTGCTTGTTCGGTGAATTGGACATTTTCAATTCTCCCTCAGTGTACTGTAAATTCTATGTGTACAGTACCTTCTGCACTGTAAATTCTATGATTCTATGTACCTGAACAGGTGCTGGACTGTGGTGACTAGGGGCTTTTCACAGTAACTTCATTGCAGTGTTAATGTAAACTTACTTGTGACAATAATAAAGATTATTATTATTAAAATCCCAATTATATGTGAAAGATGGATAGAAAATTAACAATTAGATGAGAATAAGGCAACAAGATAGCAAAGCAACGAGCTGCAACGGCAAGACTGTGTTCCTATCAGTACGCAGCATTGGCGAGGAAGGACCGAATCATATTCAAGGCTCGTGCTGGTGCCCACTCTGGTACCAAGTGTCCAGCTCCCTGAGGAAGAGAGAGAATGAAGAGTTAGGATCATCACCACCCTGATAATTCTAATCCATACACCAATTCCACTTCCCTTCCTGAACTAGAAACAGTCCATAATAACCAGTGTTCAGGGAAGTTCGTTGCTAGGCATTTCATCAGTGATGTCATAAAGCAGCTCCATGACACTTTGCCTGAATATTGTGACATCACAGATGGAACTTGGCAACAGTGAATTTTATTGACAACAATGTTGCTGTGCCAACCAGCTAACCAATATTCAAACACGCACATCCGATCACAAATGTTACTGTTCTGGGTAGATTTGCAATTTCCAAAGAGTTGAGCCATTTCTCCTTGATGGGAGACATGAGTTGCTACCTCCTAATCGATACTGTCCTTTTTACTGAGTATTCCAGGTGAGGATTGGAGTATGGGACAGGAACAAAGAACAATAACCAGTGACGGGATGATGCTGACCCTCTAGGTTTTGGGAGTATCAAACTACAGGAAATGGGGATGCCTGTATATCAAGGCAAGCGTCTACCACCGACATCTCAGGCAGCTCGGGGTGGACAATAAATGTCCGCCTTGTCAGCAAAGCTTCAGAGAGAATTAAAATAGACTGGAGGGTGGAGTGTTACAGAGTCAGTGCAAGACGAAAGAGGGGTGAGTATGATGGGGCTGAGTTTCTTGGGAGGGTATAACAGCGGTCAGTGAGAGATGGCATGTGTGGTAGCACTGATTGGAAATGTTAGCAATTTGGTGCAGAGGAGGGAGGAACTGCTGTTTTTTTGTTTCTGAGACTTGTATTGGTCCCTTTAAACTTGAGTTTACAAGTGTTTAAAATGCTCCCCTGGTTTTCAAGGTTAGTACAAGATAATGGGCCCGATCTTCCAAACAGAGCTAATGTTGATTGCAGGGATCATTGCATGCTTCTGTCTTTGCATCCTCTCAGCTAGGACCTCCAATTGCAGTTAGAACAACAAAGCTTTGACGCAGCCATCCAGGAGAAAACTGGTGGAGACCTCATTTTAGGAAGGTTTATAAAGTCTCAAATGTATGGGTGGGTGAATGGAAAAGTGGATAAATGTATGGACGAGTGAGTGGATGGCGAGATGGGAGAGGATAGATGGACTTCTGGGCTCTCAGCCAAGCCAAAATTGACCAGGAATCCATTGGAGTACTGAAACTCCTCGGCCACAGAGAAAACATTCCTTGACTGCTGCCAGCTAGGTCAGGAGTGCAGGTTGTGGGCTCATGATCCAAACTAGCCCACCCTGTTAAAAAGGCATTAGTGAAAATTGGGAATTCTGGAATCGGACCTCAGACTCCATTTTTAATGATCACGAGACTTGATGAAAATCCATTCGGGAGTCATTGAGTTGGAGCGTGAGCACTCTGACATATAAGGGACGGGGGCACAGTATTTGGACATTATGCTCCAGAGTACAGTCACACCTGGCAGAGAAGTATAGATTCAGAATGGGGCCCATGTGACTGATGGTGTAGAATGAACAAAACCAGGTGAGAAAGAGAATGAGGAAGCCCAGAAACGAATCCTATCCAACAGGTACAATGCACTTGCTTCCTGTGAGGATATGGATAAAGACAGCTGGAAGCACTGCTGGAATGTTGCCCACATTTCTCCTGCCAGGAGCTATGGTCATCTTAGAAACTGATCATAGTGACATTGGACTTGCTGATATATCACTTTGTGTCAGGATTTGTAGTGGAGGAAAACGTCAGCAAGATATACATTCCAAGGAAACTTAATATTGAATCGTTGTTTCAAAATTTGTACATGGGTAGCACCAAAACATTGACCCAATAAAATTAAATAAACAATAGAACAGTAATGAAGGACATATTAGCACTGATGAGTGACAAATCCACAGTGACAGAAGGTTTTCACCACAGGGTTTAAGCTAAGTAGGTGTGAATCTTGTAGATTCCCGAGTTACAATCTTCCAAAGTTCACTCGATTTGGAAACCATTCCTCTAGATTGGAAAATAGTGAATGTCACTCTACTATTTTACAAAGATTAGGGGAAACCAGGGGTTTCTAAGCTTGCCAACCTAACATTAATGGTTGGCAAATTGCTCGAATCTGTAATTAAGGATAGAGTAACTGAACATTCAAAATTTTCAGATGATCAGAGAGTGTCAGCATGGATTTGTAAAGTCATGCAGGACAAATCTAATTGCATTTTTTGAAGATGCTATTAAAGTAGTAGACAGGGGAATGTCTGTGGATGTTATTTATATGGACTTTCAGGAGGCACTTGATAGCATTCCTAATAATAGACTGTTAGCTAAAGTTGCAGGTAAATTATTGTCCTGATTAGGAAATCAGCTGAACAGAAGAAGACGGAGTTTAAATAATGCACAGGCACACACAAGCAATATACAGCAGATGTTGGAAATCTGAAATAAAAACAGGTAATGCTAGAAATAGAAGGTCTGGCAGCATTTGTGAAATATGTGTGAATGGCCAAAGACCTTTATTTAGCTACAGTTACTCAAAGTGACACAATGTGACTAGTTGTGTCCGGCTAAGTTCTGTATTGGAGCCTCAACTGTTCACTGTATTTATTCATGGCTTAGATAATGTGATAGACAGTCACATATCCAAATTTGCTGTCAAAGATAGGCAGCATTGTAAGCAATGTAGAATTAAGCATAACATCATAAAGAGATATTGATAGATTAAGTGAATGGGAAAATTGTGGCGAATGGATTTCAAGTTAGGCAAATAATAAAAACTGATGGAAGAATTTCAACAAAATTTGTACACTGGTAGATTATAGCTCAAAGAAGAACTAATAGTTTTTGGCAAAGGGACAAAACTGGATCTGGATTCTGGAATTTTTCAAAGGTTGTCTCAGCTGCTGTGGTGCAATTTGAACCTGCTTTCAAAATATGAGCAGAGCTTTCTGAGCAGGTTGTTGGATATAGATTGCCATAAGTGCAATAGAAAAAAAATCTTTTGCAAGTTTTTATTTTATGGAGCCTCAACCAGGCAGGAAGAAGCCCCTGGAAGAGCTGTGTCATTGTAATAATCTTATGTTAACAAAACATTTGGGGGAATATGCCCCACTGGGTGTCCTTTTCAGTTTTAAAATTGAAATTGATAGATTCCTGTTCACAAAAAAGTAAGAGGAGATGTGAGACACGTCGGGTATGTGGAGGCGGGGGCCACAGATCAACCATGATCTCATTGAACGGCAAAACAGGTTTGTGGGTGCATAAATTGAGTATCACGAGGGTCAACATCAGAGGGGAGGTGAATGGGGTCTCCTACGGGTTCATTCTGCTTTGTGTTTGGGACAATATTTCTACCTGAAGCAAGTTCACCAGGACAGGTTACCTGGTCTTGATCATACTTCTGGTTGTGGAAACTTGCTGGGCACAACCTTGCTGCTATTACAACAATAACTGAACTTCAAAAATAAATAATTGATTTTAGTATTTTGGGACAGACTAAAGTCAAGAAAGGTGTGTATATAAATGCAAGTTTTTCTTTCTATCTCAGATTAACTGTATCAATCACTCTGCTTCATTCAGTGATGTGGAATCAGAATGTGTCTGGTCTCAAGTTACACTTTTATTTCTAGGTGCAGATTCCACTCTTACGCACATGATTCTAGATTAGATCGAAAGGAAAAGCAATGTAAAGTAAGGCGAGTTACCTTGACAGTCAGGAAGGTGAGGTTCCCATACCGTTCGTGGAATCCTGCGATCTGATTTCTGTAAATCCATGGTTGGTAGTCCATGGTTTTCTGGTAGTGAAACAACCAGTGAGTTAATAATTCATTGGGAATGACACACCTCTTACTGAAGCTCAAAGGCCTCCACACAAGTTGGAGATTATATCATGACCTGTAAAAGACCTTGCTCACAGACACACTGCTGGGCAGATTCTGAAATTAGTGAGAGGGACAGTTCAGAGATTGTGGGCAGTATTTTCTGCCCACCCCTTGGCATGTTTTGCTGTGGTGGAGGTGGCCCGCTGGTGGCAGGATCACCATGTCCCACCGCTGTCAACGGGATTTCACATTGTTGGGGTTGCCCTCCACCAGGGAATCTGCAGTGGGGGATCACCATTGGTGGGACTGTATGATCTGCCAGTGGGAATAGCTGAAAATCCTGCCCAGTGTCAGGGTGATTCTGTTGACATAGACCTTTCATGTAGATGGGACACTGGGAGTGCTGAGCTCATGTCAGCATCTGGGATCACAGCACAGTCCCATCTGCAAGGTGCGAACTGCTTAACTCTTTAATTAGCAAGACTGTTTACCCCACTCTCCGCACCATTCCTCCTGACGTTGCTGATCCTTGTTTAGATTCACTTGTACAGGTCTAACACCATTCCCAAGGCTACCAGCCTTTTGGTGAGCATGTTGACACCGTCCAGGACACTAAAACCCCTCCACTCCCTCCACCATAGGCACACAATAGTAGCAGTGTGTACCATCTACAAGATCCACTGCAATAATGTACCTTGGTCCTTCAACAGCATCTTCCAATCCCACGACCACTACCACCTAGAAGGACAAGGGCAGCAGATACATCGGAACACCACCGCCTGCAAGTTCTCCTACGATTCCCTCCCTCACCATCCTGACTTGAAAATCTATCGCCGTTCTTTCACTCTCCCTGGGTCAAAATCCTGAACCCCCCGCAACAGCACTGTGGGTGTATCTACACCACGTGTACTACAACAGTTCAAGCAGGCAGCTCACCACCACCTTCACAAAGGCAATTAGGGATGAGCAATAAATGCTGGCCTAGCATGACACCCACATCCTGTAAATGAATAAAAACTGAAACCTCAGCAGACTCTTCATTGTTGATCCAGGTCTTACCCCACCCCCATCTACAAACTTTCCACAGGGGTCAGTGATTAGTCACAGCGAAACTCCCACTTATTAACTCCCTTCCATAACTACAAACATCTCCACTGCCCCACACCCAGAGCTGGATCAGCTGCCTAACTGAGCACAGAATGTGATGATAACAGTATTTAAACCTGAAAAGTTTACAGTCACGGAGTTTTATAAATCAATTCAGTACATCTAAGCTTGAGTCTGAGTATCAAATACATACCTTCTGATTCAGCGACTGCACAAACCAGTTTTCACCAAGGAAGTTACAGACCATGTCAGTGTCTCCGTTGTAGACCAATGCACGGAGACCCTTGCTGAGCAGTTGCAGATAGAAGTCTTGCATGTTGTCATAGATTTGTTGGTAGTTGGCACTAACCACTGAACTGCAGGGGAGGAGAATGTTTAGCTCAGGTTAGAATAAATACAATAAATAACTCTAAATTAATCCAAGATTCTGTTCATGAGTTTAGAAGGACACTGAGTAATCTAATGGTGGCATGGTCTAATCGAGGTGTTTAAAGTTGTAAAGGAGTCCTCAATAGATTTGATTTTCGTTAGTCAAGCGGATTAAGTGTCAAAGAACCAAGGCAGCTAAATGGAATTGAAATCATTCTTGATCTTATTGAACGGCAGACAGACTTGAGGGGCTGAATGGCCTCTTGTTAATGCTCGTATTGAACACACCCACTTGTAAATTCAGGTAATTGGAGCATTCCAGTTGTTGATACTTAACTTTATTTTCTCTCTTACAAAACAAGTTTAAAATGTTTTTCCCCTGGCATTTGTGTGTATATAGGGGCTGTTTAGCACTGGGCTAAATCGCTGGCTTTGAAAGCAGACCAAGGCAGGCCAGCAGCACGGTTCAATTCTCATACCAGCCTCCCCGATCAGGCGCCGGAATGTGGCGACTAGGGGCTTTACTCAGTAATTTCATTTGAAGCCTACTTGTGACAATAAACGATTTTCATTTCATTTTCATTTCATTTCATATATCAAACACAACCACAACCAAAAATAGAGCAAACAGGAATTCACATAGCAAATAAATATCTAACACTAAACCGTCCAGTCTCCATGCAGCTACCCTCCACCTCCCTTACCTCCTTTTTTAACCCCCCACCCCCCGGTCCCTCCATTCTAGCGCAAGTTCCGTCTTGTGGGCTACCAGGAAACCAAAGGCCAGCACATCAACCTCTCTCGCTCCCTGGACTCTCGGGTCTTCTGACACTCCAAAGATTGCCACTTCAAGACTCGGGACTACCTTCACCCCCAACACCTCAGACATAACGTCAGCAACCCCCCCCCCCCCCCGCCACACACATTCCCTCTAGCTTCGGAGAGCCTCACATGTGGACATGGTTCCCGGGCCCACCCGCACACCGCCCACACATATCCTCCAACCCCTCAGAAAACTTACTCATCCTGGCCACTGTCATCTGTGCCCTGTGGACTACCTTGAATTGAATAAGATTAAGCCGTGCACACCAAGAGGATGCATTCACTCTCCTCAAAGCCTCCCCCGCAGCCCAGCTTCCAACTCCCTCCCCAGCTCTTCCTCCCACTTGCCCTTGACTTCTCCTATCGGGGCGCCCCTCCCAGTCCATTAGTTCTTTGTAGATCTCTGACACTCTGCCCTCACCCACTGCTGTTTTCGACACCACCTTGTCGGGAGAGAACGGAACCTGCATCCACACACAGTCCCTCACCTTCAAGTACTGGAACCCATTCCTGCTGGGCAACTCATAATCCTCTACCAGCCCCTCCAAGCTCGAAAAGCTGTCCCCAGTGAATAGGTCCCCAAACCGCTCAATCCCTCCTGCCGCCACCCCCGGAACCCATCGTCTAGCCCACCCGGAGCAAATCTATGATTCCCGCAGATCGGTGCTGTCGCCACTGTCCCCACACCCTCAGGGCCGCCACCACCACTGGACTTGTGGAGTACCTGGCTGGCGAGAATGGCAGAGGCGCTGTCAACAGTGCCTCTAAGCTCAGGTGCTTATGTCATGTGAGAGTACCTTTAAGAAATGGGTGTTTAAGAAATGTGCCTTTAAGAAATGGAACTGCTCATGTTACTGAAGTGATGTCAGAGTGTAGGGGGAGCTGAGCTATACTTCTGCTTTTTGAGTTTCAATTTGAGAGGGCAGCTTGGGTGTGTCTGCGTGTTTCCAGTGAGCTGCATGAAGAAAACAAAGGGGCTGAAGTAACCAAAAGCAACAGCACGTTTGAATCCTTTCTCACTATTTATATATATATATATACATATATATATATTGAATGTAACCTAATATGCTCTTGTTTGAAGGTTGGTTAAGTCTTTTGGCTGTTAAAAGGACAGTTGAAACGATTACTTCGTCTTGGGGGTTATCTTTGAATTAATGGGTGTTAAGATATTCAATGGTTGTTTTAAAAAGGTTAACTTGAGTTGATAGAATAAACATTGTTTTGTCTTAAAAAACATTTGTCCATTTCTGCTGTATCACACCTGTAGAGTGCGCCGTGTGCTCCCCACACCACAATCTATTAAAAGTTGTGGGTCAGTTGAACTCCATGCTAAACTTTGGGGTTCTCTAAACTCTGACCCATAACACTTATAAGTGGCTGCCTCCATCCGCTCCTATACTGACCCACTTTCTTACCATGGCTATATGTGCTGCCCAGCAATAGTTCATCAAATTTGGCAGGGTTGGCCACACCCCCCTCGTCCCCGCTCTAGCAGCACCATCTTCACCTGTGGGGCTTTACTCGCCCACACAAACCCCGAGATCAGTGCATTAACCTTCCTAAAAAAAGCTTTTGGAATAAAAATTGGGTGGTTCTGGAACAGAAATAAAAAATCTTGTGACAAACCGTCAACTTCACAAACTCCACCCGCCCCACCAATGACAGTGAGAGCACGTCCCATCTCTTAAAATCCCCCTCCATTTGCTCCACCAGGCGTGCCAAATTCAATTTTTGTAGCTTCTCCCATCCCTGTGCCACCAGATACTTGAAACTTGCTCCCATTACCTTGAACGGCAGCTCACCCAGCCTCCTCTCCTGGACCGGGAACATCTCACTCTTCCCCATGTTTAATTTATACCCAGAGAACCAGCCAAATTCCTCCAATACGCCCATGATCTCCCAATACCTTCCAGTGGGTTCGATTTATAAAGCAATAAATCATCCATGTACAGCGAAATCCTATGCTCCACCCTCCCGCACTATCCCCTGCCAACTCCTTGATGCTCTAAGCACCATTGCTGATGGTTCAATCGCCAAGACAAAAAGCAGCGGGGAGAGTGGGCATCCCTGCCTGATCCCACGATGCAACCTAAAATACTCCGAACTCACCCAGTTTGTCTGTACACTCGTTGCTGGTGCCCAGTACAACAACCGGACCCAATCCACAAAACCCTGCCCGAACCCAAACCGCCCCAGCACCTCCCACATGTAGTCCCACTCTACCAGGTCAAAGGCCTTCCACTTACAAATAAGTTTAATGTATTTTAACCAGCGAGATCACCAAGGCTTGTTAAGAAGACGTGTTACATAGAATATTAATTTATAGTGTCATCAGGTGGACAGCTATTACTTTATAATGTTATTGACTGGTCATACATACATGCTGGGCTTTTTGCTAGGAACACGTTTGCTGAGCAAAGGACAATGGCTACAGCAGCTACTGTGTTGTATTTGTGAAGGGCACAAGCTGATTTATTGAGAGAGTGGCTGAAACTAGAGAGGTCATGTGGTGTGGTTCTTGGGTGCAAAATATACTGGATTTGAACTAACAGAGAGAGACAGCTACAGGGGCAACAACCTTATCTCCCCGTCTCCTCTGGAACCACTCTCATCAAAGCTGAGGTTTCTGTGATTTGAAAACCCACCAGAAGACCTCATTGCTGCAAACTGAGGGGTCTTAGAAGCAGATCCCGAATCAACACCACTGTTCCCAAGAGAAAAGAGAATCAATAAATCAAAACTTTTTCAATCAAAAACCCAAATACCAGCAGCTCCTGTGAAAAGTGACCCTTCAGCTACAAATAACACCCAGACAATCAATGAGCGTTTCTTTCTCCCTTTACTTTTTAAACTTGACAGAGGTTTTAGATCTGATACTCTACAGAGTGTTAGTTCTCTTTAGCATGCTTGCAGGGGTCATTGTGTATGTGTGTGTTATTCTTGTATTAGTGGGTAGTTGGCCAAATTTGTACATTTTAAACCTTTTCTTAACATTTTCTGCAAATTAACTAATTTCTGGCAGAATCTACCCCCGTAGATTCTCTATCCTTTTTATAATAGGAGGCCTGAAACTATATAATGCCCATCCAGTGATTTGTATAAATTGATCATTAAGTCTTCACAATTATTTATAAAATCCAAATTCTGTTGCCCTTATTTTGATTGCTTTATCTATCTATATATGAACTTTCAGCAAACTATGTATTTGAACTCTTGGGGGTCTTTTCATCCACACCTTCAATGTCTTTTGATTTAACGCACACTCCCTCACCTTAAGTTTTCCTCTTTAAATAATTCCCTTTCACTTATCCACATGATGTGGAATTTCCAGCTGACAACCATCCTCTAACATTTCATGTCTTTTCTCGTCGGCGGCCATTTTCTAAACCTCTTGTCTTTGGGGGACATCAGCAATCTTCAGGGTTATGGGGTGAATTTTAACTCTTACCCACAGGAGGTAATTGGTCAGCAGCCCAATTTATACCTCCCTGACTTTCATTCCCACTGACCCCATTTGTAGGGGTTGCAAATTGGCCATTTGATCCACAAGCAGGAACATTCACCCACTATTGAGGTTAGCCGAACTAGACAAGATGCCCAGTTTATCCCCCCCCCCGGAAAATGGGATTAGAATAGAGAGGTGCTTGATGGCCATCGCACACAGGATGGGCCAAAGGGCCTCTTTCTGTGCTGCAAGACTCAATGATTGTGACACTTCAGTGGTAATGAGGGAGTGCTACCCTACTGGATGTGCCGCCAGTCGACGGTGTGTCTTGCTGATACTGCCAGAATGTCCTCTTACCTACAGAGTTCCCAGGTCTGGACAAAGTCTGGGATGTGCAGGGCCTTTCTCACATCTGCGCGATTTAGCCAGGTCCGCTGAGCAGTATCATTGAAACATGGGGGAACATTACTACTTAATGTAGCTGGTTTCTGATAATCGAGAAAAGGAAAGTATTAGGAACACACAGATACACCATGTGATGCACACACATGCCAAAGATAACCAGTGCATCACAGAAAGATAGGTGAGATCATTTTAAAAATGCACTGGGCACTCCAGATAATTGGGAAATATTTTACAGTGTGATCAGGAACTATCTATATGGAAGAAGAGTGAACCATTAGGATTTTGTAGAATTGGAAATAAGGCTTGGGCACATCAGAATTGTGCGGAGAGTGAATGAAATGGGGTCTGGTCCACTGGGAGTGAATGGGATGTGGTTGGGCTCATCGGGATTCTATATGATGGAAAGAGGGTTGGTATATAAAATAGAAATAGACAGTTTATACCTCTGGCACTTCAAACTGGTAAAACCGGAAGAGGTTCTTGAGTTCTGTACGGAACTGCAGATTACTTCCTCTTACTCCCCCAGCACAATTCATATACAGCGCGTACATATTGAGCCCGCTATTGTAGAGGATCGTGAAGACTTTGTAGACCTGGAAAAAAAAGAATTTTCACTGACTGTTTTCTCAGGTTATCTGGATACCCATCACTTTGTCAAATTTGTAACAATTGTCACTCTGTCCAACTGGGAACACACATCTGGGCTTATATCTCCATGGAAACTGACAGTCACGTGCTCAAATCGTTGAGGGCAAGTTGATGAAGCCTTTGTAAAACATTATGGGATCCTGAGCTTTATACACAGAGGCAGGAAGTGTGAAATTAAGGAAGTTTGCTAAATGATTTGTCAAACTGTCAACTATTGTATTAGAAGAGATGAAATAGGAAAATATTCTACGGTGCTATTTGAAGCAGATTAGGGGAATCCCCTCCACATTCTGGCCCTCAGAGGAGGGGGCGGCATAATGACAATGTCACCGGACTAGTAATCCAGAGACCCAGGTACTGCACTGGGAACATGGGTCCGTATTCCCACTATGGAAGCTGGTGGCATTTAAATTCAATTAAAAAGAACAGACAGCTGGAATTGAAAGCGAATCTCAGTAATGGGGACCTTGAAGCTTCCGCTTATTGTTGTAAAAATCCAAATGGTTCAATAATGTCCTTCAGGTAAGGAAATCTGACATTCTTACCAGCTCTGCCCTAGATGTGACTCCAGACCCATAACAATTAGTTGACTTTTGTTGACTTTCTGAAATGGCCAAGCAAGCTAAGGGCAGTTCGGGATGGGCAACAAATGGTGGCCTCGTCAGTGATGCCCATATCCCATGAATTTTTTTTAACTATCTGCAATCAGCAACATTAAAAACAGATGATCTGATAGATTACATTGCAAGCTGTGGGATCTTGCTGTGTGAAAATTGGCTGCTTCATTTACAACATTACCTCGACTTCAAAAGTACGTCATTGGTTTTCAAGCAGTTTGGCATGTTCTGAGATTGTGACAAGCACTAGAAATACAAATCTTTCATATATTCACAAGGTGTGGAATCAGAAAGCGAGCTGTGGGCAATAAGTGAATGAGGGGAAAACCTACTGATTCTCGGCAGTTATTGTTGCTGTTGGTGACAAAGTTGCAGGATCCACCGAGGCAGCAGTATGTGTTCAGGTTTTTCCACAATCTTAATCAGGGAAGAAAGAGAAAATTGTAATTTAAGTCACAACATTGGATCGTGCTTCTTGTGTGTTGAGGGCCAGGCACCCTTATCATGAAATATCATGAGATCTTCCCTTCCCTCCTTTCCTTCCCATCCCTTTACCCCAGTCTTTGGGCATCCTTTCATTGATCCTCCATGCACTCACTGAGTTTCTTATCTCAGCTGGTAGGAGCCAACAGTTCAATATTGAAATGATGTCGCCGGACAGGTAATCCATGGACCCAGGCTCATGCTCTGGAGACATGGGTACAAATCCCACCATGGCAACTGATGGAATTGAAATTTCAATAATAAATCTGGAATATAAAGTCAGCCCTCTGTATGACCATAAACAACTCTCATTGATTGTCCATCTGGTTCAGTTTTGCCCTTTAGGGAAGGAAATCTGCCGCCCGAATCCGGTCTGGCCTACATGTGACTCTAACAATGGTTATCTCCTAATCGGGGCCCGTTTAGCTCAGTCGGTTGGACAGCTAGTTTCTGATCCAAAGCAAGGCCAACATCGCGGGTTCAATTCCCATACTGGCTGAGGTTAATTATACCCCTCGTCTGAGGTGTGATCTCAGGTTAAATCACCACCAGTCAGCTCTCCCCCCACTTAAAGGGGAAAACAGCCATTGGTCATCGGGGATTATGGTGACTTTACTGACTTTTTTTTTAGGAAACATTTTATTGAAGCATTTATAATTTTAATATTTTAACACTCTAAACAACCGAGCGGTACGTCACACGCAACAACCTCACAGTAACATACGCAATTTCCCCCTGCCCTACCTCCTGACTACCCATATATTAGATTCACTACCCGTATGCTTCACTGCCATGCCTCCCTTTCCCCCCCTCTTCTGCTGATGGTCATTTTTCCTTAAGGAAGTCGATGAACCGCTGCTACCTCCAAGCGAACCCCTGAATTGAACCCCTTAAGGTGAATATAATCTCTAGTCTGAGAAATCCTGCCATGTCACTAACCCACACTCCTGACTTTGGAGGCACTGAGTCCCTCCATCCCAGCAAAATCTGTCTCCGGGCCACCAAGGAGGCGAAGGCCAAAATGTCCCCCCCCTTGGGCTCTCGGATTTTCCGACACTCCAAATATTGCCATCTCTGGACTCAGAGTAACCCTCCCTCCAGGACCTCTGACGTGGCATCTGAGAATCCCTGCCAAAACCCCCTCAGCTTCGGACACGCCCAAAATATGTGTACGTGATGCGCTGGGCTTCCCCCACACCGCCCACATCTGTCCACCACCTCCTTGAAAAACGTACTCATCCGGGCCACAGTCATATGAGCCCTATGAACCACCTTGAACTGGCTCAGGCTAAGCCTGACACACAATGAGCATGAATTGATTCTCCTCGGGGCGTATTCCTATAGTCTGACACCCCCGCCCCCTCCCCCCAACTCATCCTCCCACTTCTTCTTCACCTCCCCGATTGGGGCCCCTTCCCACTCCATCAATTCCTTATATATTTCTGAGACCCTCCCTTCCTCAATCGCTGTTTTTGACATCATCTTATTTTGTAGTCCCCTTAGGGGGCGAGGAAAGCCTGGAACCTGCCTCCGGACAAAGTCCCGTACCTGCAGGTACCGAAATCCGTTCCTACCCGAAACTCAAACTACTCCTCCAGCTGTTCCAGGCTCAGGAAACCTTCCTCAGTGGAGAGATCCCCAAACCTCTCAATCTCACCGTGCTGCCACCTCCAAATTCCCCCATCCAGCCCCCTGGAGTAAACCGGTGATTGTCACAGATTGGTGACCACACCGATGCCCCCTCCAGTCTCATGTGCTGCCTCCATTGCCCCCACACTCTCAGGCTTGTGGCGTACCGACAGAGGTGCCGTTAACAGAGCCTCCAGACTCGTGCCCTTACAAGATGCTGCCTCTACTCGCTCCCAGACTAACCCCTTCCCCACTACCCACTTCCTAACCATCGATATATTAGCCGCCCAGTAATAATTAATAAAGTTCGGAAGGGTCAAGACCCCCTCCCCGCGCCCCCGTTCCAGAAGGGCCTTCTTCACCCTCGGGGCTTTCCCAGCCCATATAAAACCCAAGATCGCCGCGTTCACCTCCCTGAAAAATGCCTTGGGGATGAAGATTGGGAGACATTGAAACACAAACAGCAATCTCGGGAGGACTGTCATCTTCACAGTCTGTACTCTCCCCGCCAATGACAGGGGGAGCAAGTCCCTCTTGTGGAAGTCCCCTTTCATTTGCTCGATCACCCTGCCCAAATTTAACTTATGGAGCTGGCCCCAGTCCCTAGCCACCTGAATCCCCAGGTACCTAAAACTCCTTCCCACCACTTTAAACAGCATCTCCCTCAGTCTCCTCTCCTGCCCCCTTGCCTGGATGGCGAAGACCTCGCTCTTGCTCATGTTTAATTTGTAACCTGAGAACCGCCCAAATTCCTCCAATATCCCCATAATTCCTGCAATTCCCCCCAACGTTATGTAAAGAAGCAAATCGTCCACATAGAGTGAGATCCTATCATAGAATCATAGAATTTACAGTGCAGAGGGAGGCCATTCGGCCCATCTAGTCTGCACCGGCCTTTACAAAGAGCACCCTACTCAAGCCCACGTCTCCGCCCTATCCCCATAACCCAGTAACCCCCACTTAAGCTTTTTGGACACTAAGAGCAATTTAGCATATCCAATCCACCTAACTCGCACATCTTTGGACTGTGGGAGGAAACCGGAGCACCCGGAGGAAACCCACGCAGACACAGGGAGAACGTGCACAGTCCGCACAGACAGTGACCCAAGCCAGAATCGAACCTGGGACCCTATGCTCCACCCCCCTGTCACTGTCCCCCACAAAATGTTCGATGACCTAAGTGCCATTGCCAAAGGCTCTATGACCAGGGCAAACAGTAGTGGGGAGAGTGGACACCCCTGCCTTATCCCCCTACACAGACTAAAATACTCTGATCGAACCCGGTTGGTCCTTACATTCGCCACCGGTGCCTGATATAGCAACTGGACCCAGTCCACTAATCCCGACCCGAACCTTCCCAGGACATCCCACAGGTACTTCCATTCTACCAGATCAAAGGCTTTTTCTGCACCCATGGCCACAACCACCTTGACCTCGTGACCCTTCCTTCGTGACATAATTCTCACGTTTAGGAGCCGCCTAATATTGGACGTCAGGTGACGTCCCTTCACAAATCCCATCTGGTCCTCCCCTATTACCCCCAGGACACAATCCTCGATGTGCGTGGTCAAGATATTTGCCAGCAATTTTGCATGACCCACAACTCTCCGGATCCTTATCCCGCTTCAAAATAAGGGAAATCGATGCGAGCGATAGCGTTGCGGAGAGCACTCTCAACTCCTTCGACTCATTAAAAGCCTTTACCAGCAGCGGCTCCAGCAACCTGGAAAACATTTTATAGAACTCAACCGGATATCCCGGGGCCTTACCCATCGCCCCCAACAGGTCTATAACCTCCCGAAGTCCAATTGGGGCTCCCAAACCTTCCACCAACTCCTCATCTATCCTCGGGAATTCCAGCGCCCCCAAGAATCGCTTTATACCCTCCTCCCCGGCTGGTGGTTCCAATTTATATAATATACTGTAAAATTCCCGAAACACATTGTTCACCCCCGCCGGATCCACCACCACCTTCCCCCCTTGTGTCCTTTACTTTCCCAATCTCTCTCGCCGCCTCCTGTTTGACTTTACTGACTGAACCACCTGCTGAAATGGCCGAGCAAGTCACTCAGATCAAGGGCAATTGGGGATGGGCAACAAATGCTGGACTTGCCAGTGACATCCGCATCCCATAAAAGAATAAAGAAAGACATTTGTGACATTGCTGTCAATGTGTATATAACTCAATGCTTGCATAGATTGGATTACTATTCTTGCAATATTTAATGCACTGTTGCAGATTCTAAAAATCCCAATAGAAATTAATGAAGTTAATTAATCCACTGTGTTTAAACTGTCCCCTCCCCTACACATACTTCTCAATGAGAGAGATTACAGTCTCTCGGTGTAATGATGGCAGTACATCATCTTATAGCTGAAACAGCGTACCATCAAATTACTCCAAATTACAAAAGTGTTAAATGTTACATTAAAAAAAACATAAATGTACAATTTTTTGAATATGAGAAAATGAATTGAACAAATGAATGTTGACTTCAGTTGGACTGAACCACACCAGTGGTTGAAATAAGCCACCATCTCCTTCTCTGGACTCCCACAATGGCCAATAAATGCCAATGATGCTCATATGCCAAAAATGAATATAGAAACAAAGAGGCCAAGACCGCCCTGTTGGGAGCTGGGAACCTCCTGGTCAATTTACCTCAAGATCACTGACAGGCGCTTGTTCTCTGCCATAGATAGTACCAACAGTGCAGCCTCTGATAAAATAGTGCCTCAGACATGTGGGGCGAAATTCTCCAGTATTGGTGCGATGTCCGCCGACCGGCGCCAAAAACGGCGCAAATCAGTCGGGCATCGCGCCGCCCCAAAGGTGCGGAATCCTCCGCATCTTGGGGGGCCGAGCCCTAACGTTGAGGGGCTAGGCCCGCGCCGGACTGATTTCCGCCCCGCCAGCTGGCGGAAGTGCCCCGCCAGCTGGTGCGGAATTGACATTGCCGGGCGGCGCATGCGCAGGAGTGTTAGCGGCCGCTTACGGCACCCCGCGCATGCGCAGTGGAGGGAGTCTCTTCCGCCTCCGCCATGGTGAAGACCGTGGCGAAGGCGGAAGGAAAAGAGTGCCCACATGGCACAGGCCCGCCCGCGGATCGGTGGGCCCCGATCGCGGGCCAGGGCGCCAGATCGCCCCGCGCCCCCCCCAGGACCCCGGAGCCCGCCCGCGCCGCCTTGTCCCGCCGGTAAGAGAGGTGGTTTAATCCACGCCGGTGGGACAGGCATCCTAGCAGTGGGACTTCGGCCCATCCGGGCCGGAGAATCGCGGGGGGGGGGATGCCCGCCAACCGGCGCGATTCCCGCCCCCGCCGAATATCCGGTGCCGGGGAATTCGGCAACTGGCAGGGGCGGTATTCACGCCAGCCCCCGGCGATTCTCCGACCCGGCGGGGGGTCGGAGAATCTCGACCGTGGTCTGTCAATTCAATTCAAAGGAATATTGAGAATTTATTTAGAAAAATAACATTGGCTAAATTAATCCTATCGCTGCAAGCACCTCCTGGCTACAAAAGCTAACTTCCTGTTGTCAATTTTCACCCTTATGAACTCCTGTGTCCACATTTAGAATGTAAGATGTCTATGTAGACTTTTGGCATTGTAATTACCCCTCCCTACCATTTTGGGAAGATTCAATTACATTGTTAAAAAATTATAAATGTTGTTTCTATTATAAATGTAGACATTGGAATGTATAATGGAAACTAAACAATCTCCTGTGACATTGAACATGATAAGTCAGAAAATATCTCTGGCCTCTCTCTGATGTCTCATGTTGCCTCCTCTTTCTTCCTGCTTCTTTCCTCTTAACTATTCTTTTTGCTTCTGCCTTTCTGTCTTGCCTTTCATTTCCTTCCAATGTGAGATGTTGTAGCGGGGCAAGGAGCCTCTAATCAACTGGAGGTTGTGGAGAAAATGTGTTTCCTTACTCTCGTTCAATTCTGGTCACCACACTACCAGAAGGATGTGGTGTCTTTGGAGAGGGTACAGAAGAGGTTACCAAGATGTTGCCTGATTATGGAGGGCATTAGCTATGTGGAGAGGTTGATTAAACTCCGTTTGTTCTGACTGGAATGATGGTGATTGAGGGGCGACCTAATAGAAGTCTACAAAATTATGAGGGGCATGTGACAGAGTCGGTAGTCAGAGGCTTTTCCTCAGGGTGGAAGTGCCAATTACTAGGGGACATAGGTGTAGGGTGCGAGGTGGAAATTGTAGAGGAGATGTGCGAGGGAAGTTTTTTTTACACAGAGTGGGTGGGCGCCTGGAACTCGCTGGCAAAGAGGTGGTGGAAGCAGGTACGATAGTGACGTTTAAGGGGCGTCTTGACAAATACATGAATCGGATGGGAATAGAGGAATATGGACCCCGGAAGTGTAGAAGGTTTTAGGTTAGACGGGCAGCATCGTCGGCGCAGGCTTGGAGGGCCGAAGGGCCTGTTCCTGTGCTGTACTTTTTTTTGTTCTTTCTTGCTGCATCCGATCATGTACTTACATATTCACACCACCTGCTCCATTCTCATACTCTTCCCAAATCCTGCCCCAGTCAGCCCGTTCCTACTTGCTCCCCAAAGAGCAGCTAGAAAAAGGATAGGCTCCCCTAACCCAGAAGCAGTATCTGATTCCCTTCCTTGTCTCCCTTCTGTGATTTTCAAAGTTCAATCTGTTGTGTTTTCCTTTTCCAAAATGAACTCCAATTAGAATAAGGAAAGGCTCCCTGTCTCTTTGTCACCATTTTGCGCTTTGTACCCTAGGAGTTGGAAAGTCACAAATGTGAGAGAAATAACATTTACCTTTCCTAACAAATCAGCCAAAGTTAACAAAAGAAATAAGAGCAGCAATAGGCTATTCGGCCCCTTGAGACTGCTTTGCAATTAAATAAGACCAAAGCCAATCTGATCAAAGCCTGGCAGATATCCTTTGATTCCCTTGTAGATTAAAAATCTGTCTCACGACTTCCGGTTGCGGCGATGCACTGCTAAGCCGCACGTTTCGGCAGTTCCCGTTCTAACGGACTTTTGGGCTCTTTTTGGGAGCCCCGACGGAAATCTTTTCAGACCAAACCCAGTGTGGGGTGACGAAGGAAGGTGTCCCCCCTTGGGGGTGTATGGAAAGGACCAGTGGCAGTGGCCAGATTGCGAAGGATCCTTTGGAGCAGCGGCAGAGAAGAGAAGGAAGAAGCAAGATGGCGGCGGATGGAGCCCAGACGACATGGGGCCCAGACCAGCAGAAATTCCTCCAACGGTGTGTGGAGGAACTAAAGAAGGAGGTGCTGGCGCTGATGCTATTGGCAATCGATGGACTGAAGGAAACACAAAAGGTCCAGGCGATAGAGCTCCGTGGAGTGAAGGCATAGGCAGCCGAAAATGAGGATGAGATACAGGGCCTGGTGGTAAAAACGGAGACACATGAGGCGCTACATAAGAGGTGTATCGAAAGGTTGGAAGCCCTGGAGAACAGCTCGAGGAGGAAGAACCTACGGATTCTAGGTCTCCCCGAAGGAACAGAGGGAGCTGATGTTGGGGCTTATGTGAGCACGATGCTCCATACGCTAATGGGAGCTGAGGCCCCAACGGGCCCCTTGGAGGTGGAAGGAGCGCACCGGGTCCTTGTGAGACGACCAAAGGCGGGCGAAATACCAAGGGCGATAGTGGTGAGATTTCACCGCTTCATGGACAGAGAGGCTGTTCTGAGCTGGGCCATGAAGGTACGGAGTAGCAGGTGGGAGAATGCGGTGATACGAGTGTATCAGGACTGGAGCGCGGAGGTGGCGAGAAGGAGGGCGAGCTTTAATCGGGCCAAGGCGGTGCTGCACAGGAAGAAAATAAAATTTGGGTTGCTGCAGCCGGCGCGATTGTGGGTCACGCATCAGGGCAAGAACTACTACTACGAAACGGCGGATGAGGCATGGACCTTCATCCAAGAAGAGAAACTGGACTAGAACTGAGAGTTGGACGTTGGGGGGGAAACAACGAGGTTGTGGTACAGAAATGTAAATTGGGAAATGGGAGGTTTATTATATAGTAACGTTGGATGGGGAATTACTCTCCCCTTGATGGGGAGACACGAAGAAATGTGGGCGCCGGTGGAAAAAGGGACAGAGAGGGGGGATGGGGAATGAGGGAGCTGTGCCATAGGGGGCGGGGCCGATAGGAAAGCGCGGGGTTTTTCCGCGCTATGGAGATGATGGCAGGAAGATAGGCGCAGGAAGGAAGAGAGCCCCACACGCATGGGGGTCAAAGAGAAAACGGGGGAAGCTGGGGTCAGCTAGAATTATCCGACTTTCGGAAGCATTATGGGGTGAGTAACCATGCTAGATGGGGATCTAGCGGCGGGGGGGCGGGGGGAGGTGACGACGACTAACTGGGTTGCTGCTGCTGAGTGCAAGGGGGAGCTGGCAAGAGAAGAGTGGTCGGGACGGGAAGACGCCGCCTGGGGAACAGGTGGGTGCGCGGGATCTGGACGGGGGGGCTGGCCCAGAAAAGGGGATGGCTAGTCGGCGGGGGGGGCGAGTGGCCCCCCAATCCGGCTGATCACGTGGAATGTGAGAGGCCTAAATGGGCCGATTAAGAGGGCCCGGGTGTTCGCGCACTTAAAAAGACTGAAGGCAGACGTAGTCATGCTCCAGGAGACGCATCTGAAGGTGGTGGATCAGGTTAGGTTAAGAAAAGGATGGGTGGGACAGGTATTCCACTCAGGGTTGGACGCGAAAAACAGGGGGGCGGCGATACTGGTGGGGAAACGGGTGTCGTTCGAGGCTAAGAATATAGTGGTGGATAACGGGTGAGTGGTAGATTGCAGGGAGAGGCGGTCGTGCTGGTAAATGTATATGCCCCGAACTGGGATGACGCGGGATTTATGAAGCGGATGCTGGGACGTATCCCGGACCTGGAAGCCTGGTAATGGGGGGGGGCATTAATACTGTGCTGGATCCAGGGCTAGACCGGTCTAGATCCAGGACCGGAAGAAGGCCGGCAGCGGCCAAGGTGCTATGGGGATTTATGGAACAAATGGGGGGAGTGGATCCGTGGAGGTTTGCTAGGCCGTTGGCCAAAGAGTTCTCCTTTTTCTCCCATGTCCACAAGGTATATTCCCAAATGGACTTCTTTGTTATGAGTAGGGCACTGATCTCGAAGGTGGCAGGAACGGAGTACTCGGCCATAGCTGTTTCAGACCATGCCCCGCACTAAGTGGATCTGGAACTAGGAGAAGAGAGGGAGCAGCGCCCACTCTGGCGACTGGATGTGGGACTATTGGCGGATGAGGGGGGTCTGTGGAAGGGTGCGGGGGTGTATTGAGAGATACCTGGAGGTCAATGATGATGGTGAGGTCCAGGTGGGGGTAGTATGGGAAGCGCTGAAGGCGGTGGTTAGGGGAGAGCTGATCTCCATTAGAGCCCACAAGGAGAAACAAGAGGGCAAAGAAAGGGAGAGATTAGTGGGGGAGATTTTGAGGGTGGATAAAAGATATGCGGAGGCCCCAGACGAAGGACTATATAGAGAAAGACGAAGACTTCAGACGGAGTTTGACCTGCTGACCACATGAAAGGCAGAGGCACAGTGGAGGAAGGCACAGGGGATGAGATATGAGTATAGGGAAAAGGCGAGCCGGCTGCTGGCCCATCAACTTCGTAAGAGGATAGCGGCGAGAGAGATCGGGGGAGTTCGGGATGAAACGGGAACTATGTAGCAGAGAGCAGGGAAGGTAAATGAGGTATTTAAAGACCTTTTATGAGAGGCTATATAAGTCCCAACCCCCGGAGGGAAAAGAGGGAATGCTACATTTTCTGGACCAACTAAGGTTCCCGAGGGTGGAGGAGCAGGAGGTGGCAGGTCTGGGGGCGCCAATCGAGGTGGACGAGGTGACTAAGGGACTGGGGAACATGCAGGCAGGGAAGGCCCCGGGACCAGACGGGTTTCCGGTGGAATTCTACAGGAAATATGTGGACCTGTTGGCCCCGCTGTTGGCGAGAACCTTTAACGAGGCCAGGGAAGGGGGGATACTACCCCCAACAATGTCGGAGGCGACGATATCATTAATCCTGAAGCGGGATAAAGATCCGCTGCAATGCGGGTCATACAGGCCTATCTCACTCCTAAATGTAGACGCCAAACTGCTGGCAAAAGTGCTGGCGACAAGGATAGAGGATGCGTCCCGGGGGTGGTGCATGAAGACCAGACAGGGTTTGTAAAGGGGAGACAACTGAATGTCAACGTTTGACGGCTGCTGGGGGTGATGATGACGCCCCCAGCGGAGGGGGAGGCAGAGATAGTGGCGGCGATGGATGCGGAGAAGGCATTCGATAGGGTGGAGTGGGAGTATTTGTGGGAGGTGCTGAGGAGGTTTGGGTTCGGGGGAGGGGTTTGTCAGATGGGTCAGACTCCTATATGGGGCCCCAGTGGCAAGTGTAGTCACAAACCGGCAAAGATCGGAGTATTTTCGGCTACACAGGGGAACAAGACAGGGGTGTCCCCTGTCCCCATTACTGTTCGCATTGGCAATTGAACCACTGGCCATAGCGTTGAGGGACTCTAAGAAATGGAGGGGGGTGGTTAGAGGGGGAGAGGAGCATCGAGTGTCACTCTACGCTGATGACTTACTGCGATATGTTGCGGACCCTGTAGAGGGGATGCCAGAGGTTATAGAACATATAGAACATAGAACATAGAACATAGAACATAGAACAATACAGCGCAGTACAGGCCCTTCGGCCCACGATGTTGCACCGAAACAAAAGCCATCTAATCTACACTATACCATTATCATCCATATGTTTATCCAATAAACTTTTAAATGCCCTCAATGTTGGCGAGTTCACTACTGTAGCAGGTAGGGCATTCCACGGCCTCACTACTCTTTGCGTAAAGAACCTACCTCTGACCTCTGTCCTATATCTATTACCCCTCAGTTTAAGGCTATGTCCCCTCGTGCTAGCCATTTCCATCCGCGGGAGAAGGCTCTCACTGTCCACCCTATCTAACCCTCTGATCATTTTGTATGCCTCTATTAAGTCTCCTCTTAACCTTCTTCTCTCCAACGAAAACAACCTCAAGTCCATCAGCCTTTCCTCATAAGATTTTCCCTCCATACCAGGCAACATCCTGGTAAATCTCCTCTGCACCCGCTCCAAAGCCTCCACGTCCTTCCTATAATGCGGTGACCAGAACTGTACGCAATACTCCAAATGCGGCCGTACCAGAGTTCTGTACAGCTGCAACATGACCTCCTGACTCCGGAACTCAATCCCTCTACCAATAAAGGCCAACACTCCATAGGCCTTCTTCACCACCCTATCAACCTGGGTGGCAACTTTCAGGGATCTATGTACATGGACACCTAGATCCCTCTGCTCATCCACACTTTCAAGAACTTTTCCATTAGCCAAATATTCCACATTTCTGTTATTCCTTCCAAAGTGAATCACCTCACACTTCTCTACATTAAACTCCAATTTGCCACCTCTCAGCCCAGCACTGCAGCTTATCTATATCCCTCTGTAACCTGCTACTTCCTTCCACACTATCGACAACACCACCGACTTTAGTATCGTCTGCAAATTTACTCACCCACCCTTCTGCGCCTTCCTCTAGGTCATTGATAAAAATGACAAACAGCAACGGCCCCAGAACAGATCCTTGTGGTACTCCACTTGTGACAGAACTCCATTCTGAACATTTCCCATCAACCACCACCCTCTGTCTTCTTTCAGCTAGCCAATTTCTGATCCACATCTCTAAATCACCCTCAATCCCCAGCCTCCGTATTTTCTGCAATAGCCTACCGTGGGGAACCTTATCAAACGCTTTGCTGAAATCCATATACACCACATCAACTGCTCTACCCTCGTCTACCTGTTCAGTCACCTTCTCAAAGAACTCGATAAGGTTTGTGAGGCATGACCTACCCTTCACAAAGCCATGCTGACTATCCCTGATCATATTATTCCTATCTAGATGATTATATTGAGGGAGTTTGGAGATTTCTCGGGATACAGGCTAAATATGGGGAAGAGCGAGCTTTTTGTAATACACCCCGGGGACCAGGGAAGAGGAATAGACGCTCTGCCGTTAAGGAGAACGGAAAGGAGCTTCCGATACTTGGGGATCCAGGTAGCTAGGAACTGGGGAACTCTACACAGACTTAATCTGACGCGACTGGTGGAGCAGATGGAGGAGGATTTCAAGAGGTGGGATATGCTGCCGCTCTCATTGGCGGGCAGAGTGCAGGCGGTAAAAATGTTGGTCCTCCCGAGGTTTCTTTTCTGTGTTTCAATGTATCCCCATTCTGATCACAAAGGCCTTTTAAAAAAAAATAGACAGGAGCATTATGAGCTTTGTGTGGGCAGGGAAGACCCCGAGGGTAAAGAGGGGGTTCCTGCAGCGCAGTTGGGATAGAGGGGGACTGGCGCTGCCGAGCCTGAACGACTACTACTGGGCCGCCAATGTGGCGATGGTTTGTAAGTGGATGAGAGAGGGAGAGGGGGCGGCGTGGAAGAGGCTGGAGATGGCGTCCTGTAAAGGAACGAGCCTAAAGGCGCTGGTGACGGCGCCGCTGCCGTTCTCCCTGAAAAGGTAAATCACAAACCCACTGGTGGTGGCAACCTTGAGGATCTGGGGGCAGTGGAGGCGACACATGGGGGTGATGGGTGCCTCGGTGTGGCCCCCGATCAGGAATAACCACAGGTTTGTCCCAGGAAGGATGGACGGGGTGTTCCAGAGTTGGCAACGAGCAGGAATTAGGAGACTGAGGGACCTGTTTATAGACGGGACGTTTGCGAGCCTGGGAGCGCTGGAGGAAAAATATGAGTTGCCCCCGGGGAATATCTTCAGATATATGCAAGTTTACGAGGGCGTTTACGAGGCAACAGGTGAGGGAATTTCCGCAGCTCCCGACACAGGGGATCCAGGATAGAGTGATTTCAGGGGTATGGGTCGGGGAGGGCAAAATGTCCAAAATATATCAGGAGATGAGAGATGAGGGGGAGGCGCTGGTAGAGGAGCTGAAGGGAAAATGGGAAGAAGAGCTGGGGGAGGAGATTGAGGAGGGGCTGTGAGCTGATGCCCTAAGTAGGGTAAATTCCTCGTCTTCGTGTGCCAGGCTTAGCCTGATTCAATTTAAGGTTCTACATAGAGCACATATGATGGGAGCAAGAATGAGCAGGTTCTTTGGAGTGGAGGACAGGTGCGGGAGGTGCTTGGGAAGCTCGGCGAACAACACACGCATGTTCTGGTCGTGTCCGGCACTGGATGAGTACTGGAGGGGAGTGGCAAAGGTGATCTCAAAGGGGCTGAAGGTCCGGGTCAAGCCAGGCTGGGGGTTGGCTATATTTGGGGTAGCGGAAGAGCCGGGAGTGCAGGAGGCGAAAGAGGCCGATATTCTGGCCTTTGCGTCCCTGATAGCCCGGCGAAGGATCCTACTTATGTGGAAGGAAGCGAAACCCCCCGGCATGGAGGCCTGGATAAACGACATGGCAGGGTTCATAAAGTTGGAACGAATGTAATTTGCGCTGAGAGGATCGGCTCAGGGGTTCTCCAGGCGGTGGCAACCGTTCCTTGACTATCTCGCGTTAAGGGAAAATAGATTGGCAGCAGCAGCAACCCAGGAGGGGGGGGGGGGAGCACTTTTTTTTTGTCACTTTGTTAGTTCACTATATTATTTAAATAAATCAGTTATTGTATTATTTTTATATTGATTTGTAAAAACGGAAAAATTTTGTTTGAAAACTTTAACAAAATATATATATTTTTTAAAAATCTGTCTTTCACAGCCTTGAATATATTCAATGACCCAGTCTCCTACTGCTCGCTGGGGGAGTGAATTCTAAAGATTAATGACCCTCTGAGAGAAGAAATTTTTCCTCATCACTATCTTAAATCGGAGAACACCTTAATCTGAAACTGTGCCCTTCAATATTCCTCCATGAGGGAAAATATTTTCTTTGCATCTACTCTATCCCCTCAGAATTTGCATGTTTTAATCTGGTCACTGCTCATAATGGTAGTCTGGCTGCCCATTCAGTGGGTATAGGTTATCCAACATTGAACACTGGTCTGTGCAACATTTCAGGGAGAGAACACTATGCCCCTATTAGCCCGACCTCGCGTTTTATACAGAGGGGAGTGGTGCCTGGAACTCGCTGCTAAGGAGGTGGTGGAAGCAGGGTCGATAGTAACGTTTGAAGGGCATCTTACAAATACATGAATCGGATGTGAATAGAGGGATATGGACCCCGGAAGTGTAGAAGGTTTTAGTTTAGACGGGCAGCATGGTCGGCACAGGCTTGGAGGGCAGCAGGGCCTGTTCCTGTGCTGTACTTTTCTTTGTTCTTTGTTCCTGCATCCTATCATGTACTTACATATTCACACCACCTGCTCCATCCTCGTGCTCTTCCCAAACCCTGCCCCAGTCAGCCCGTTCCTACTTGCTCCCCAAAGAGCAGCGAGAAAAAGGATAGGCTCCCCGAACCCAGAAGCAGTATCTTATTCCTCTCCTTGCCTCCCTTCTGTGATTTTCAAAGCTCAATCTGTTGTGTTTTGCTTTTCCAAAATGAACTCCAATTAGAATAAGGAAAGGCTCCCTGTCCCTTTGTCACCATTTTGTGATTTGTACTCGAGGAGTTGGAAAGTCACAAATGTGAGAGAAATAACATTTATCTTTTCCAACCAAAGTTAACAAAAGAAATAGGAGCAGGAATAGGCCATTCGGCCCCTTGAGACTGCTTTGCAATTCAATAAGACCAAAGCCGATCTCATCATGGCCTGGCAGATATCCCTTGATTCCTTTGTAGATGAAAAATCTGTCTAGCTCAGCCTTGAATATATTCAATGACCCAGCCTCCTACTGCTCGCTGGGGGAGAGAATTCTAAAGATTAATGACCCTCTGAGAGAAGAAATTCTTCCTCATCGCAACCTTAAATAGAAGAACACTTTAATCTGAAACCGTGCCCTTCAATATTCCTCCATGAGGGAAAATATTTTCTTTGCATCTACCCCGTCCCCTCAGAATCTGACATAAGTTAATAAGATCACTGCTCGGACTGGTGGTCTGGCTGCTATTCAATGGGTATAGATTATCCAACATTGAACCATGGTCTGTGCAACATTTCAGGGAGAGAACACAATGCCCCTTTTAGCCCGACCTCGCGTTGTGATTTAATACACCTGGTTTAGAGGTTCGAACATAATACCCACGTGTCGCCGAAGAGTCCGTGGTAATATCCGAAATAGACGACTGACTGGTCATT
Source organism: Scyliorhinus torazame (assembly GCF_047496885.1). NCBI lineage: Eukaryota > Metazoa > Chordata > Chondrichthyes > Carcharhiniformes > Scyliorhinidae > Scyliorhinus > Scyliorhinus torazame. Next base: position 113,321,045 of record NC_092716.1, read on the forward strand.
GAAATACGTGCTGCTCAATCCGTTCCCGACTGCAAACCCCTAGAACAGAGAATGTAGCTTCATCACAACAGCCTGGGCCCCTGCCCCCATCCACATTCGGAAGGATATACGAGTGCCGACATTCATCAGCGTGTACAATGGGGAAAATCTTAACTGGAAGGATACCCACAGCAACGATTTGCCTAAATCAGCTGCCACCAAGGATTGGCTGTAGGATTGGACGTTTGTCCTGCCCACCTAGACATTGAAGAACAGCAGCCTGTGCCAGTCACTCAATGGGTATCATTTTCATCTCCAAGTCAAGCGATTGTGTGTTTGAACCCACTTCAAAACTGGAGGATATAAACCGAGCCTCACACGTGAGTGCAGTACTGAGAGAGTGCCTCATTGTCAGAGGTACTGTTTTTTTTTGATAAGTCATTAAACCAAATCTTCACCTCGCCATCTCAGATGGGGATAAAGAATAACACAGCACAAAATCAAAGAACAGCTGGTTGTCCTCCCTCGTGTTCTGGCCAAATTTTATCCCACCAACATCAGAAAAGCAGATTATTGCTGTTTGTCAGCTGGTGGTGTCCAAATTGGCAGCCATGTTTCCTAAATTACTATAATGATGACACTTCAAAAGTATTTCATTACTGTGAGGCTAGGGCGGCATGGTGGCGCAGTGGTCACGGCGCTGAGGACCCGGGTTCGACCCTGGCCCAGGGTCACTGTGTGGAGTTTGCACATTCTCCCCGTGTCTGTGTGGGTCTCACCCCCACAGCCTGAAAGATGTGCAGGGTAGGTGCATTGGCCACACTAAATTGCCCCTTAATTGGAAAAATAGAATTGGGTCTCTAACTTTTTTTAAAACAAAATTATCTGTGAGGCTTTTTCTGACATTGTGATAAAATGTTGTATCAAATACAGACTCTTTACTCTCTCACACCCTTTATTAATTGCTTCAATTCCATATGTGCGGCTGAGCCACTGTTCCAGATTACAGGCAGGACAATTCACCCAAACAATAACAGGGAGAGGGATGAACACGGGGCCGGGAAGACGCTAGACTTCTAGAGCAGAAGGAAATGGAAATACCTTCAAGTTAATCTTGGCTGGGCCATTGGCGATTTTCAGACTCAGACTCGGCACATAGACGCCCCCATAACTTTCACCAGTGACGTAGAATTCATTCCGCTGGAAGCTGGGAAACTTTCTGAAGAAAGCCAGCAGGGCCAGGTAGTTGTTCTCGGCAACCTGTTGAAGTGAGGAGTAGGGAGGCGAATACAAGATCAGGAGTTAGAGCTGTGCTTCCTGCAGGGTGAAAGACTCATAAAGAACCTGCCAGCTAAAGTCATTGACATTACTGGGTTCAGGGTGCTGGCTGCCCTGAAAACTTTGAGATTGAAGTTGTTCATCTCCTAAGTCATTTGAGTGTCAGCTCGCTGGGTAGCTCCGGTACCTCAAACAGTTAGTAGGATGTGGGTTCAAGTCCCACTCAGGAGACTTCAGAGCACCATCCAGGGTCGTCCCCAGTGCTGGTATTGAACCGCCTGCAGCCAGATGTGTTGTCTTTCAGATGAGACACTAAGCCAAGGTCCAAAATGCCTCTTCAGCGATGCAAGAGGCCCATGGCACTATTATGAAGACAACCAGGGAAATTCTTGCTAGCGACTGTTTGTGGGATCTTGCTGTGCCCAACCTTAGCTACCATACTTCCTACAACAATGTCCGCCCTTTTGAAATACTCGATTGGTTCTGAGGCACTTTGGGATATCCCGAGGTTGTGAAATACAAGTTTTTCTTCTTTATTTGACCCAATAATCAAACTGTTCTTGGCTACAGAACGGCGCAGGAGTTCAGAAAATTGATGAAACGAGAGAAAGCAAAATGTTTTTGTGAATGGAGCTGGGTCAGAGTGGAAAAGGGTCATGATTTAGTGCTACAGGGATCACCAACCCCCAGCAAACTGCTGTAACTACCCGGGGTGTCCAACAGGTTGAGCACAATGACCCATCATCAGAGTGGAAAAGGGTCATGACTCAGTTCCACTGGGCTCACTGCTGAGGCCACATTATTAGGTGGAGGCAAAAATTGAAGTATTTTTGTTTGCTGACGTCTCCAAACAGTAGGGAAGAGTCAACATAAACGGGAAAGTCGATAGTTTGAGAAGTCAGTAGAAAAGTGGCAAATGTTAGTTAGGAATTGGAAATAAGTAGTGCGAACATAAATTAAGTAACTTTGCTCCGTGATACAATACAGAGGTACATGGGGCAGTTGTGGAGATTTCATTGAAGCCAACACCATTGTAGGCAGTAGCAGTAAGCTGAATATTGGGAAGTGTTACACAGGAATATGAGGAAAATCCCTATAGAGTACTGAACTACGTATACTGTGGTTGTGCTACTAGAAGAATTTTCTAGCATTACAGGGAGTGCAATTGATCTTCATTGTGATGAAGATAAGGCTGAGGAGAGTTTTATCGAAGATTTTTAAGAGAATTGATAAACCCAGCTCCAATAATAAATTTGCCATTGACGCCAGGTCTAGAACCAGTGTGTATTTTAAAAGGGAAGATGCAGTCAACTTAGTTTAAACTACTTCACGAAGATGGTGGTTAACATGTGAAATGGAGTGACGAGGGGAAAGGAGAACTGGATAGATATTTGAGACAGCGCTGATCAGGGACTATCAGATTTAGGGAGTGCTCAGATAAACAATGTTTTTCTGTACCTTCCTGTGTCCAACATTCAGAATTTTGAAATGAAATGAAAATCGCTTATTGTCACAAGTAGGCTTCAAATTAAGTTACTGTGAAAAGCCCCTAGTCGCCACATTCCGGCGCCTGTTCGGGGAGGCCAGATCGCTGAGTATGCCGCATGCTGTTGGGATGGCCTCAGGACGTCACCTGAAGCCCCCCCCCCCAATGGGCCGACTTCCCGACGGCGTCGGTCGCGTGTCCTCTCAGTTTTCCATGGCAGCTGTGGACTGTGTCCAACACTGCCACAGTCGGGAGGCGGGGGAGCCATTCCACTTGCTGTGGCAGCTTCGGCGGGGGCTGGGGGGACAGGTGGGGGTGGTCCGGGGGTGGCGAGCGGGGCTACAGGGGGGCACTATCTGGCAGGCTGGGTCTACGCGTGCCGGCGCCATGTTGTACAGGTCGCTGCCGTGCGCATGTGCGGCCACAGACCCAGCCATTCTCCATCAATATCTGCAGGTAAAGCTGGGGACTTTACGTGGCGCGGTTACTAGCCCCCCACCAGGCGGAGCATCGGTGCGGGGGTGGAGCCGACGTTTTGGTCATAAGACCAGGTGCTTCCTCCGGACATAGCCGCAAAACCGGAGAATCCAGCCCTCAGTCTCTCAATGAAGAAAATGAAGCTGGTGATGTGCAAAGGTCCATCTCGACGAAGGTCCATTTCACTCAACAGTCTGGATAGGATAGTTAACAGCAGCTGCTCAAACAGCTATCTCGAGTGACACACTGATTGTTGGAGGCAAGAAATAAATAGCCCTGGTTGTCAAAGGATCCCTGTTTTGTCTTTTCCTGGCACATTTCTACCTTCTCCAGGCCGGACGTGATGACCCAGCCCCCAGCAAACTGCTCTCACTCCCTGGGTGTCCTAGCAGCGACAGCAGATTGAGCGCAATACCTCCATATCATTGGTGGCGTAGTTCCTATTATCAGAATAGGAGAAGCCAACCCCAGCTGGGGATTCCAGGTACAGAACATTGGCCATCTTGTTCCAGCTGTACTCGTTGATGTAGAGTGTACGGCCATTGTCATTCACCTGGAAGGAAATGCACTGAAGTTAACAGGATGTGACCGATCAACCTGAATCTGCATTAACCAGCTCCCCCAGGCTCCCACTCTCCACTGCAACTGTGCCCCCCCCACCCCCCCCTCCCCATACACACACCAACCTTCAAGAGCTCCTTGGCTATTTACCTCCTGTTCACTTATTGCACTTTCATACATCATAGACCATAGAATTTACAGAAGAAAAGGAAGCCATCGAGTCTGCACCGGCCCTTATAAAGAGCACCCCCCACCCTGCAACCCGCAACCCAGTAACACCACCCAACCTTTTTGGACACTAAGGGCAATTTATCATGGCCAATCCACCTAACCTGCATCTCTTTGGACTGTGGGAGGAAGCCGGAGCACCCGGAGGAAACCCACGCAGACACGGGGAGAACGTGCCGACTCTGCACAGATAGTGACCCAAGCCGGGACTAGAAACTGGGACTGTGAAGCAACAGTGCTACCCACTGCTACCGTGCCGCCCAGAAACCTACAACATTCTAAGAGGACTAAACAGGGTAGATGCAGGAAGGATGTTCCAGATGGTGGGTTTGTCTAGAACCAGGGTTCATAGTCTAAGGGTACAGGGTAAACCTTTTAGGATTGAGATGAGGAACAATTTCTTAACCCAGAGAGAGGTGAGCCTGTGGAATTCACTACCACAGAAAGCAGTTGAGGCCAAAATGTATGTTTTCACAAAGGAGGTAGATGTAGTCCTTGGGACTAAAGGGATCAAAGTATTTGGAGGGAAAGCAGGAATAGGTTACTGAGTTGGATGATCAGCCGTGATCATAATGAATGGTGGAGCAGGCTCGAAGGGCCAAAAGGCCTCCTTCTGCTCCTATTTTCTATGTTTCTATAACAAACTCTATTCTCAATTCTCCCAATGGCTCAGAGTATAAATGTACAACCCTGGACAGCACTGAGCTAGACTAACCAGAAGGTTACAGATTCCATTCCTAATCCATGTTCTGGGAATGGAAAGGGGAAACAAGAGTTTGGGTTTTCTGATCTTCAAACACCAACTTGGGCTGGTCGGTGAGCAATGGGTCAGGACAGAACCAGGAGCCCTCGCTGTCCCTTCCCACCAGCCCGGGCGTGACTTAAAGTCAACACTGCTGTCTTAACTGAGATTTGCCAACAGAAAACTCAATCATCACCCTTCAGTAAGGCGAGCACTTACATGCAAAGGTCCATTTTCAGAGAGCAATCCACCTAAAGAACTGCACCCAGGTCCACCATTCAGCCACAGGACCACAGGGTCATTGGCTGGGTCTTGCTGGGATGTCACAAACCTGCAGGAGCCAAAACAAGTTGGAATTAATGTCTGGGTCAGAGGAGCCTGCAAGAGCATGGAGAGGTGAGGCACAGTTTTAGAATCATTAAACAATTCCAGCACAGGGAGGAAGCCATTCAACGGTTTGTAACCATACTAACTCTCTATGAGAGCTACTCAGCTAGTTTCACTCTCCTGTTTGTTCACTGTAGCAATGCCAATCTTTTCCCTTCATAATTTCCAATTTCCTTTTGTAAACCACAAATGGAGCTGCCTCCATCACCCACTCAGGTAGTGCTCTCCAGCTCTTAACCATTCCCTCACATCACTCTTTTTTGTCAAACACTTTAAATCAATGTCTTCTGGTTTTGTGATCCTTGAACCAATGGGAGCAGTATTTCCCTATCTACTCTATAGTCACTGGATTGGAGAGTGATCCATCAAGGTCACTTCTGGCCCTGGTCTTCTGAAAGCAATTATTCTGTTTATACTGTTGACATTTTTCAGTAAGGGCAATCTAATTGAGGCCTTTAATATGTTAAAAGGGTTTGACAGGATAGATATGGAGAATCAATTTCCTTTAGTGGATTACCCTTCAGGAGTGAAATTATAAATTAGTTCTTCAGCCAAAGGGGAGTGGAAATCTTGAGGTCTCACCCAGAAGGTTGGGGACTTTGAGGGGCATTTGGAGCTTTCAGGATGGAGATCAATGAAGTTCTGTTAGGTAGCGGCATCAAGGGAGGTGAAGTAAAGATTGGGGGGGCGGGGGGGGGGGGCAGTGGAACTGAGGTACAGATCAGAACACAAGAAATAGGAACAGGAGTAGACCATTCGGCCCGTCAATCTGATCCACCATTCAACCTGATCATGGCTGATTTTGCCTTTCAACTTCATTTCCCCACCCACTTCCCATATCCGTTGATTCCCGAAGAGACCAGAAATCTATATTCCAGTGTTAAATATATCCAGCAATGAAGCATCCACAGACCTCTGGGATAGAGAATTCCAATGATTCACAACCCTTTGAATGAAGAGATTGCTCCTCATCTCAGCCCTAAATGATCAGCCCCTTATTCTGAGACTATGTTCTAGATTCCCCAATCAGCAGAAATGATCTCTCAACGTCTACCCGATCAAGCCCCTTCAGAATCTTTTATCATTCAATGAGATGACTTCTCATTCTTCTATTACTCAGCCTCTCATCAGTGGACTATCCCCTCACCACAGGGACAAATTTAGTGAACCTTCACTCTTCTGTCTCTAATGTAAGTGTATCCCTCCTTAAATATGGGGACCGCAACTGCACACAGTGTTCCAGATGTAAAAGGTCTGACCATTTGCTGACCATTTCAGTTTGGAATGCTAATGCAGCTCTTAGTACATTCAGAGTCTTCTCGTTCAGCTCTCCTTTGTAAGTAATGAGAGCGAGCCACCTGGCTTCAATGACAGGCTCCATCACAGTGATGTTAGCTTCAAACCAATCAACATTTTTTTCTCTTGCTGTTGAGGGTGTGGTATTGTGGATGCTGTCCCGAAGTTTGTTGGAAGGTGTATAAAATACTAAATGAGATTGATAAAGTAAACATGGACCAAATGTTTCCCCCTTGTGTGCAATCTAGAAAGAAAGGTCACGGATATAAGTTGAGAGGTGGTAGATTTAGAACTGAAATGAGGGGGAACTACTTCTCGCAGAGGGTGGCAAATTTGTGAAACTCGCTGCCTCATTGTGCGGTGGAATCTGAGTCATTAAATCACTTCAAGAACGAGCGAGGTAGGGCAGCAAGGTAGCGCAGTGGCTAGCACTGCTGCCTCACAACTCCGAGAAACCGGGTTCGATCCTGGCCCCGGGTCACTGCCTGTGTGGAATTTACACATTCTCCGCGTGTCTGCGTGGGTCTCACCCCCACAACCCACAATCCATAAAGTTATGGGGCTATCCATCCATGGCTGGGAGTTTGGTTCATGAGTGCCAGGGCGTGTCACATGCCTGTGGGCCTGCACACCACATGTCTGGGAGCCAAACCTGTGTGTTCCTCTGAAACATTAAGCTGGGGCTATAAAGGGCCTAGTTTCTGTGTGTCTCCATGAGGAGGTACAGTGGAGGACTTGCTGCCGACGGAGGGTCTATGTACTGTTATGGGCCAGGGCTAGAGAACCCCAAAGTGTATCATGGAGTTCATCTGACCCACAACTTTTAATAGATAGCGGTATGGGGAGCACACGGCCCACTCTACAGGTGTGGTACAGCAGAAATGGAAAAGTATTTTTTAAAGCAAAACAATGTTTATTCTATGAACTCAAGTTAACCTTTTTGAAACATACAGTGAACATCTTAGCAACCATCAATTCAAATACAAACCCCAAAGAATACAACACTACGTAATCCTTAACAACTTCCCAAACAACATCCAGAAGACAGAAGAAACACCTTTTGACAGAAGCACATTAGGTTTACATTCACTACTGAGAACATTTATAATTCTGAATTCACCAAATGATCAAGCGATAGTCTTTTCATGGCAGAGAGATCAACAGTACACCCGCTCTGTCTGGCTTCAGCTCCAACACTGAAAACGAAACTAAAACACACCCTGCAGCAAACAGCCTAAAACGAAAGTAAAAATCTGACAGACTGCCCAGCTCCACCCACACTCTGACATCACTGATAAACATCCATTTCTTAAAGGTATATTTCGTAAACACCCATTTCTTAAAGGTACTCTCACATGACAGTACCGACAGAAAAAGATTTACACGTTTGTCTCTCTTTTTCACATTGCTGCTATCCAGTGGCGGAGGCTGAAAATGTGGAGAAAACAATCACACAAAATCAGAAAACAAACAAATTATCTGACCCACACACTAGACACATCGGGCGGGATACTCCGATTCTGCGACCATGTCCGCAGAATATATCTGGTCTTACGACGAGAAAGTCGGCGCCGCCCCTGCACTGGCCCGCCGCCCGGTGGGGGGAGGGAGCTATCAGCCGCGCCGCGTAAAGCTCCCGGCTTTACCTACGGATACGGCCACAGAATGGCCGGGCCAATGGCCGCACATGCGCATGGTGGCGGCCTGGGGCAGCCGCGCCGTACAGCATGGCGCCGGCTGCGCGCGGACCCGGCCTGCCAAAAACTGCACTTGTAACCCCCCTTGCCACCCCCGGACCACCCCTCTCCAATCCCCCAGCCCCCGCCGAAGCCCGCCCTGCCAGCAGAACGGCTCTCCCCTGACTATGGCGGCGCTGGACACAGTCCGCAGCCGCCAAGCGAGGTCCCCGAAAAGTGAGAGGATGCGTGTCCCACGCCATTGGGAACTCGGCCCATCAGGGGCGGAGCATCGGGGGAGGACCTCAGGTGACGTCCTGAGGCCGTCCCGATGGTGTGCGGTGTACTCCTCAAGTATGCCATTTTTGAGGGGGCGGACCAATGGCCAAACAGCGCCGCCCCTGATTTCAGCGTATAAGTGGATTCTCCGGCCAATCGCCAAACGCGATTTCAGTGTCAGCGATTGGAGAATCCAGCCCATCACGTTGAGCAGCTGGACACAGTTCTTCTATCAATTCCTTTGAATTATCTAGGTTATAAACCTCTTTGCGAAGAGAAATAGATCCTTCCTATTCACACTGGACTTCAGATCATTTTATACTTCCCTCAGCCTCCTTTGTCCAGTGAAAACAACTCCAGCTGACCCAATCTTGCTCATAAACAAACTTTTCCAGCCCTGGATAGATGAGTGTGAAATCAAGGCTGTCTTTTCGAGTGGACCTCGAAGATCCCATTGAAGAACAATGGGGAGTTCTCCCCACTACCTTGGCCAATATTTCTCCCTCAATCGGCATCACAAATTCAAATTATCTGGTCAGGGTCACATTGCTGTTTGTGGGAGCTTGCTGTGCACAAATTGGTTGGTCCATTTCCTACATTGCAACAGTGGCTACTCTTCAAAACAACATCATTGGCTGTAATGCACTTTGAGATGAGCAGTAATCATGAAAAATGCGATATAAACGCAAGACTTTATTTTCCTTAATCTCCCCTCTGACTCTTCCTGGATACAACCTGCAATCAGTCAGAATCTGTATCCACCCCCTCACCTCCCCCCAGCATCCATTCTTCCTGCCTTTTCCCAAACACTGGATGCCAATGGGATATTGAACAGTGGAGGGCATCACTCAGTAATTAACTGGAAAATGATTAGTCGCAGCGAAAGCTGCACAGCCTCTCAATCACAATCTTACCCCAATTCCACCTCATCCACAAATCCAGAATTTAGTTTAGCCCAGTTGTGATTCCCAACTCTACAGAGACCAGGGATCTGATTTGGGATCTTCACCCACTAAGAGTTCAGGAGACCGGGGGACTGTCAGACACTAACTTTACCTTGTGCCCAATGCCAGGGTAGGGTATCCCCGTGTCTTAGCTCCTGTGGAGCCCCTTTCACCTACCAGTAATGTAGATGTTGGCCTGTAGATGCCTGCAGGTAGCCGGACCACTGCCTGAAGTTGAGTTGGGTGTTCAGACCCGGCAAGGACAGGATTTCATCTGGGGCGTAATATCCCAGAGCGCCGCCCACACAGAGCAACAGCAAACTCCACCACATTGCTGCGAAGCAGGCGGAGAGAGGGAGACCGTAAGATTAACAACTACAACCCGGAGGATCTCACAGGAATGTGGTGGCAGACAACTCCTTATATAACTGGGGCTAGGAATTGCATGATCACATGACTGATAGTAAATTATACAAAGAGGCAGGGAGTTACAATATCAGACAATAAAGAGAGAAATCACAAGGTATTAAACCAAATATTGGAATGATGTCAATGCACATTTGTACTGGAAAATGTGCCAATAGTCTTGGTAAAGTAATTAAATGACCTGTGTCCTTAGGCTGTCCTTTAAATACATTAACAGTGTAAATAAGAACTCGTGCTCCTCTCAACCATTGAATATTTTCCAAACGGAGTTTGCCCAACAACCACCCAGCTAAAGAAAGACGGCTATCTATGTAACACTTTATCATATCCTCAAGGTGTCTCAAAACAGTTCACATTTCAAATTGCAGTTTTAATTTGTTTTTGTGATGTGGGAGTGAATCTGGGCAGGCCAGCATTTATTGCCCATCCCTAATTGCCCTTGAGAAGGTGGTAGTGAGCTGCCTTCTTGAACCGCTGCAGTCCATGTTGCGTAGGAACAACCACTGTGCTGTTAGGGAGGGAATTCCAGGATTTTGAGCCAGCGAAAGTGAAGGAACATCAATATGTTTCCAAGTCAGGATGGTGAGTGGCTTGGAGGGGAACATGTATCTGCTGCCCTTGTCCTTCTAGATGGCAGTGGTCACACGTTTGGAAGTTGCTGTCTAAGGAGCCTTGTTGAGTTGCTGCAATGCATCTTGGAGGGGATACACACGGCTGCTACATGCATTGGTGCTGGAGGGAGTGAATGTTTAGTGTTGTGGATAGGATGCCAATCAAGTGGTCCACTTTGTCCTCGATGGTGTCAAGCTTCTTGATTGTTGGAGCTGCACGCATCCAGGCAAGTGGAGAGTATTCCATTTCATTCCTGACTTGTGCCTTGCAGATGGTGGACAATCTCAGGGGAGTCAGAGGTGCGTTATTCTCCACAGGATTCCCGGTCTCTGAGTTCAATTGTTTTAAAAATATATATATTTTTATTCAATTTTAGCAAATTTTCAACTTACAGAAAAAGAAAAGCATAAAACACACAGATCAACATCGTACACTTATATCGCGAATTCCTCCAATGTACAACCCCCCCCCCATTGTGGATAGCACAATTGCTTCACAGCTCCAGGGTCCCAGGTTCGATTCCGGCTTGGGTCACTGTCTGTGCGGAGTCTGCACATCCTCCCCGTGTGTGCATGGGTTTCTTCCGGTTTCCTCCCACAGTCCAAAGATGTGCAGGTTAGGTGGATTGGCCATGATAAATTGCCCTTAGTGTCCAAAATTGCCCTTAGTGTTGGGTGGGGTTATGGGGATAGGGTGGAGGTGTTGACCTTGGGTAGGGTGCTCTTTCTAAGAGCCGGTGCAGACTCGATGGGCCGAATGGCCTCCTTCTGCACTGTAAATTCTATGATATGATAACAAACACCTACCCCCCCCCGGGCTGCTGCTGCTGACCACCTCCAAACGTTCCGCTAGAAAGTCTAGGAACGGTTGCCACTGCCTGAAGAACCCTTGCACAGACCCTCGCAAGGCAAACTTTACCCTCTCCAATTTAATGAACCCTGCCATGTTGCTGATCCAGGCTTCTACTCTTGGGGGCTTCGCATCCTTCCACTGTAGCAGAATCCTCCGCCGGGCTACCAGGGACGCAAAGGCCAGAATACCGGCCTCTTTCGCCTCCTGCACTCCCAGCTCATCCGATACCCCAAATAATGCTAACCCCCAGCTCGGCTTGACGCGGGTGACCACCACCTGAGACACGGTCCTCGCAAAGTCCCTCCAAAACCCATCCAGCGCCGGACACGCCCAGAACATATGGGCGTGGTTCGCTGGGCTCCCCGAGCACCTCACACACCTGTCCTCTACCCAAAAAACCTACTCAACCTCACCTCTGTCATATGCGCTCTGTGAAGAACCTTAAATTGTATCAGACTAAGCCTGGCGCAAGAGGAGCAAGAATTAACCCTACCCAGGGCATCAGCCCACAGACCCTCATCTATCTCCTCCCCAAGCCCCTCCTCCCATTTACCCTTTAGCTCCTCCACCGAGGTCTCCTCCTCTTCCTGCATCTCCTGATAGACCGCCGAGACCTTGCCTTCTCCAACCCACACCCCCGAGAGCACCCTATCTTGAATCTTACGTGCTGGAAGCAGCGGAAATTCCCTCACCTGCTGTCTCACGAACGCCCTCACCTGCATGTACCTCAAGGCGTTTCCGGGGGGCAGCTCAAATTTCTCCTCCAGCGCCCCAAGGCTCGCAAACATCCCATCTATAAACAGGTACCCCATTCTTTTAATTCCTGCCCGATGCCAGCTCAGAAACCCCCCATCCATTCTCCCCGGGACAAACCGATTGTTCTCTCGGATCGGGGATCAAACCGAGGCCTCTACCTCACCTCTGTGGTGCCTCCACTGCCCCCAAATTTTCAGAGTCGCCGCCACCACCGGACTCGTGGTGTACCTTGTCGGCGGGAGTGGCAGCTGTGCCGTCACCAGCGCTTTCAGACTCGTGCCCACACAGGACGCCATCTCCAGCCTCTTCCACGCCACCCCCTTCCCTTCCATTATCCACTTACGGATCATCGCCACATTGGCAGCCCAGTAGTACCCACATAGATTGGGCAACACTAGCCCTCCTCTGTCCTGCTACGCTCCAGAAACACCCTTTTTATCCTCGGGGCCTTATTCGCTCGCACGAATCCCATGATGCTCTTGCTGACCTGTTTAAAAAAGGCCTTAGGGATCAGGATGGGAAGGCACTGGAACACAAACCCGGATAGATTTCTTCATTTTGAGTAGGGCACTAATCCCGAGAGTGGAGGGCACGGAATATTCAGAGATAGCTATCTCAGATCATGCCCCGCATTGGGTGGAGCTGGAGTTGGGGGAGGAGAGGGACCAGCGCCCGCTGTGGCGCCTCGATGTGGGACTGTTGGCGGATGAGGAGGTGACCGGGCGGATCCGGGGGTGCATTGAAAGATATTTAGAGGCTAACGACAATGGGGAGGTGCAGGTGGGGCTGGTCTGGGAGGCGCTGAAGGCGGTGGTCAGAGGAGAGTTAATCTCCACTAGGGCCCATAAGGAGAGGAAGGAGAGGAGAGAGTGGGAGAGATTGGTGGGTGAGATATTAAGGGTGGATAGGAGGTATGCAGAGGTCACCGAGGAGGGATTACTCAAGGAGCGACAAAGACTCCAGGCCGAATTCGACCTGTTGCCTACCAGGAAGGCAGAGGTGCAGTGGAGGAAAGCGCAAGGGGCGGTGTACGAATATGGGGAGAAGGCGTGCCGGATGTTGGCACATCAGCTTCAGAAGCGGGAGGCAGCGAGGGAGATTGGGAGAGTGAGGGATAGAGGGGGGAACACAGTGCGGAGTGCGGTGGGAATAAATAGGGTATTCAGGGAGTTTTATGAGGAGCTGTATAGGTCTGAGCCCCCGACGGGGAGGAGGGGATGTGCCGATTTTTGGATCGGCTGAGGTTCCCGACGGTGGAGGAGGAGCAGGTGGTTGGGCTAGGGGCACCAATTGGGCTGGAGGAGCTGGTTAAGGGGTTGGGGAGCATGCAGGCAGGGAAGGCCCTGGGGCCGGATGGGTTTTCGGTGGAATTCTACCGGAAGTACATGAACCTGTTGGGCCCACAACTAGTGAGGATTTTCAATGAGGCGAGGGGGGGGGGGGGGGGGGGGGGGGGGCGGGGGGGGGGGGGGGGGGGGGGGTCGGGGGGGCCCTGCCCCCGACAATGTCCAGGGCGCTGATCTCGCTGATCCTGAAGCAGGACAAGGACCCATTACAGTGTGGGTCGTACAGGCCGATCTCACTCCTCAACATCGCGCGAAGTTGTTGGCGAAGGTGCTGACTACCAGAATTGAGGACTGTGTCCCGGGGGTGATTCACGAGGACCAGACGTGATTTGTGAAGGGTAGGCAGTTGAAAGCAATGTGCGGAGACTCCTCAACGTAATTATGATGCCTGCAGTGGATGGGGAAGCGGAGGTTGTGGCGGCTATGGACTCGGAGAAGGCCTTCGATAGGGTGGAGTGGGAGTATCTTTGGGAAGTGCTGAGGAGGTTTTGGTTTGGGGAGGGGTTCATCAGTTGGGTCTGGCTGCTATATTGAGCCCCGGTAGCGAGTGTGGGCACGAACCGGTGGAGGTCAGAATACTTTCGGCTGTACCGGGGGACGAGGCAAGGGTGTCCCCTATCCCCCTTGTTGTTCGCATTGGCAATTGAGCCTTTGGCCATGGCACTGAGGGAGTCCAGGAACTGGAGGGGACTGGTCCGGGGGGGGAGAGGAGCTGTATGCCGATGACCTGTTATTGTATGTGGCGGACCCAGTGGAGGGGATGCCGGAGGTTATGCGGATCCTCAGGGAGTTCGGGGACTTTTCCGGATATAAGCTTAATGTAGGGATGAGTGAGCTCTTTGTGATACACCCAGGGGACCAGGGAAGAGAGTTAGACGGGGTTCCGCTGAAGAGGGCGGAAAGGAGCTTTCGGTACCTGGGGATCCAGGTGGCTAGGAGTTGGGGGCCCTGCACAAGCATAATTTGATGTGGCTGGTGGAGCAGATGGAGGAGGAGTTTAAAAGGTGGGATATGTTGCCACTGTCGTTGGCGGGTAGGGTGCAGTCGGTGAAAATGACGGTCCTTCTGAGTGTTGGTTCCACTAGGAACCTTTGTCTAATGTGGGAAAAAAGGTAAATTCCCTAGCCCCCGGCCTGGCAAACCTCCATGGGTCCACTCCCCTCATCTGGTCCATAAACCCCCTAAGCACCTTGGCCGCCGCCGGTCTTTTACCCGTCCTGGACCTGGAGCGGTCCAATGCTGGGTCCAACACCGTGTTGAAGTCCCTCCCCATTATCCAGCTCCCTGTCTCCAGGTCCGGAATCCGACCCAACATGCGCCTCATGAATCCGGCATCGTCCCAATTCGGGGCGTATACATTCAGTAGTACCACCCGCACCCCCTGCAGCTTATCATTCACCATCACGTACCGACCTCCAATATCTGCCACGATGTTCAGCGCCTCAAACGACACCCTCTTCCCCACCCAGATCGCCACCCCTCGTTTCTTCGCATCCAACCCCGAGTGGAAAACCTGCCCTGCCCACCTCTTTCTCAGCCTAACCTGATCTGCCACCTTCAAATGAGTCTCCTGGAGCATAACCACATCTGCCTTCAGTCCCTTCAGGTGCACGAACACACGGGCCCTCTTGACCGGCCCGTTCAGGCCTCTCACATTCCAAGTTATCAGCCGGATCAGGGGGCTTCAGGGGCTTCCCCCCTCCCCCCTCCCCCTCCCCCCGTCCCCCCTCCCCCCTCCCCCTCCCCCTCCCCCCTCCCCCCCCTCCCCCCCCCCTCCCCCCTCCCCCCCTCCCCCCTCCCCCCGACTAGCCATTTCCCTTTCTAGGCCAGCCACATGCCCGTGCCTCCCGCAACGTCCATTCCCCCAGGTGGCGGACCCCCGCCCTGACACCCTCTCCAAACTCCAGCTCCCCTTTGGCCAATGCAGCAGCAACCCAGTCCCCCTCCCCTCCCCAGCTAGGTCCCCCCTAGGTGTATAGCTCCCCTCATGGCATTCAAAGAACAAAGAACAAAGAAATGTACAGCACAGGAACAGGCCCTTCGGCCCTCCAAGCCCGTGCCGACCATACTGCCCGACTAAACTACAATCTTCTACACTTCCTGGGTCCGTATCCTTCTATTCCCATCCTATTCATATATTTGTCAAGATGCCCCTTAAATGTCCCTATCGTCCCTGCTTCCACTACCTCCTCCGGTAGTGAGTTCAGGCACCCACTACCCTCTGCGTAAAAAACTTGCCTCGTACATCTACTCTAAACCTTGCCCTCTCACCTTAAACCTATGCCCCCTAGTAATTGACCCCTCTACCCTGGGGAAAAGCCTCTGACTATCCACTCTGTCTATGCCCCTCATAATTTTGTATACCTCTATCAGGTCGCCCCTCAACCTCCTTCGTTCCAGTGAGAACAAACCGCGTTTATTCAATCGCTCCTCATAGCTTATGCCTTCTATACCAGGCAACATTCTGGTAAATCTCTTCTGCACCCTCTCTAAAGACTCCACATCCTTCTGGTAGTGTGGCGACCAGAATTGAACACTATACTCCAAGTGTGGCCTAACTAAAGTTCTATACAGCTGCAACATGACTTGCCAATTCTTATACTCAATGCCCCGGCCAATGAAGGCAAGCATGCCGTATGCCTTCTTGACTACCTTCTCCACCTGTGTTGCCCCTTTCAATGACCTGTGGACCTGTACTCCTAGATCTCTTTGACTTTCAATACTCTTGAGGGTTCTACCATTCACTGTATATTCCCTACCTGCATTAGCCCTTCCAAAATGCATTACCTCACATTTGTCCGGATTAAACTCCATCTGCCATCTCTCCGCCCAAGTCTCCAGACAATCTAAATCCTGCTGTATCCTCAGACAGTCCTCATCGCTATCTGCAATTCCACCAACCTTTGTGTCGTCTGCAAACTTACTAATCAGACCAGTTACATTTTCCTCCAAATCATTTATATATACTACAAAGAGCAAAGGTCCCAGCACTGATCCCTGTGGAACACCACTGGTCACAGCCCTCCAATTAGAAAAGCATCCCTCCATTGCTACCCTCTGCCTTCTATGGCCTAGCTAGTTAGTGAGACACGACCTCCCCTTCACAAAACCGTGCTGCCTCTCACTAATACGTCCATTTGCTTCCAAATGGGAGTAGATCCTGTCTCGAAGAATTCTCTCCAGTAATTTCCCTACCACTGAAGTAAGGCTCACCGGCCTGTAGTTCCCGGGATTATCCTTGCTACCCTTCTTAAACAGAGGAACAACATTGGCTATTCTCCAGTCCTCCGGGACATCCCCTGAAGACAGCGAGGATCCAAAGATTTCTGTCAAGGCCTCAGCAATTTCCTCTCCAGCCTCCTTCAGTATTCTGGGGTAGATCCCATCAGGCCCTGGGGACTTATCTACCTTAATATTTTTTAAGACACCCAACACCTCGTCTTTTTGGATCACAGTGTGACCCAGGCTATCTACACCCCCTTCTCCAGACTCAACATCTACCAATTCCTTCTCTTTGGTGAATACTGATGCAAAGTATTGATTTAGTACCTCACCCATTTCCTCTGTATTGATTTAGTACCTCACCCATTTCCTCTGGCTCCATACATAGATTCCCTTGCCTATCCCTTGCCTATTCCCGTAAGTCAGCTGACTCCTGCTGACCCCGGCCTTTCCCGCCACTCCGCCGACCCCCCAGTGTGAGAATATCTCCTCCCCCTCCTGGCAGTCTGCGTGCGCTCCTCTCCAACACCGCCCTTCCCCCCGGCCCCTCCCCCTTCCTTCTCTAGCGCGGGAAAAAGCCCGCGCTTTCCACCAAGCCGGCCCCGCCCTCTCTGGTGCAGCACCCTTTTGCGGCCTTATCTCAGCTCCCCCACCTTGGGCCTCCCATTCCCCCTCCCCCTCGGCGGGGCCCCGTCCTTCCAACCACCGACGCCCATAGTCTCACACAACCCCCACTTCGAACCATTTACCCAACCCCACCCAGCACCAAAGAAAAAAGAACAGAACATCCCCCAAAACACAATAACCACAATAACCCCCCCTCGACACCTCCTCCCAACAAACCCTCAGTCCGTGTCCAACTTTTCGGCCTGGATAAAGGTCCACGCCTCCTCCAGCGTCTCAAAGTAATGGTGTCGGTCCTTAAACGTGACCCACAATCGCGCCAACAGCATCCCGAATTTCACCCCCTTCCGATGCAGAACCGCCTTAGCCCGGTTGTACCCGGCCCTCTTCTTGGCCACCTCCGCGCTCCAGTCCTGATACATACGGATTTCTGCGTCCTCCCACCTGCTGCTCCGCTCCTTTAGCTCATCTCAGGACACACTGCCTGTCCACAAAGTGGTGGAACCGCACTATTACCGCCTGCGGCGGACTCGGTGAGCCCCATCCAGCTCCAGGGGCCTCGGGAAAGCTCCCGCGCCCATCAGGGGGTTCAGCATCGTGACCACGTATGCTCCAGCATCTGACCCCTCCACTCCCTCCGGGAGACCCAGAATCCGAAGGTTCTTCCTCCTCGACCGATTCTCCATGTCTTCGAACTTTTCTTGCCCCTTCTTGTGCAGCGCCTCGTGCGCCTCCACCTTCACCGCCAGGCGCAATATCACGTCCTCATTCTCCGAGGCCTTCTGCCGCACCTCCCGGATCGCTGCCCCTTGGCCCTTCTGGGTCTCGACCAGCTTATCGATCGATGCCTTCATCGGCTCCAGCAGCTCTGCCTTCAGGTCCGCAAAACAGCGCTTGAAGGACTCCTGCTGCTCTTGCGACCATTGCGCCCACACTGTCTGGTCTCCACCCGCTGCCATCTTGGTTCTCCTCCCTCGCATCAAAATCACTTTTTTCACCGCTCCACTCCTGGTCCAATCCATACAATGCCCGGGGAATCGTACTGTCGCCTTCCCACACTGGGAACCGTTGAACAAATGCTGCTAGGGCCCCTAACAAGAGCCCAAAAGTCAGTTTCTGACAGGAACTGCTGAACCTGAGAATTAGCTCAGCATAGCCGCAACCGGAAGCCTGAGTTCAATTGTTAACAGTAACCCCCAGGATGTTGATGGCGTGGTATTCTTTAAAAAAAAAATCCCAATTGAGGGGCAATTTTGCATGGCCAATCCACCTCCCCTGCACATCTTTCAGTTGTTGGGGTGAGACCCATGCAGACATGACGAAGAATGTGCAAAATCCACACGGATAGTGACCCGGGACCATGATATAGTGGGGTATTCAACTATACAATGCAGTTGAATATTGTGGATAGATGGTTAGATTCTCTCTTGTTCATGGTGGTCATTGGCTGCTGCTTGTGTGGAGTGAATGTTATGCACCACTTAGCAGCCTAAACCTGAATGTTTAAAAAAAAATTTTTTATTAAGGCATATATAATTTAAACAATTTTGAAGAGGAAAACCAACAAAGTAAATAGCACCCACCCAACCAGCAATCAAACCCAGCCAACATGGCTCACAAACACAGTTCCGCCAATCCCCTTTTCCTGCTAACTATTTCCCACCTTAATCAACCCCAGATGCCTCCCTCTTTCCTACTGACCCCTACCCCTCTGCTGACAGCTTAATGTTTCCCAAAGAGGTCGATAAACGGCTGCCACCTCCAGGCGAACCCTAGCATCGGTCCCCTCAGGGCGAACTTGATTTTCTCGCCTGAGAAACCCGGCCTAGTCACTAGCCCATACCCCTGATTTTGAGGGTTCCAAGTCTCTCCACGCCAGTAAGATCAGTCTCTCTCGCCTCCTCGACTCCGGGGTCTTCCGACACACCAGAAATCTCCACCTCAGGACTCAGAACCACCCGTACCTTCAGTACTTTTGACATGACATCAGCAAATCCCTGCCAAAATCTCCTAAGCCTCAGAAATGCCCAAAACATATGGACATGGTTTACAGGCCCACCCGTACAGCGCCCACACCTGTCCTCCACCCCTTTGAAGAACCTGCACATTCTGGCCACAGTCATATGCACCCTGTGGACCTACTTGAATTGTATCAGGCTAAGCCTGGCACACGACGAGGACGAATTGACTCTACTCAGGGCATCCTCCCACAACCCTGCCTCTAATTCCCTGCTCAGTTCTTCCTCCCCTATTGGGGCTCCGTCTCATTCCATCAGCTCCTTATAAATCTCCGATACTTTCCCCTCCCCCACTCTTGGTTTCGACACTACCTTGTCTTGTATTCCCTGAGGCGGCTGGTGCGGAAAGGTCGAAATCTGCCTCCACACAAAGTCCCTCGCCTGCAAGTAACGGACCCCATTCCCACCGGGCAGCTCCAACTCCTCCTCCAAATCCTCCAAACACGGAAACCCCCTTCGATAAACAAGTCCCCAAACCGCACGATCCTAGCCCGCTGCCACTTCCGAAACCCCCCATCTACCCCCCCCCCCCCCTCCCGGTGCAAACCGGTGGTTGCCACAAATTGCTGCCCATACCGATGCCCCCTCAACTTCCAAATGCTTCCGCCACTGTCCCCACACCCACAGCACAGCCACTATTACCGGGCTTGTGGAATACCGAGCTGGCGAGAATGGCAGAGGTCGGGTCCAAGATCATATTCTCTCCCCTGTCCTTTACTTTCCTGATCTCCCTCACTGCCTCCCGCTTCCTTAGCAGGTGTGCTATCATCCTACTAGCCTTCTCCCCTACTCGTACACTGCCTTCAACGCCTCCCATACCGTAGTTGCCAAAACCTCTCCCGTATCGTTTATCTCCACATACCTCCGAATGACCGCCCTCACCCGCACACAGACCTCTTCCTCCGCTAACAGCTCTACATCTAACCTCCAATGCGGGCGATGCTCCCCCCCTTACTCACCAGCAAGTCCACCCAGTGCGGGGCATGATCAGACATCACAATCGCCGAGTACTCAACGTCCACCTATGTCAGCTACGTCCTATCCATAACAAAAACGTCAACAAAAACGTCAAACCTAGTGGAGTGGTGCAGCGACAACAATCTCTCCCTCAATGCCAGCAAAACTAAAGAGCTGGTAATTGACTTCAGGAAGCAAAGTACTGTACACACCCCTGTCAGCATCAACGGGGCTGAGGTGGAGATGGTTAGCAGTTTCAAATTCCTAGGGGTGCACATCTCCAAAAATCTGTCCTGGTCCACCCACGTCGACGCTCCCACCAAGAAAGCACAACAGCGCCTATACTTCCTCAGGAAACTAAGGAAATTCGGCATGTCCACATTGACTCTTACCAACCTTTGCAGATGCACCATAGAAAGCATCCTATCAGGCTGCATCACAACTGCTCGGCCCAGGACCGCAAGAAACTTCAGAGAGTCGTGAACACCGCCCAGTCCATCACATGAACCTGCCTCTCATCCATTGACTCCATCTACACCTCCCGCTGCCTGGGGAAAGCGGGCAGTATAATCAAAGATCCCTCCCACCCGGCTTACTCACTCTTCCAACTTCTTCCATTGGGCAGGAGATACAGAAGTCTGAGAACACGCACGAACAGACTCAAAAGCAGCTTCTTCCCCACTGTCACCAGACTCCTAAATGACCCTCTTATGGACTGACCTCATTAACACTACACCCTGTATGCTTCATCCGATGCCAGTGCTTTTGTAGTTACATTGTATATGTTGTGTTGCCCTAACGAACCCCAGGCATCGTTTGAGGGCCTTGGGGCAGTGGGGAAGGGGGAGATCCATGAGGGGGCGCATACGATCGAGGTTGGGCCCTAGAACTCCGTTCTGAACCACATAGCCGAGGATGGCTAATCGGTTCATGCTGAACACACACTTCTCCTTGTTGTAGGTTAGGTTGAGGAGTTTGGCGGTGTGGAGAAATTTAGAAAGGTTAGTCGTGGCCCTGCTGACCGTGGCCGCAGATGGTGACGTTATCCAGGTACGGGAAAGTGGCCCGCAGTCCGTACCGGTCAACCATTCGGTCCATCTCCCGTTGGAAGACCGAGACCCCGTTAGTGACGCCGAAGGGAACCCTAAGGAAATGGTAAAGGCGGCTGTCCGCTTCAAACACGGTGTACGGGCGGTCTGCCTTGCGAATGGGGAGCTGGTGGTAGACCGATTTCAGGTCCACTGTCGAGAAGACCCGGTACTGTGCAATCTGATTGACCACATCAGATATGCGTGGGAGGGAGTACGCATCGAGCTGCGTGTACCGATTGATGGTCTGACTGTAGTCAACGACCATCCTGTTTTTCTCCCCTGTTTTCACCACTACCACTTGGGCTCTCCAGGGGCTGTTGCTGGCCTCGATGATACCTACCCGCAGCAGCCGCTGGACCTCAGACCTGTTGAAGGTCCTGTCCTGGGCGCTGTACCGTCTGCTCCTGGTGGCGATGGGTTTGCAATCCGGGGTGAGGTTTGCAAACAGAGAAGGCAGGTCGACCTTAAGGGTCGTGAGGCCGCATACAGTAAGTGGTGGTAGGGGCCCGCCACATTTCAGGGTTAGGCTCTGGAGGTTGCACTGGAAGTTCAGGCCGAGTCGCAAGGCAGCGCAAAGGTTGGGGAAGACGTAGAGCTGGAAGCCGCTGAACTCTACGCCCTGGATGGTGAGGGTGGCGATGCTGTACCCCCAGATCGCCATGGAGTGGGATCCGGAGGCCTGGGAGATTCTTTGGTTAATGGGGTGTACCGCGAGGGAGCAGCGCCTTACCATATTGGGGTGGATGAAGCTCTCAGTGCTCCCGGAGTCCAAAAGGCAGGATATCTCATGCCCGTCGACCTTCACCTTTGTCGACGTGTTGTGCGGTCGGGACTGGTCAATCGTGACGGAGGCGAGACGCGGCTGGTCGTCGGCGGTTGCAGGCGATGAGCGGCCCGATGAGGTGCCCGACATCAGGTGTCTTGAAGCGGGGAAGATGGCGGCGCCCACGGGCCGCACGTGTCCTGAGGCAGGCAAGATGGCGGCGCCCTCGGGCCACATGTGTTGTGAGGGGAGCAAGATGGCGGCACCCACAGGCCGCACGTGGTCTGAGGCGAGGAAGATGGCGGCGCCCACTGGCCGCACGCGGGGGCTGCAGGGACAATAGCGGCGATTGAGCGGGCCTGGCACACTGCAGCGAAATGTCCTTTCTTGCCGCAGGCCTTGCAGAGCGCGCTCCGCGCAGGGCAGCGCTGCCGGGGTTGTTTTTTCTGTCCGCAGAAGTAGCACTTGGGTTCCCCGGAGTTGGTTGGTGCCGCGCGGCGCAGGCATGGGGTTGGCTGGGGGCGGTCGCTGATGGGGTCCATGATGCCCAGGAGGGGTGGGCCGTGCGGTCTGGGGCATACGCCTGTACGTCGCGTGAGGCGACTGTGAGCGAGAGCGCTAGTTTCTTGGTCGCCGCGAGGTCAAGCGTAGCCCCTTCTAAGAGGCGCTGCCGGATGTAGGCTGACCCTATGCCCGTAATGAACACGTCTCTCATTAGCAGGTTAGAATGTTCAGCGGCCGAAACGGCCTGGCAATCACAGTCTCTCACCAGGGCGAGCAGAGCACGCCAGAAATCTTCCACAGACTCACTGGGAAGTTGGTGCCGCGTGGAAAGGAAGTGCCTGGTGTAGATCTTGTTGGTCTGCTGAGCATAGTTCTCCTTCAGTAGCGCCAAGGCCTCTGCGTAGGTAGGCACGTCCTGGATGAGGGGAAAGACATTGGAGCTCAGCCGCATATACAGAATCTGGAACTTCTGTGCTTCAGGGATTGGGTCTGTCGCAGATCCGATGTATGCTTCAAAGCAAGCTAGCCAATGTGCAAAGTCCTTTTTGGCGTTGTGTGCTTGAGGATGCAGCTGCAGGCGATGCGGCTTGATGCGGAGATCCATCTTTGTAAAATCTCTGTAATAAATTGATGCACTGTATTACGATGAGACGAGAGTTGAGAGTAATCGAGGCTTTATTACACAGAGCTGTGTGGCCTCCTACAGCTGCTGCCGAAATGGCTGCAGTTCGGAGAGCACACACATTTATACTCTACCTACTGGGCGGAGCCAGCAGGCAGGGATCTACCCCCATACCTGTAGTATAGGGGCCTTACCGTATCCTCAAATGCAGTGCAGTATATACAATATAATACAACAGTGGTGACTACCACAGCAGCCTAAACCTCCACGGATCCATCCTCCCCCATGTCATAGACATAGAATTTACAGTGCAGAAGGAGGCCATTCAGCCCATCGAGTCTGCACCGGCTCTTGGAAAGAGCACCCTATCCAAAGTCAACACCTCCACCCCATCCCCATAACCCAGTAACCCCACCCAACACTAAGGGCAATTTTGGACACTAAGGGCAATTTATCATGGCCAATCCACCTAACCTGCACATCTTTAGACTGTGGGAGGAAACCGGAGCACCCGGAGGAAACCCACGCACACACGGGGAGGATGTGCAGACTCCGCACAGACAGTGACCCAAGCCGGAATCAAACCTGGGACCCTGGAGCTGTAAAGCAATTGTGCTATCCACAATGCTACCGTGCTGCCCATGTGTTCCATAAACCCCTTTAGTTCCTTCGCTGCCACTGACACTCTCCCTGTCCTTGAGCTCAACCGATCCAGCCTTGGAGCTATAACCATATTTAATTCCCCCCATAATCAGCCGATGCGAGCCCAGATCAGGGATCTTCCCTAGTACCGCCCAGTTCGGAGCATAAATGATCACCAGCACCACCGGCATCCCCTCCAGCTTCCCGCTCACCATAATGTATCTACCCCCCCAAATCCGCCACTATACTTCGCACTTCAAACACCACCCGCTTGGTAATCAAAATCGCCACCCATCTTGTTTTGGAATCTAGCCCCGAATGGAATACCTGCTCTACCTACCCCTTCCTCAGCCTAGTCTGATCTACCACCCTCAGTTGTGTCTCCTGTACCTTTGCCACGTCCTCCTTTAAGCTTTTCAAATGTGTGAACACTTGGGCCCTCTTGACTGGCCCATTCAAACCCCTCACGTTCCATATGATCAGCCTGGTCGGGGGGCACCCCATCCACCCCACCTCCCTCTGCCGATCAACCATAATCCTTCTTGGGCTAGCCTCCATCCCGCGTCCCGCACCTCCTCAGGCCCGCCCTTGGGTGCCAATGTCACCTTTTAACAACCCTCCCCTCTCAGTCGTCTCCCCCCTCCTCCCCCCGCCCAATAGCAAAATAGCAACCCCAATCCCCATCGACACACTAACCACCTGCTCACCCCCCCACTGCGCTTCCGTGAGCTAGTTCGCACAGCTAGCCTGGTAGCCCACGCCCATGGCGCCTAGCATCCTACCCCCCACTGATTTCCTTCCCCCCCCCGCTCAACCATCCTCCCAGTGCAAACTTTACAATCCCCACCAAACACAAAGAAAGGAGCGACACACCAACCCCCATCGAGAACAAAATAAACGCAGAACAAACCAACAGCCCCTAACCCAGTGAAAAAGTGGTTCAGACAAACCACAAAAATACAAAACAAGGACATCTTCTCCAGAGTTCAATGTCCTCCTTCTCCTGCCAGTCCATTGTCTCCAAAAAATTCCATTGCCTCCTCTGGCGACCCAAAGTAAAGTTCCGGGCCTTCATATGTTACCCACAAGCGCACTGGGTATTTGCATGCCGAACCTCACCCCCTTCTTAAAGAGGGCCGTCTTCACCTTGTTGACGTTCGCTCTCCTTTTGGCCAACACCACACCCAGGTCCTGATAAATGTGCAGCTCACTGCCTTCCCAAGTGCAGTGCCTCGTCTGCCTGGCCCACCTCAAAATCCGTTCCATATCCAAGAACCGGTGCAGGCGCACCACCATCTCCCTCGGCGGCTTGTTCCCTTGCGGCTTCCTCATCAATGCTCTGCATGCCCGGTCCACCTCCAGGGGCCGAGCAAATGCCCCTTCACCCAGTAGCTTCTCGAACATCAGCGCCCCATATGCGCCGGTGTCCGCTCCCTCGCGGCCTCCGGCAGGCCCACGATCCTTATATTCTGCCTGCGCAATCTATTCTCCAAATCCTGCACCTTCTCCTGCAGCCTCCTTTGTTGATCTCGCATCAACCCATCTCCGCTGCCATTGAGGCACGCTGCTCCTCATGCTCCGCCACCGCATTCTCCACCTTCTGGATCGACTGGCCCTGGGCCTCTAACCTCATCTCCATGCGGTCGATCCCCACTTTTACCGGGTCCACCACCCTGGCCAGGTCCTCCAGGTTCTCCTTCCTCTGCTGGGCAAATTTCTCATGGAGGAAGCTCACTAGCTGATCCGTCAACCACTGTGCGGGCAAGATCAGACCCTAACCTTCTGCCATCGTCCCCTGTGCCGCAGGCACCACACCAGCTTTCGACGATTGTTCCCTCCTTTTTCAACCACTTCTGGTACACAAATCCATACACCGGTGGGACACTCTATCCTTCCACTCCTACTGCACCTTTTACAATCTCCCAGCCCCGCTGTTAGCTGGGGAAAAGGTCCAAAAAGCCCACCAGGAGCAGGAGCCACCAAATGTGCGACCACACACACCATGGCCGCCACCGGAAGTCCCCAAACCTGAATGTTGTCCAGATCCTGCTCCATGCAGGCAGAGACTGGGTCATTATTTGAGGAATTGCAATTGGTACTGAGCATCGTGTAATCATCAGCGAATCACCACTTCTGACCTTATAATGGAGGGAAGATCATTGATGAAGCAGCTGAAGATGGTTGGGACTATGCAAAGACCCTAAGGAACTCCTGCAACAAAGTCGTGGACTTGAGATAATTGACCTTCAACAAATACAGTCGCCTTCCTTTGTACGAGGAGAGAGAGTTTTCCCCCAACTCCATTGACTTCAATTTTACAAGGACTGTTTAATGCCATATTTAGTCAAATTCCACCTTGATGTCAAGGGCAGTCACTCTCACCTCACTTCTGGCATTCAGTTATTTGTTCATATTTGGACCAAAGCTGCAATGACGTTCGGAGTCAAGTTATCCTAGTGGAATCCAAGCTGTACATTAGTGAATAGGTTATTGGCAATTAAGTGCTATTTGATAGCATGATTGACAACACCGTCCATCTCTGTGCTTCCCCATCATTGAGGGTAGAATGGGGCCTCCTCCTCCTGTTAGTTTAATTGTACACCACCATTCACGACTGGATGTGGAAGCACTGCAGAACTTAGATCTGTTCTGTTCGTTGTGGGATTACTTAACTCTGTAGCATCGCTTCTCGGCCTTTTGGCTAAGATGAGCGTCAGGTCAGGTGTCGTGCCAGGATCTGGTACCCGGTGGAATTGTACTAGAAGTTCTTGGGGGTGTTGGGACTGCTGTTGGAAAGGGCCTTCAATGAAGCAAAGAAGTTGGGCGTGCTCCCCCCGACGTTGTCACGGGCGTCGATCTCCCTCGTATTAAAATGGGATAAGGACCTGGAAAACTGTGGGTCATATAGGCTCTCTCCCTGGAGCTTCCTCATTAGAGCCCTGTGCACTCAATCCACCTTCAACGGCTGTGGAAACGCACCCTCTCCAAGCAGCTTCTCCAGCATCCACTCCACATACGCGCCAGCATCAGCTCCTTCATTCCTCTCCGGCAGGCCAACGATCCTTATATTCTGCCTGCGTGACCGGTTCTGTAGGTCCTCGACCTTCTCCTGGAGCCGCTTCTGCTGATCGCGCGTCAGCCCCATCTCCGCTGTCATCGAGGCAAACTGCTCCTCGTGTTCCCCCACCACCTCCTCCATCTTCTGGATCACCTGACCCTGGGTCGCCAGCCTCATCTGAACACGGTCGACCACCGCCTTAATCGAATCCACCGCCCGGGCCAGGTCCACCAGACTCTCCTTCCTTTCTCGTTCAAGAAGCTCACCATCCGCTCCAACGACCACTGAGCCGGCAGGGTCCCTCCCTGCCCCTCCGCCATCTCCACGTGCGTGGCAGGCACCGCACCAGCTCCAAACACCAGAGGGTAAATCTTTTCCTCTCACTCTCCTGCACCTTTATTCCACCTCACATCCACTTGTTAGCCAGGGAAAAGGTTTGAAACAACCACCACGAGCGGGAGCCACCAAATGTGTGACCACTTACTCCATGATCACCAATGGAAGTCTGCCAGTTTTACTCCTAATGAACATTCTCATTGTGGTTAGATTAGGAGTACCCAATTCATTTTTTCTATTAAGGGGCAATTTAGCGTGGCCACTCCACCTACCCTGCACATGTTTTGGGTTGTGGGGGCGAGACAAGAATGTGCATACTCCACACGGACAGTGACCCAGAGCCGGGATCGAACCTGGGACCTCAGTGCCGTGAGGCAGCAGTGCTAACCACTGCACCACTGTGCTGCCTGGCTAACTGGATAAGTTAAGGACAATATTAGATTACAAGGTTAACAATGTTGCCAAAGAGACACGATGGGCCTACTGGGACAGTAGTTTGTGGATTTTGGGGAGGAAGCAGGCTGTCCGGGGTTGGGAGCTTATGAGGTTGGAAGCTGTGGAGGGAACAACTAAGTTTGAAAGGAAGATTCCGCATGGA